>NW_027672876.1:600000-1140699 GCF_964194105.1 Spermophilus citellus | reverse complement strand
ACAATCTTAGTTTTCATACTTATACATCTATCAAAGAGAAAGCATAGTTTATTTGGATTATATCCATCTAAATTATCTTTAAAATTTACTTGAGTTAGAGTGCTAGGGCTGGGTAGGGGGAGTAGCTCAGTGGTAGAGCACTTGACTAGTGTGTGTGAGATCCTTGGCTGACTCCCTAGCAATGGAAGGAAGGCAGGGAAAAGAGGAGGAGAAGGGAGGGAGGGAGGGAAAGGAACCAAATACTCCATTTTATTCAGTAATAGTTTATGTACAGATATTTTTCTCAGCTCTGTGCAAATAACAGAAATATAATTGGTTACAAAGTATGGTGGGCTTCCCTTTGGGAATAGATTTAAAAATAGGTAAGCATTTGAGATCACTACTTTATTTTGTTTTTGTTTTCTGATGAATGCTACTTATTTTATCTTCATAAAATTATGTAAGTATTATATTACTCTTCTGGATAGAAAAAAAAATATTCACAGGTTTAGAAATCTATACTTCCAAGGACTGTTTCTATGAATAACTCCATCCATATGCTTCATCCAGATAAAAAAAGAAAAGAAAATGCAAAGATTGAGTGTGTGATCTCTGAGAAATCCTAAATTGGACTTCAAACACTAGTGTTACCATCTATTAGCTGTGAAGTATTAGACCAGCTCTTCAGCCAATCTATGCTTCATTTATTTTATCTATAATGTCTAGATACTCTTAAGACCTACTAGCACCAGTCTCATAGATAGCACTATGTTATTGGCTATTATTATTATTTCAAGAAGTTAAAAATTTAGGAGATCTAAGCTAACAGAATAAATGGTTAAGGGATTTCCTAAGGGATGGCTATCACATTTCTAAAAAAACATATGGTTTACCAGCTAAACTGGAAAATGGTTTAACTAAAAGTTGTACCTGGCCTTGTTCCTTACAGTTTCCTCCAACAGTAACAGAAGCATCATAACAGGAAGTGTTATGAGGAGGGAGAGGGTGGGGTGAGTATAAGCACTCTCAAGAGAGATGAGAAAAATGTACCTTTGATCCTGCTTTTCATAGATGCCCAGTCACAGGGCAGCTTCGGAGGCCACCCTGATCTGCTGGGCAGATGAAATTACACGAAATAACGGGGAACTCAATCTTTCTGCATCTCTGTGCAATTTCCGTGGGTTTCCTTGCAAAGAACTACTTTATTGGTAATCTAAAAAGTTTGGACTTCAAGAGAAAGAGGTAAAAAAAGTGGTCATATAAAAATTCTTCATGGCAACTATACAGTTGTAAGCCTTTCTTTTCGTGTCTTTTATCCTACAGGAAAAAAAATCACTGCCAAATTTGATTATTAGTTATGAAAACATTTAGGTATTATTTTGTCACATGTAAAGTAATACTTTACGCTATTAAAGGTGAATAATGGCTTATCATTGACTTGTCAAATACAGGCTTTAAAGAAAAGAAAAATCAATACTCAGTGTTTTATTGAAGTGTTTTTTTTTTTCTTTCAAATTATCTACTCTAAGATATTGCTAATTAGACACACTTTGAAAGATCTCAAAAGAAGAATAAATATTTCAATTTTAGCATTTCCACATGAGGAATTGCTATGCTGTCAATTAGAACAGCATTAACTCTATGCATAACAAGAAAGCACAACAGGATATTTTTCAGCCAAAAGGAAAAAATAAAAAACTAACTGCACAAATCTATGATGGGATAGAATTTATTTATTTACTTGAAAGGTTAAAACTTATAGTGATATAAAAATATATTTCCTGGATTTTTTCCCCAAAGTTTTAAATTGGTGCGTTATAATTGTACATACTGGTGGGGTTCATTGTTACATATTTGTGCACACACACAATGTAACAATGTTTTTTGGCCAACATCATTCCCCAGTGTTCTCTCTTTCCTCCCCACCTCCATTTTGCTGGTCTCCCTTTGGTTTTCATATGATCTCTCTCATTGTTCTTTTTCTTTTTCCTCTCTAGCATCTACATCTGAGAGAAAACAACACCCTTGACTTTCTGAGTTTGGATTCTTTCACCTAACATAATGTTCTCAAATACCATCTGTTTTTCTGCAATGACATAATTCTACCTTTAGGGCTGAATAAAATTCCATTGTGTATATATACCACGTGTTCTTTATCCACTTATCCTTTGATGGACACCTGGGCTGGTTCTGTTGTTTGGCTGTCATAAATTGTGCTGCTATAAACATGGGGATGCATGTATCTCTATAGCATACCGACTTAAATTTTTTTAGGATAAATACTGAAGAGTAGTATAGCAGGATCATATAGTTATTCCTTGCCTAGAAATTTTTCATATTTCTTTTTAGTTATACAGGGACACAATACCTTTATTTCATTTATTTATTTGCTTATTTGTTTGTTTGTTTTGTGGTGCTGAGGATTGAATCCAGTGCTTCACACGTGTGCTAGGCAAGTGCTCTACCACTGAGCTACAACTCCAGCCCCTTTCCTAGGCTTTTAAGGAGACTCTATACTGATTTCTATAGTGGCTAAACTAATTTACAGTCCCACCAATAGTGTAAAAGCATTCCATTTTTTCCCGCATCCTCTCCAGCATTTAATATTTTTGTATCCTTGATGGCTTTTATTATAACTGGAGTGAGATGAAATCTCATTGGGATTTTGATTTGCATTTCCCTGACTGCTTATGTTGGACATTTTTTCATATATTTGTTGTCCATTTATAATTTGTCTTTTGAGAAGTGTCTGTTTAGTTCTTTTGTCCATTTATTAATTGGGTTATTTGTCTTTTTTGGCATTAAATTTGAATTCTTTCTATATTCTGGATATTAATTCCCTCTCTAAAGAATAGGTGGCAAAGATCTTTTCCCATTCAGAAGGTTTTCTCTCCAGATTCTCAATTGTTCCCTTTTAAATTTGTTTATTAATTTTTGGTATTATTTATTAATTTTTGGTATTATTTCCTGAGCCTTAGGGGTCCTATTGAGAAAGTCATTGCCTGTGCCTATATGTTAGAGTGTTTACCCTAAGTTTTCTTCTAGGAGTTGCATGGTTTGTAGTCTAATTCCTACATCTGTGATCCATTTTGATTTGGCTTTTGTGCAGGGTGTGAAATCAGGGACTACTCTCATTCTTCAACATATGGATAACCAGTTTTCCCAGCACAATATGTTAAAAAGGCTGTCTTTCTCTAATCTTTTCTTTTCTCTATGGTTTTTATACCTTTGTCAAGGATCAGATGACTGTCTCTGTGTGGATTTGCCTCTGTGTCTTATATTCTGTTCTCTTGGTCTATGTGTTTGTTTTCTGTGCCAGTACCATGCAGTTTTTGTTAATAGAGTTCTGTAGTATTTTTTGAAGCCAAAAAAAAAAAAATGGGATGCCTTCAGCACTGATTTTTTGGCTTAAAATTGTTTGGGCTATTCTGGGTCTTTTATTCTTTCAAACAAATTTTGAACTGTTTTTTCTATTCTGTGAATAATGTCTGGTATCTTTATAGAGATTGTATTGAATCTGTATATTGCTTTTGGTAGTATGCTACTGTAACAATATTATTTCTATCAATCCATGAATGTGGGAGGTCTTCCCATCTTCTTGTTTCTCCCACAATTTCTTTTTTTCAGTGCTCTATAATTTTAATTGTAGAGGTCTTTTGCTTCTTTGGTTAGATTATTCATAGGGGTGTTTTTTGAGGCTATTATGAAAAAATAGGGATCATGTCCCTTATTTCTTTCTCAGAAGATTCATTATTGGTATATAGGAAAGCTATTGATTTTTGTATTTTGATTTTGTAATTTGCTACTTTGCTGTACTTGTATATTAGCATTGGAGGTCTTCTGGTGGAATTTTTTGGATATTCTAAGTATAGGATCAAGACATTTATGTAAAGCATATACAACATATATACACAAATTATTCTAAGTGCAATTCATATGTGGATAGCACAGGAAAAGTTCTAACATGATACACACCACAGTTAAAGCAACAGTTATCTCTAAAAAAAGAACAGTATTAGTCGTTACTTTTATGCATGTGTATTATAAAATACAAGTATACTGTAATATGTTTTTATTTAAAAATGTCTCATTATTTCAGCAATTTAACCATTCATTTAAAATTTTCAATAGTTAGTTTTATCTTTATGTCTTTGACTTATTAAAACTTGTCTCTCTGATAAATAGATTTTGCATAACAGCTTTATAAGAAATCAAAAATGTTTTTTCTATGTGATTTCAGCTGTTTTTTTTTTTTAAGTTCTGAGATCAAACCCAGGACCCTATGTATGCTAGGCAAGCCCTCTACCACTAAGCTACACTCTCAGCTCTATGCAATTTCTATAGAATGTTTCTCCAAAAGTGAAAAAAAAGCTTCAAAAAATGGTTTTAAGAAATTAAGCATAGCTGGTAGTTTCGCTGTTGTTCATCAACATTTTTCATGTGTGAGGCTTAGAATCATCTGAAAACATTTAAAACATTTAAAGCCGCAAATATGTGCTCTGAGGTCAAAGTAAGGCAGGACATAGTAAAATATTTTCCAAAAATTAGCTATTAGGACATAGTATCCATGAATTTATTCAAATATTTTTATAAATATTGATTTTTCAGCTTTTAATCGCTTTTGAAATTACAGTTTCTTCTAGCTGTGCTAAGCTTGGTTTCCTTTTACTTGCCCTGAACTTGTCTTTAAAACGAAAATGCCACACAGGGACAAAAGTTATGTCCTTCTCTGAATACTATTACATTTATATCTGTATTTAATATAATTATAAGTCTTGAGAATTCATTTTTAGTGAGTCAAAAATTTGTCCAGTGACAAAACTAGCTCATGCTTGTAAGGCGTGAGATAAAGTGTAGAATTGTAAGACATGTTGAGTTTCTGGATGTTACTATCCATATTGACTGGCAGTTGCCCATGGACAAGAACATGATTTTTTCAAATACACTCTTTAACAAATACAAGACTTTGTATAAAGTCAAAAAAGTAAAAATCATTCTATCTTATCAATACCTGGCTCAGATACCCTCCTTGGACCTTTGATCTCTGAGATATTCAAAAATTTGCCCCCTTTGTTCACTCTTTTTGGGTAGATAAGGCCTCCATACAATCCTAAAAAAATGGAGTGAACTACATATTAGATATAGGTATTTTGTGTTTGGATCCTTGGGTATAATAATGATTTAAAAACACGATTACATAATTTAGACAATTCATTTCTATAAAATGAAAAAAATGTTGATAAATTAATAATCCAAAGATTTAAACTCACATAAAAAGCTTTTTTGATTTTAAGAGCTCTCTCCACTAAGACTCCTAATTGTTCCTCCATTTGCACAAGATTGGTTCAGTGCTCTTGTGCGTGACCAGCTGACATGCCTCTTGTCTGATGGGCTCAGAGCTTCCTGAAGTGGGCAGAGAGGTGTCCCACTTTCAGCTCTGTGACTCACTCAGGAAGGCTTTCATGTATTCTCTTAGATTTGAAAATGCTTGCCTAAGCCACAGCAGAAAGGAAGTCCTCTTCAGGTTTTGGTGTTTCACACTTTATATAAAATAAACTAAAACCAATCCTTCTCTAAATCCCATTACTTACGTCATGTCTTATCACAAAACGATTAGAGGTGTACTCTTCCTTCCTTTGTGCCCTTCCTTTCCTCCAGGACTGTCATCAGCTTGGTCCTAGTAGGTGTGATAACATAGAGCATCATGATACTTGGCCCTTGAATTTTGCCAGGCTTGCAGCCTGTGATTATTCTGTGAGTCTGAACATGTAGGCAATACTCTTCCAAATAATATCTTCATAGGAATAGTTTAAATGCAAAGCAAATTCAAGGTTCTCTCATTTCTTGATTTGTCATTGGATGATGCTATCAAATATGTATATTTTATGGCCTTTTGGTAGTACAAAGCACATTTCATCTCTGAGACAAATTAGTGATGGATTTTTTCCCTTATAAATTTATTTTGCAAAAAAAACCAATTGTAATATTTCCCTTTATCAAATAAAATTTTGAAAATATAAGCAAGAAAGGAATTTCTATCTTCTGTACTGAGAACCATATAAACTTGCTGTCAGTGGAGGAGATGGATAGGGTTCTCCTTTCTGGGTTTGCATATGGACTTAAATAAGTGTTGAAAAATGCACAGTTCTGGACATTTTAAAAGCAAAGAAATTAACAACCCTTTACTTCTGTTTATCAAAAGTAATTTAAAGGCATTTTGAAGTACATATTTATTAGATTAAGAAGAAACTTATTAAATTAACATCTTTAAACTACTTTTGAGTTAAAAAACATGCTGTTGTTATTTTTGTGCCAGTATTTGAATATACAACATTGTGCTTTTTACCAAAATAGCCTTAGATTTATTTGGGCTCCAGAAGCTAGAACTAAGAAAAAATAGTGTAGGAGGGTTGATTCATTTCTAGATAAGGACAATTTAAATATTCTCAATAATTAATCAGGATCTTGGTATAGCAATGCATTTCCTGGCAAAAGGGGGATTCAGTGATAGTTAATGATTCATCGCCCTCTGGCAGGGATACTGTGTCCTGTGAAGTGTGGATTATGGGGTTTCCAGCATTGAGGCCAGATTCTGCCATAGCAAACATTTGTGAAAGTGCCATAAACCACTGGTACTGTGATTAGAACACAAACCTCTCTCCTATCCCGAGTTCAGTGAGGAGACAAGAATCAAAACTTTATGATGTTTGTACAGTTACGTATGCATGTGATTTAAACATATATAATATTGTGCTTTCGTGTAGCACTTTCCCAAAACACTCATAAATATTTCTTTTTAATTCAGAATAATTCAATTAGTTTCCTAGTCCTTACGAGGATCCCTGGGTTTTATTAATCCTCAGTGATATTTGCCTGCATAGAACACACAGAGTTGGATCTAGACATTAGGCCACTGCTGGCATCTCTTTATAACACCCCTGCCCAGTATATCTAATGGGGAGTATCCAGGGTCTGCTACTCAGGGCTAAGGGGAAATTCCCCCTATGCTCTTAAGAAGCAAATAGAGAGGATTTTATGGAAAACTCTGCTCCTATCCACCAAGACCCCTTACCTTGCATGTAGCTTGGTGATGACTTCACATAAGGGGGTCACAGAGACATGGTCATCATTAACATTGACTTCTCAAATGCATGAATCTCTTCAAAGCCAGAAATTGGTCCTTTTAATAGTAAACAAATATTGACAAGAAATACTCTTCCATTTTCTACATAATTTAGCTGTGTGGTTTCATCCCTTCTCATCCTTGATTGACTCAATTTCACTTATTTTCTCCACATGTACAAGCTGAATCTTCTTTTTGCTTTACAAAGCATGTTTGGAAATACCTTTAGAGTCTTAAGAAAACAAAGGAGAGTTATAAATTTTAGTAAGCTATCTATGATTAAAAACCTAGCTGTTGTATTCCTGAACTATATGAGCAACTTCTTACAGAGCGCAAGTGAAGTGAGCCTACACCCATATTCACCTGTTAAAACTTCACTTTAATTCTCCTCATTGTTGGCATCTCAAGGTGGTAAGTAATTCAGCATCACAGTCCAGTGTCTCATGACTTCTTGTACTCAAATTCTATACATCGCTGACCCTGAAGCTGAGGTTGAAAGCAATAAATTCTTGTTTACCATGGGTTCTTTTTCACTGAAATGTAGGTATAAGTACATTTCTCTTCCAATGAAAACAAAAGTTCATAAATTACAAAAGATTATTTTACCTTGACTTGATAAAAAAATGTGTTCTATCACAGTTGCTGGTAACTTTGTGACAATTATTTTTTTGTGTTTGGGGAAATTTTTCTATTATAAATAATTCATTTTTATGCCCGAGTTATCTATTGTTGGGGTTTCTCAAGAAATGTTTGATTAGATTGAGGCATTCATACTTTTAACAAGTGATAATTTTAAAGCGTGTTCCCCTGAAATAATTCATTTTATTCAATTTGTAGCTCCATTTCCTGTAGCAACATAATTGTTTTGGGACAAATATCCAATTAAGCCCAGCTTCATTATCTAAAAAGATCTAGTATAGGTATGTGTATATATATTTAATTATAATGAAGCACATACATATATATATATATATATATATATATATATATAGTTAAATTTTTATTGGGATCATCTTAAATAGGCAAACTTTTACTTCATAAACACAATTTGAAAACTGGAAGGGATTGAGGTGTCATCTCTGATGTCATCATTTTACAAAAGAGAAGAATAAGTTAGGTGTGAGGTATTCACAGCCCCATAGTTAGTTTTTGGAAGTTTGCTGCAGCTGCATGTCTTTCTATGTACCTGTAAAACATACAGAACTGCTGGATAAAATCAACAACAGCAACTAATATACTTAAACTATTGACAAAGGGAGATAAAAAGAGATGGGAAACAAAGGAAGTGATATTCTCATGAGTTAGAATGGAAGAAAGAAAATTAGAGCCAGAATCAAAACCACACTGGTACATGGGAGCCTGGAACAAATCTGGAGGTTTCCATCCTAGTTAGAGTTTTTGTGGTGGATTTAGTGTCCTGCTGAGGAAAAGAGAAATGGCTTTTTCCTACACAAGTTAGGAAAGATAGAATCGAGGATATAGAAAGAATTCTGGTGTCATGAAAAGCTGCTTTCTCTGTGACAAGAGATTAGAAAAGCACCACTCATCTGCTCAGAGAAGTGGCCAGGAGGTGACTCTCTAGATGGAGGAGGCGGAAAAACCCACCAAAGCTGAGTAGACACCATTCATGAAGCTACTATTTGGTAGTAAAGCTTCCAAAATGAAAAATTATTATGAAAACTTGATCCTAATATTTAACCTCCTACAGGTTCAGCAGAAGAAAAAAAAAAGACTACAGTTTTTGGAGACTTTAATTGCTGAAGGATTTTGACACTCCCCCAGATTATTTTTTTTTAAGTTCAAAATAAAACTATGAAGAATTTTTGCTTCAGCACCTGAATAATTAGTGGCTACAGAACTTGCCATTCCTCATAATTGAAGAAAGATGTAAAAAAGTGTCTTCAGGCACTAGATAATAGGAAGATGGAACTGTTACAGGCTGAGGCCTTCTGGGAAACTGCGGTATCATGAAGACCTACCTTCAAACCCCAATTTTTGCCATCAAGTCAGAAAGATTTCAGATTTATGGCTCAGAATAACAGGCATGAGTTTATTAAAGGGACAGGAAAAGGAAAAGGGGACATTCTCAAGGGATAAGGAGGGTAATCTCAGCTAGGAGAAGAATACTATGCCTCTCCCTCCTGCACTCCATTTTGTTGAGGATCCCAGAGACGTCTTACAGAAGGATGGCATCAGACTTTCAAGTCCCCACTGCCATGACAACTCTAGGTCACTTTGGCCCATGCTGACTGATCCTAATTGGATCCTTAACCATAAATTCTTACAGGTTTTATGGTTAAGAGAAATTATTCTTATCTCACTGAGTTTGAGGATCTGGTCTGTGAAAAGGGTCGCAAATGTCTCCCCTTTCAGGGTAACTTGGGTTCCTCTTATTGACATTATTTCAGGTCTGCATTTCTCCTTCAGATACAGGTAGTTTGCAGAGAAATACTGAAGTGGCACCCCCTTTCTCCACAGAAAAGTCGTAACTGGGCTTCTCCAGAAATCTTCACCATGGCTGATTTTGGGACTGTCAGCAAAGGGTCCCTACAAAAGAGTTCACTGTTGATAAACTTTCTATTTTCGTGTTGCCCTGTCTTACTTGGCCACTGGCTGGGAAGAAATCAGCATTCCAGGTGCTGGACACCCACCTACTAGTTTTTCACAAATGTATCCAGTATAGAAGTTTATAGAAATGTGCAAACAAGGCCTCTGGCCTTGATCTGGGCTTCACAGAGATGTCTACATTTTTAAGAGAAGTTACCAATTGGGCTCCATGGTAACAGCTGGCAGGGGGAGGAAAGAAAGGGGAGAAGAAGCTCTCCCCTTCTCAGGTGTTGTCCTTGAAGGGTTAACTTGCCCAAAACAGAGGGGGAAAAAAAGCTGCTTTTATGTGAACTTCTGCAGACTGTGGACTTCTGAGCCCCTCTCCTTACATGCTGGATATAAAACTCTGAAACTCCCTGAACTCGGGGTTCAGGGGATTGATGGATTACAGCAAAATCTGTGCCCTCTGAACCTGGCTTCAGCCAAATAAAACTGTTTACTGCTATCTTCGGTGCTTTGCCTCATCTGTCCCTACAACCAGATGACATGTCCTGTCCACTTAAGCCAGACAGGACTGCAGGTAAATGCTTCTTAGAAAATAAGCATGTAGGGGTCAGCACAGTGGGCCCATTTTATAGAATTGTTTTTCTAACCTTGTATTCCCACCATTTGCGTCTCTCTGTCCCCTGTCAGAAATGATTAAGCCGGGTGTGGGGGCACACACCTGTAATCCAAGCAGTCAGGAGGCGGAGGCAGGAGGATCACAAGTTTGAAACCAACCTCAGCAATGTAGGCCCTAAGCAACCCAGAGAGATCCTGTCTCAAAGTTTAAAAAAGTAGGGCTGGGGATGTGACCTAGTGGTTAAGCACCTCTGGGTTCAAACCCCAGTACCAAGGGGGGGGGGGACTATGATGACAGAGAGAGGGGAAAACAATGCTGGGGAGGGTCACTGCCCGGACTGCAGGAGTCAGGAAAAAACTGGAAGCAGAGTGCCCTGGTCTTCTGAAGTAAGGAAACAAAAGTCAGGATTCAGGGAAACCAAGGCAGCGTGAATCTGTGGGACAAGAATCTGGGAGAACAGAGCTGCTCCAAGAGCTCAAAAGGACACCAACAGAGTGTTGTCAAGATTGCCACTAAGTGCCACCTGCATCAGTGAAGATATGGAGTTTAACTCTAGGGAAAGAACTCAGATGGCCTAGATGACTTAAATTTATGAAGCTTATCTAGGGATGGAAAGTCTGTTTTCACAGCCAGACTAGAAAAAAAAATCTTAATACACAGGGGGCTGGATGGAGTTCACAGGAGGATAAAGTTCACTTTATAGAGGGAATAAATTAGACCCACAGTAAAAGCTATCATTTACTCCGATTTTTTGTAAAGCTTAAAAAAATCTGTCTTTGGGCTGGGGTTGTGGCTCAGTGGTAGAGTGCTGACCTAGCATGTGTGAGGCACTGGGTTCAATCCTTAGCACTGCATGTAAATAAATTAATAAAATAAAGGTCCACAAACAACTAAAAAATATATTTAGAAAAATAAAGTTTCATGATATGACCCTTTTAAAAAAATCTGTCTTTAATTAATCAAACTGAACAGTATTACAAAATAAAATTGAACACTTTGGAAGTCTATAACAAAAACCAGCACTCAAAATTGTAAAAACTAAATGTTTGGCATATAAACTAAAACTACCAGGCATACAAAGCAGTAGGAAAATACACCCACAAACAGGAAACATCTCAGTGGAAACAAAACCAGAAATTAAGTGGGAATGTAATTTTAAAATAAAGGTTCTTAAAAAGATCTATTATTCATGGAAGGGGTAAGCAATTTTTTTTTCATAAAGGGCCAAAGAGTAAATATTTTCTATTTGTTTAGACTAAAAGGTAGCATTAAAGATATTCTGTAAGTATTTGTATAATTAGAGACAGAACAAATTTCCACAAAGGTTTTATTGATCAAATTCAAATCATAATAACCATAATTGAATATCATTTTTTTTAATACAGGCACCAGCAATGCTAAGAATGAATTCTTACTGGGGGCATAATGTTCTGCTCAATAGGGCTTCATAGTTAGTGTTCCGTACCACCACAATCAATTGCAAATATTTGCCTGATGATAACACATAATGAGATTTTGTGTACGTCTTTGAAAACAGGTTTTCACAGATAGCCACTGCCAAATACAGTTATCACTCCATAAGCATACAATTTAATTGGGTACACTCATCATTAAAAAGTATCTATGAAATCTGTTAGATTCTTCTCTTGATATTTGCCTTTTAGCATTTCATTTGATGTAGATTAATTATTTCCAATTGAGGATCTGATGGAAGCTCCTTCATAGCACAGTTAAATGGATTCTAAAATGTGGAAATATCTTTTGTATTTAAATCAAGGTTGGAAAGCGCTCCAGGAACTGTACTTTGAGCTCTGAATGCATATCCATAACCAATTTGTATGGGAAGGGAGATCTCACTTCTAGCTTTAGCTTTTGATTGCACAGGAAGTTCATAAAGTAGCTTGACAGCACTTGTAATTCAAATGCTAGTTATCATCAAAATGACTTGACTGCACTATAAATTTTGCATGTAACCATTATTTTTCCTTGTTATTTTATATTGAATTTATTAAATACATAATCAAGTATGCAACAGAAACTAATTTCTAAAGCTATTCAGTATTTGACAATAGAGTTGAAGGGCAGTTCTCTTTCAGGAAAATTTCCATCTTAAGCTTGAGCTAAAATAAAATCACAATAACGCTTTTCTACTGTTAAGCCACCTAAACACAACATGGAAGGATGTGTCAAGATATTCTTCATCCATTTCTGACAAAAATTCATGGAGCCATACACCACCAAGTCCCTGAGAACAAGTAAATTCACCATTGATACTAGTCGCTCAATAATGCATTGTAGATTAAAATATTTATGTAAGAAAACTGTTGATAATTAAACAATGAATAACTGTAACCTTTCTATGTCTTATAACTTCACAAGTTTTTAAATTGTCCAACTAAACATTTTCCTGCTCCATAGCTATATGTACTACTATCCATCAATTGTAATACTCAGCAGATTCCACTTCAGATTGTACTAAAATAGTTTTCTTAACTTTGGAAATACTGTCACCTATAATTGTCCCATGCATACTTCTTCTAGAAGCTAATTCTTTAGAGAATGTAAACTTAGCATCAACTTCTCACATTCATAACTGAACAGTATCAGTAACATCTGTTAGTTAAGACATTAAGACCCTAGGAAAGCCACTAAAATTATTTGCTGTGCTTTTCTAACTGTTGATGTTGCACATAATGTTTTTAACTCCCAGAGTAACTATTCTTGAAAAAAAAATGTTATCTTTAGCTAGTTCAATCAAAAGCAACTTAATTCATTATCAGTAACTTTCTTGCTCAATTATTAACAAATGAGTCACTCATAAAATTAAATTATCATTTTCAGTTCAGTTTTTTTCTTTTGTGAAGAAATTCTGTTATGATGACATTTTTATCCTCAAATTTCTTTTTCTAGCAGTTGATTTCCTGTGAGTCAAAAATAACATGCTTTTTCTAGTAATGTTATTGTATATTTTAATTTTTAGCACAGCTTTAATAGAAAAACACAGTGTTTTTCCATATAGTACAGTAATAATTCATATTCTAACATATCTTAAATGGACAGCATTTTTCAAATTTCTCACTTCTCTTTATTATTTTGAGATTAATAATATGTGTTGATATTTTTAAAATAAAACAAAATGTCACAACATAACCATATGCATCTTCTCAAAATATCATCAAATTATGACTGCATCACTGTGATACTCAGGGCATAGAATAGCAGCCCAAGGTAGCAGCATGCCAGGTCAGGTCTCTGCCACAACCACTTGACCCTGTTGCAGTGTGAAGGAGGCCAACAGGACAAAATTGAGTGGTTCAGCTGGGTTACCTCATAACTTCATAGATACTGAAATTTACATTTTGTTTACTTTTCACATTCCACAAAATATTATTCTTTTAATTTTAAAAAACAGTTTCAAAACACAAAATTCATCTTTAGAGAGACGAAACAATGAGAGGGCTAGATTTGCCCATTGGTCATCATTTGTCAATCTAAACATTCATCCAAGAATGTTACAACAGAAGAGTAAATTACAAGAGAAAAAAAGAAAGGAAATGAGAAGGATATGAATAGCTGTTAATGAAAAAGCAAACAAAAACAAAAAAAATAAAATAAAAGTAAACACCAATTGAGAGTATCAAAAAAGTAAATGTATTTTGATACACCTTTCAAAATGATATACCCCTGGCATACTTACTACAGAAAATCAGAAAGATATACAAACAGGCCAAGAAATGCCAATCTATTGGAATATGTTTCATAAAGAATGGTTTGAGTGGATGTAACTGCTGTTTAAGGCATTTTATTTAGAATTTTTTTCCTGCACTATATTTTTCTTCTTTCATTGTAATATTTGTTAGTCATTTTGAACTTATGACCCCTTTTGAGGTGAATCTTTTCTGTATGGGAAAAAAGCCCTATGCACCTTAAAAACAAATTACATTAAAAATTTGGAGATTTGCAGCATGGCTGCAAAATCATGGCTTTTGCAGGTAAATGGATGGAGGTGGAGAATATAATGCTAAGTCAAGCAAGCCAATCCCATAAAACCAAAAGCTGAATGTTTTCTTTGATATGAGGATGCTGACTCATAATGACGATGGGGGCGGAGCATGGGAGGAATGGAAGGATTTAGATAGGGCAAAGGGGAGGGAGATGGAGGGAGGGGCAAGAGAGTAGGAAAGATGGTGAAATGAGTTAGACATCACTACCCTAAGTACGTGTATGAAGACACGAATGGCATGAAAATACTTTGTGTACAATCAGTGATTTTAAAACTTGTGCTCTATATGTGTAATTTGAAATGAACTGCATTCTGCCATCATGTATAACAAATTAGAATAAAGAAATAACTTAATAAAAAAAATTTAGGAGGTTTGGAAAAGACAGAAGTAAAAACAACAACAACAACAACAAAACCCCTCATGAACTGTGTCAACATCTACCCCACAACTTTAAAAAATGTTTTATCTAAACTTTTCTTGAAATTTGCACTTTCTCATATAGAGTTTTAAAACATACTTGCTTTTATCTTATTAAAAACGATTTTCTCCTTAATACATTTTGTTTTCAAGTAAAGATATTTCAGAGGTTCCTCTGGGGATAACTCTGCCTCCAATGAGATAACTCTTCAGCTTATTGATCTTATTTACCTTTCTATTAACTGCTCATCATTTCTCTGAAATTCTTAAATAATACATTCCTTAGTGGTTCCATTCCATTGTGATTGCAGGATCACCAGAAATCATAACAAAAATCACAGAAAACCAATATGGAGTGACAAAAATATTGTAATTATGCCTCTCCTAATGCTGTGGGCAGCATGGTCTGTCACTCAATCACATCAACCCTGCCAGGGCTCACTGGCTTCATTGCCATCAAAATACTGTATCACTTGGCAACAGTTTCTGACTGTCACTGGGGTTCTAAAATCTGTATGGAACAAGCTGGGGCACCTGCTAAATATGGAGGTTATCATTCATGGGATTCAAAATTTCTCATTGGAAATTGATTTAATATGTCTGGTTGGTGTCTGAGAATCTATGGACTTAATAAGTGTTTTACTAAGAGGCTTCACATCCGTTTTTCACTGATGTAACTATAAGATCCAACCAAAACAATTTTAAGGGAGGAAAAGTGTATTTAAGGGCTCATGGTTTCAGAGGTTTCAGTCCATTGATAACCAGCTCCATTTCTCAGGGCTCAAGGTAAGCCTGAACATCATGGTGGAAGAGTGTGGTGGAGAGAAGTGTTCAGGACAAGATAAGAGACATAGAGAGATTCCACTCGCCAAATACAAAATATATAATCCAAAGGCATGTTCCCACCACTCCAGGATCCACCTCCTCCAGCCACACTCTACCTGCCTTCAGTTACCATTCAATTATTTCCATCAGGACATTAATTCACTGACTGGGTTAAGGCTCTCATAACCCAATAATTTCTCCTCTAAACCTTCTTGCATTGTCTCACATGTGAGCTTTTAGGGAACACCTCACATCTAAATCATAACAATAAACATTCCAAATTAATATTTTAAAGAAAAGTTTGGAAACATTTGGTCTGAATGATCAAGACATGACTTGATTTGACACTATACCACATTACTTAAAGTGAACATTGGCTCTGAGCTCATCTGGCATCCCTTAAATTTTATTTTTTCGTGTCAATTTTAGGTGTTAATTATTCTTAAGTATTACACAGTGATTTAATAGTGGAAAATACCACCAGACTGGAAGTTAAAAACTCATGGATTGGCCTTTTCTGTGCCACTAGTTCCTACCAGGCCTTTTGAACATTGTTACTAAGTGTTTCTACCTTGGTGTCATGATCCGTAAAATTACTCACTAATATTTGCTATCTTCTGCATTTTGCCTCAAGTAGAAGTTCCTGTTCTGATTCATTTGTTATCAGATTAGAATGTTTTTGCAAGCATGTTTCTTTTACCTTGAATGGCTTAGTTGCACTCTCTTGAAGTTGTGGAATCCACAGGAATCTTTCTCTCCCTGGAGTACTTGGATTCCAGGATCCAGGGTTCCGGGCCATTTGCCTGAGGAGTCAGTATGTTTTTTTCTGCCATTTTCCAATATTGAACATTAGAAGCATGGTGGCATTTTGAATCATCTTATCTTGTAAGCAACTTATTCTTCCCATGATAGTTTTTAATATTTTCTGATTTTCTTTAGATTTCAGGATTTTCTTTTTTTTTTAGTTCTTTTTTTATTGGTTGTTCACAACATTACAAAGCTCTTGACATATCATATTTCATACATTAGATTGAAGTGGGTTATGAACCCCCAATTTTACCCCAAATGCAGATTGCAGAATCACGTCGGTTACACATCCACAATTTTACATAATGCCCTATTAGTAATTGTTGTATTCTGCTACCTTTCCTATCCCCTACTATCGCCCCTCCCCTGCCCTCCCATCTTCTCTCTCTACCCCATCTACTGTAATTCATTTCTCTCCTTGTTTATTTTCCCATTCCCCTCACAACCTCTTATATGTAATTTTGTATAGCAATGAGGGTCCCCCTTCATTTCCATGCAATTTCCCTTTTCTCTCCCTTTCCCTCCCATCTCATGTCTCTGTTTAATGTTAAACTTTTCTTCCTGCTCTTCCTCCCTGCTCTGTTCTTAGTTGCTCTCATTATATCAAAGAAGACATTTGGTATTTGTTTTTTAGGGATTGGCTAGCTTCACAAAGCATAATCTGCTCTAGTGCCATCCACTTCCCTGCAAATTCAATGATTTTGTCATTTTTTATTGCTGCATAGTACTCCATTGTGTATAGATGCCACGTTTTTTTTTATCCATTCATCTATTGAAGGGCATCTGGGTTGGTTCCACAGTCTAGCTATTGTGAATTGTGCTGCTATGAACATCGATGTGGCAGTATCCCTGTAGCATGCTCTTTTAAGGTCTTCAGGGAATAGTCCGAGAAGGGCAATAGCAGGGTCAAATGGTGGTTCCATTCCCAGCTTTCCCAGGAATCTCCAAACTGCTTTCCAAATTGGCCGCACCAATTTGCAGTCCCACCAGCAATGTACAAGTGTACCCTTTTCTCCACATCCTCGCCAGCACTTGTTGTTGTTTGACTTCGTAGTGGCTGCCAATCTTACTGGAGTGAGATGGTATCTTAGGGTGGTTTTGATTTGCATTTCTCTGACTGCTAGAGATGGTGAGCATTTTTTCATGTACTTGTTGATTGATTGTATATCCTCCTCTGAGAAGTGTCTGTTCAGGTCCTTGGCCCATTTGTTGATTGGGTTATTTGTTATCTTATTGTCTAATTTTTTGAGTTCTTTGTATACTCTGGATATTAGGGCTCTATCTGAGGTGTGAGGAGTAAAAATTTGTTCCCAGGATGTAGGCTCCCTATTTACCTCTCTTATTGTTTCTCTTGCTGAGAAAAAAATTTTTAGTTTAAGTAAGTCCCATTAGTTTATTCTTGTTATTGACTCTTGTGCTATGGGTGTCCTATTAAGGAATTTGGAGCCCGACCCCACAATATGTAGATCGGAACCAACTTTTTCTTCTATCAGACGCAGAGTCTCTGATTTGATATCAAGCTCCTTGATCCATTTTGAGTTACTTTTGTGCATGGCGAGAGAAAGGGATTTAGTTTCATTTTGTTGCATATGGATTTCCAGTTTTCCCAACACCATTTGTTGAAGATGCTATCCTTCCTCCATTGCATGTTTTTAGCCCCTTTATCAAATATAAGATAGTTGTAAGTTTGTGGATTAGTCTCTGTGTCCTCTATTCTATACCATTGGTCCACCCGCCTGTTTTGGTACCAGTACCATGCTGTTTTTGTCACTATTGCTCTATAATATAGTTTGAAATCTGGTATCGCTATACCGCCTGATTCACACTTCCTGTTTAGAATTGCTTTTGCTATTCTGGGTCTTTTATTTTTCCATATGAATTTCATGATTGCTTTATCTATTTCTACAAGAAATGCCATTGGGATTTTGATTGGCATTGCATTAAACCTATAGAGAACTTTTGGTAATGTCGCCATTTTGATGATGTTAGTTCTGCCTATCCATGAACAGGGTATATTTTTCCATCTTCTAAGATCTTCTTCTACTTCTCTCTTTAGGGTTCTGTAGTTTTCATTGTATAAATCTTTCACCTCTTTTGTTAGGTTGATTCCCAAGTATTTTATTTTTTTTGAGGATATTGTGAATGGAGTGTTTTTCCTCATTTCCGTTTCAGAAGTTTTGTCGCTGATATACAGAAATGCCTTTGATTTATGCGTGTTGATTTTATATCCTGCCACTTTGCTGAATTCATTTATTAGTTCTAGTAGTTTCTTTGTAGACCCTTTTGGGTCTTCTAGGTATAGAATCATGTCATCTGCAAATAGTGATAATTTAAGTTCTTCTTTTCCTATTTTTATGCCTTTAATTTCTTTCATCTGTCTAATTGCTCTGGCTAGTATTTCAAGGACTAAATTAAATAGAAGTGGTGAGAGAGGGCATCCCTGTCTTGTTCCAGATTTTAGAGGGAATGCCTTCAACTTTTGTCCATTCAGAATGATGCTAGCCTGAGGCTTAGCATAGATAGCTTTTACAATGTCAAGGTAAGTTCCTGTTATCCCTAGTTTTTCTGATGTTTTGAACATAAAGGGATGCTGTACTTTGTCGAATGCTTTCTCTGCGTCTATCGAGATGATCATATGGTTCTTATCTTTAAGTCTATTGATGTGGTGAATAACATTTATTGATTTCCGTATATTGAACCATCCTTGCATCCCAGGGATGAATCCTACTTGATCATGGTGCACAATTTTTTTGATGTGTTTTTGTATTCGATTCGCCAGAATTTTATTGAGGATTTTTGCATCTAGGTTCATTAGAGATATTGGTCTGTAGTTTTCTTTCTTTGAAGTGTCTTTGTCTGGTTTCGGAATCAGGGTGATGTTGGCCTCATAGAATGAATTTGGAAGAGCTCCCTCTTTTTCTATTTCCTGAAATAACTTGAGAAGTGTTGGTATTAATTCTTCTTTAAAGGTTTTGTAAAACTCTTCTGTATACCCATCCGGTCCTGGGCTTTTCTTGGTTGGTAGTCTTTTGATGGCTTCTTCAATTTCATCCATTGATATTGGTCTGTTCAAATTGTGTGTATCCTCCTGACTCAGTCTGGGCAAATCATATGACTTAAGAAATTTATCGATGTCTTCACTGTCTTCTATTTTATTGGAATATAGGTTTTGAAAATAATATCTAATTGTCTTCTGTATTTCTGTAGCATCTGTTGTGATATTGCCTTTTTCATCCCGTATGTTATTAATTTGAGTTCTCTCTCTTCTTCTCTTCGTTAGCATGGCTAAAGGTCTGTCGATCTTATTTATTTTTTTGAAGAACCAACTTTTAGTTTTGTTAATTTTTTCAATAGTTTCTTTTGTTTCAATTTCATTGATTTCTGCTCTGATTTGAATTATTTCTTGCCTTCTGCTACATTTGCTGTTGTTTTGCTCTTCCTTTTCTAGGGCTTTGAGATGAAGTGTGAGCTCATTTATTTGTTGTTTTTTTCTTTTTTTGAGGAATGACCACCAGGCGATGAATTTCCCTCTTAAAACTGCTTTCATTGTGTTCCATAGATTCCGATATGTTGTGTCTGTATTTTCATTTATCTCTAAGAATTTTTTGATTTCCTCCTTTATGTCTTCTGTAACCTATTGATCATTCAGTAACATATTGTTTTATTTTCCATGTGATGTAGGATTTTTCCTTCCTTCTTTTATCATTGATTTCCAGTTTCATTCCATTATGATCAGATAAAATGCAAGGTATTATCTCCACCCCTTTATATTTACTGAGGGTTGCCCTATGGCATAATATATGGTCTATTTTTGAGAAGGATCCATGTGCTGCTGAGAAAAATGTATATCCATTTGATAATGGTTGATATATTCTATATATGTCAGTTAAGTCTAGGTTATTGATTGTGATATTGAGTTCTATAGTTTCTTTATTCAACTTTTGTTTGGAGGATCTGTCTAATGGTGAGAGAGGTGCGTTGAAGTCACCCATAATTATTGTGTTGTGGTCTATTTGATTCTTGAGCTTGAGGAGAATTTATTTTATGAATGTTGCAGCATCATTATTTGGTGCATAAATATTGATAATTGTTATGTCTTGTTGGTGAATGGTTCCTTTTAACAGTATATAATGTCCTTCCTTATCCCTTTTGATTAACTTAGTCTTGAAGTCAATTTTATTCCATATGAGGATGGCCACCCCTGCTTGCGTACGAGGACCGTGTGCATGGTATATTTTTTCCCATCCTTTCACCTTCAGCCTGTGTATGTCTTTTCCAATCAGATGTGTCTCCTGGAGGCAGCATATTGCTGGATTTGTTTTTTTAATCCATGATACCAGCCCATGTCACTTTATTGGAGAGTTTAAGCCATTAACATTCAGAGTTACTATTGATATATGGTTTGTACTTCCATCCATGTTTGATTATTTATCCTTTTTTTAAAAAATTTAGTTTGTTTCTCCATGATTTTCTTTCCCCTCACCCTCTGTCTTTACCGAGGCACTTCCTACTGATGGTTTTGGTTATTGTTTTTCATTTCTTCCTCGTATAGTGTTTTGCTCAAAATGCTTTGCAATGCTGGTTTTCTGGCTGCAAATTCTTTTAACTTTTGTTTATCATGAAAGATTTTTAGTTCGTTGTCATACCTGAAGCTTAATTTTGCTGGATACAGAATTCTTGTTTGGCATCCATTGTCTTTCAGTGTTTGAAATACATTGTTCCATGACCTTCTTGCTTTCAGTGTCTGTGATGAAAAATTCATTGTTAACCTTATTGGTTTACCCCTGAACGTAATCTGTCTCCTTTCTCTTGTAGCTTTTAATATTTTCTCTTTGTTCTGTATATTGGATATCTTCATAATAATGGCGTTGGTCTACTGTGATTTTGTGTGCTCGGTGTTCTGTATGCATCTTCAATTTGTATATCTGTTTCCTTTTTTATTTCTGGAAAGGTTCTGTAATTATTTCATTCAGCAGGTTACTCATTCCCTTGGTTTGAATCTCTGTACCTTCTTCTATCCTGATGACTCGTAAGTTTGGTTTTTTTATGTTATCCCATAACTCTTGGATGTTCTTCTTGTGATTTTTTACCAGCCTTTCTGAGTTGGCTAGACTCTTTTCAAGATGATCTATTTTGTCTTCATTATCTGACGTTCTGGCTTCTACTTGCTCCACTCTGTTAGTGAGACTCTCAATTGAGTTTTTAATTTGGTTTATTGTTTCCTTCATTTCTAGAATTATTGTTTGATTATTTTTATAATCTCTATCTCCTGATAGAGATGCTTAACTTCTTCTTTTATCTGTTTATGTAATTCATTCTCAATGTGTTCTTTTGCTGCTTGAATTTGCTGTCTTGTATCCTCTTTAAGGTTCCATTCCATCTGTCTAAGGTGTTCCTTGAGTTCTTTATATGACCATTTTTCTGATGACTCTAGGTCCTCCTGAATATTTATGCTGTCCTTCATTGTTTGTACTCCTTTTCTTCCTTGCTTTTTGAAGCTGCTCATGTTACTTCTTGTTCTGTTTGACTGATGAATTACTGTTTACTCCTATAAATTTATTAGATGCTTGGGAGGAAAGGTATTAGAAGGGAAGGGAAGAAGTCACTAAAGAGAATGAGAGTAAGCAGGTAGAATTCAAGGAAGGGGGATAAGATAATTGAAAAGAAATGAAAAGACAAAAGAAGAAAAAAATAGGAAATAAAAAAGAAAAAAAATTTAAAAAATAATAAAAAATTGAAATTAAAATTAGAAGAAAAAAAATTTTAAAAAAATTGTAAAAAAAATTTAAAAAAACAAGAAAGAAAAATGAAAATGAAAGAAAAACCCAAATCAAAAAAAAAAGAGAAAAGAAAAAAATAAAAAAAAAAAACTAATAAATGCAGTCTTAGAGTTTGATTAACTTCTCTTCCAGTAGGTGGCGCTGTGCCCACCAGGCCAAGTTTCTCCTGTGGATACGTGGGAACCAATCACTGTGCAGCAGCTCCTCCCAGACTGGGCGAGTCTCCAATCCTGAGTGCCTAGGGCCTCCTCTTGTGTCTAGTCACTTCCCACTTTTCCTCTAGCCAGGCCCCTCTCACAGGTGCCGCTCACCACAATACTGGCTACACACCAGGTCTGGTGCTCCCGGGAGCCCTGTTTTCATGAACGACTGGGCACACTCTCCCTGTTTGCCATTCCCTGAGACCCTAAGTTTGTAGAGCTTGGGGCTGAGAATCCTCAGCGAATTTTACTTGCCCTCTGATAGCCACACCCCCGGTAGCTGGTGCAAGAGACCTCAGCTGTCAGCACTGGTGGGAGCGGTAGTTCCGCACCGCGGGTTCCGCTCCATGTC
Source organism: Spermophilus citellus (assembly GCF_964194105.1). NCBI lineage: Eukaryota > Metazoa > Chordata > Mammalia > Rodentia > Sciuridae > Spermophilus > Spermophilus citellus. The sequence continues at coordinate 1,118,043 of NW_027672876.1, read as the reverse complement.
TGATTCCCTTGGTCTGGCTATCGTGCTCATGGGAGAGCTGGGAGGGGCCCTTAAGGTTTCCCCAATGTGTGGAGAGGGAAGGCTAGGGAATTACACACCTGTAGCCACAGGTTTCAATGAAATTATCTCCTCCGCCTCAGTCTGATGACGTTCTCTGCCATGGTGGTATCTCTTGCAAATGGCGACAGTTCGTTTCCCTTTGCCGGGTGACCAATGCAACGGGTGGGTCCTTACTGTCTCTCCCAAGCCCCATTTCAAACCTGTGGCCACTACCTATGAAGGCTCGGTAGCCATTTACCTCCGTAGGATGAGAAGGGCTGACCAGTTGTTTCAGCCGGATGGATTAGTGCTGAGTCACAGCTGTTTGTCTGCGGGAAGCAGGCGAATGGGAGCTTGAATTCCGGGCTCAGTGTGTGTTCTGAGAGGCCCAGACTGTTCGCCCCAGATCCACGTCAGCTCAGCATTACCTAGTGATCCTGAGCAAACAGATTTAGGTTGTTTACGACTCCCTATGCCTGCACAGCTGAAGAGGTCAGAGACTTGATCTCTCTGCACCCGCTGCCATGTTGGAATCTCCAGATTTCAGGATTTTCTTGCAAAAATATTATCATCTAATATGCCTGAAACTCAACTCTTTTCATCTGCTAGCTCCAATTTTTAGCTCAGAGAAATATTTCTCTAGTAATCAATTTATTGTTATTTTCTCTCATCTTTTTTCTTCTCTAGGATTCCTATTTTTATACAGTTTAGTGATCTATTGCTGTGTAACAATACCACCAAATTGTCAGCATTAGGTCATGCTCCCTGAGAGTAAGAAATCAGAGCACAGCTTCACTGGGTCCTGTCCCAGGATCTCCTAGTCCTATAGTCAAGATGTTGACAGTTTGGTTTCATCAGAGGCTCCACTAGAAAGGAATCTGATTGCAAGTTCATGCAGTGTGGCAATTTCCCTGGTGTACTGTCATGCCAAAGTCTCCCCTAGGTGTTTACAGCATGGATTTCTGTATGAGGTAGCTTACTAAATGGTAGTTATTTCATTCAAAGTCAACAAGGGAAAGGAGAGTCTAGCAAGATAGACTATAAAATGTAACATGTAAATCACTTACATCTTGTTGCCTCTGGTGTATTCTTTTGCTTGGAAGCAAGTCACATGTCATACACTCAAGGGGAGAGGATGAGCAGGGCATGAACATCAGAGAGCAAAGACCATTGCTGTGATCCAAGAATCTGTCCACCACAATAGAAAACTGTTGTCCAAGGTTTTGATAATCAAGCATAAGTTCTATCTGTTTGAGCTTTGTTATATAAATTGAGATATTTTTATCATTTGGACTACAAGTAGTCAAAGACACACATTTTTATGCAATTGTTTTAATTGACCTTCGTATGTTATGTATTAGATACTATTATCATTTTATACTATTATCATTTTCACACTGTACAGATAAGAAAATTAAGATGCAGAGACACACAGCTTAGGTAAGTAGACGTATTCATATAAAATCAAGAACAAAGCAAAGATGAATTGTACTGCTGTTATTATTTACTGTTTATTAACATTCTGGCCAGAGCAAAAAGAAAATTAAATCAAGTAATTGAGACAAATCATGAGAAATGGTACAATTAACCATCAGTAATACTTGTTTACATACTAGCAAAAGAGTAAAAAAAAAGATAATAGAAAAAATTAGTCCATCATACAAGCAAAACATATAGGAAATGTCTAGAAATCAATTCAGTAATTCAGGCTCCAAATAAAACATAGTACCTTTTCTAAAGGCATGCAAACAGCCACCTAAGTAAATGGGAAATGAAAAATCATTTTGTCTAATGGAAAGCTTGGCAAAATAAATATTTCTAAAGATGTTTATAAATTCATTATGATTCTAATCAATGTCCTCAATGATGTGGTTCTTAGATCTTGGCAAGATTATTTTTATGTTTTGGATATGACATGCTTCTCCCCACCCAAAAGCTCCTGTGTTGATGCAGGAGGTGGATGATTAGATCATGGGAGCTGTGACCTAATAGGTCCATCCTAATTTGAATGGACTACATGGATGGTAACTATAGGCAAGTGGAATGTGGCTGGAGGAAGTGGGTCGCTGCAGTCATGTCCTTGGTGATTATATCGTGTCCCCTTTGCTCCTCCCTTGCTCTGCTCTGCAGCTGTCATGAGCTGAGGGGCTATTCTCTGCCATGCCCTTCCATCATGGGGTTCTGCCTCACATCAGGTCACAGCAATGGACTCAGCCAACCACAGACTAAACCTCTGAAACCATGAGCCAAAAGGAATCTTCCCTCCTCTAAGTTGTTCCTGTTGAGGATTTTGGTCACCATGATGAAAAGTTGACCAACACATCATTATGAAGAAGAATTGAGATGAGTTGGTCTTCACCACATTTTTTTTTTTGCAAGAGTAATGACAGGAAGTTGTTTTCACTACCCCAGGAGCTATAGAAGCCCAAAGAGTATGATGTTAGGGAAAACAAAACAAAACAAAACAAAACACAACAACCAGTAACACAAACCAGTAAATAATTACACAAATGATTGTAGTTGTTCATAATTAGTGTGCATACATGCATAAAACCTTGCAATCTCTGCGACAAGTAGCATCCCAGCCCCAGGCCTAGCAAAATGATTGCTCTGAAGACATGAGGGCCAGGACTAGGGTGAAGCAAGAATGGAGTGTAGAGCATAAAATTCGAGACACTTTATTTTAGCACAGTTCAAAAGCCAGTCCTCTACAGGTGGGACCCTGGGGATGAGTGTCTCCTAAATTTTGCACCCATAGTGACTTTTATCAAACCCTAGCTCAGGGTGAAGACCCACTCTCTTTAGAGGAATCATTTAGCCTCATTGATTTCATTAGCTAACACTTGACTTGAGAAACCCGGGCCATTAACTTCTAGCTGTATCTTTATCCCCAGGGAGCGCTATACATTCTTGCTCTTGACTCAGTCATTCCCTTGGAATATTTTTTAGTGTGACTTGGCAAACATAGCTCCATTCTCAGCAAACTCCCCTCGCATCCTCAGTCTTTCTGACATCACCCCATATACTTGTTTGTCTTAACTGAACCTGAGAACACAGTATTTCTTAGCATTTGGTTAATACTGGCATCTCAAGGTCAAAAGATATGATTTGTGGGGTTTTTTTCCTCTCAATTACCCAATAAATCACTATAATACTCATATAAAATAGACAATTCTCTACAACCTTCTTACAAATGAAAAAGAAAAGATCCTGCTCAGTTCGTCGTTAGCACCACCATCCAGTCTCCGAGGACTGTCATCATCCATCCTCATGGTCACATCCCTCATCCACTTAAAAAGTGAATAATGTCTCAAAACTTTCCTCTTTGTTCCAAATTCTGCATTTACCTTAAGTGACTCCACATCAATGCAGATGCCCACACAATACCCTAGTTCTCAGAATTTTATTTTTCTCCTCTCTGAAGATGTTCTCCTTTCTTCCTTTTCACTCTGTAATCATGGCACAACCTGAACAAGCCCAAATCCTTACACATTCAACATCCCTATTCCAAACTTCCTGAGTCTGAGCACAACCTCCTCTTCTAGCTTGCTTCTTCAACTATATGCTCTGATGATTCTTAAACTTCAAGGTTTCTGTTGAACTGACGACTCCTTTTCTCTGTTTGTCACCCCTTGCTTTCTCCTCTCCTTGAAGTTCTCTGACTGATCATTTATTGAAACTCTCAAAAGAAAATTTCTTGCAACTTTCTCTGTATTAATTATTTTATATGCCCAGACTCCATCCACTGACAATGGATTTTCCACAAATGCAATGCAGAAGCAGAGTATATTTGAAAAAGTCGCAATAGAAGACTTTCATAATCCCCCTACCCCAAACAGAACTGCAAAACTGTCTGTGTTTCTGGTACATTCTTCTAGTCCCTGCATATTCCCTCAACCAAACACCTATTTTAACTCAATACCCCTTTCCACTCCACAGAGAAAAAGGAGTGAAGGATGAGGTCTTCCTTAATTTCTCAACCCAGCTGAAAATCTATGTCAATCCTAATTCATCCCATCCTGGTTTTCAGTTACATCAAAAGAGGGTCTTCTCCTTCAAATCAGAATCCATGTAAGCTTTCTGGGTCCTACACTCTGACTGGTTCAACAGCCATATATCAATTATAGTTCCTTTATTTGACTGGCTTTTCAACAATTCTTTCTCAACTGAATCATTATCATAAACTTTTAAACATGAGCAAGTTTCTCTCATGTAAATGCTTTTAAAAATAATTTTAACAGCTTTATTGAGGTATAATATACCCCCTATGCATGAATGGATAATAGCTTTTAGTAGCACACTTGTAAGCATTTTTAATTAACATAGTTAAAATAATTCATAATGCCAGCAACTTGGGAGGCTGAGGCAGGTTCAGCAACTTAGCAAGGCCCTTAACAACTGAGTAAGGCTCTGTGTCAAAGTAAAAAATAAAAAGGGTTAGAGAAGAGGGGTTCAGCGGTTAAGCCCCTCTGAGTTAAAAAAAAAATTGGCTTCTACTTTATATATGTATTATCGCAATTTAGGAATAAAATGACAAGCAATAAAAATTTTAGACAAATGAGAGAAAACCAAGGATATGTGATAATAAATATTTAGATATACAAAGTGATGAAAAAGTTTTAAAGAGCCTTACCTTGCATCTCTTCAGAAATTTTCCATGAAAGACTTCTAAAACTATGTCCTATTTCAACTACCAATAGGAACAACTGCAAATGCCACTTCTCCATATACGCTCAGTCTTCATTTGGGTCACAGCGTTATTTTCCAAATTTAAAATTATTATTCATAATGCATCACTGGCGTACATATATGTTTACATTTGTAGTTCATAGACATTTTGACACACAACTATAAATAATTCTTTGCACTTCATGTTCCGCACCTGGAGATTGGCACCCTCAGTATGCCATGCCTGAGGACACAGCCCTTCCACTTCATGCTGCTTTGGTTTCAGCTTGATGAAATCTGTTCTGTGAAGAATGTGCAACTTACAGGAATGAGAGAAGATGAAGGCTATTCTGAGTATTCAAGGAAGCTGGAAGCAAAAGATCAATTTCTCTCTTCTGTGGGTACCATATAATATATACATTGCATGTAAAGATGGCAGCCCCATCAATGACTATAGCTCAGTTTGATCTAACGTAATTCCTTGCGCTCAAAGAGTTTATATGTCTTTAAGTAACTATTCTAATGATTTTAGGGCAAACAAATGCCCGAAATCCAAATCAAAGACCATCAACGAAATACAGTACTAAGATAAGCAAAAATGATGTATTTGTACCAATGGACAGATTAAACTAAGACTCGTGAAAGAAAATAAATCCAGAATAAAGTACATTAGTAAAATGATCATTTTTAATATCTTTAAAGATAGTAATCTTCATCACATTCAAAGTTTTTATCATAGAGTGTGTATTTATATTAGTCTAAAATACATTACATATTTTTGGAAAATTTGCGAACTTCCTTACAGAGAGGTGAAGTTGGAGATATTGGATGTCAGAAAAGCTAAAATTTTAATTAGCTTTTTAAACTGTAGATGCAATCTTTGTACCTACGTACTTGCACTTAAGGAATAGGAAGTGAAAGAATATTTATCTTTCAATGAAATATCTTACCAATATATTATTGGAGAATCAGAACATAAATGTCCTTTTAACTGTTCTGTGAGCTTCTAGGAAAAGATTACCCAGTCTCTGAGTCATGTGAATTTGACAATGCACAGAATGTGATGTGAGATGCATTCACAGTGAGAACACTAGTCAGCTCAAATTACAGCAGTGCTATATTTGTGATCTCAAAATGCATCCACCTGAGGAAATTTGTACCAGATTTCCCTGACTCTTTGATAGAACCCAAGTGATAATAAGAGTAATGAATAAAATAATTAAAAAGATGTAATACTAGGACCATAATCTATAATTTTCATTTTTAATAATTGCGGTTTATTGGAAAATGTTTCTTCTGAAATTTCTAGTATGAAAATTTTCCATAATAAAATTACACTAAGCTAATTCATATAGACCATCTGTGTACTGATTTTTAAAGAAAATTTTTTGTCTAAATATAAATATTTAATTCAGTTGATCTATGATATCAAAGAGACAGGAAATGTACCAAAGATAGGCAATTTAGAATGTTTGCTCTGACTTTCAAAGAACAGATAAATTTGAGTATAATGCATAAAATTATAAAGAATATAAGACTATACAATTCCTTTGCTCTTCAATCTGGGAATATTTGAAAAATTATCTAGGGCAAGAAAAAAAAATACAACCCGAATGGACTTTGGAGGGCTGTGCACCTGATGTAATATATAATTGCAGCTTTTATAACCATCTTTTATAACCAAAAGGATATTCCAACCCCAGGCAAACTAGAAAGTAAATTGATACGACAATAAACATCACCCAGCATTACCTCAGAGCATCAAAATATTATGTCATTCATGTTATGCCTACAAAAAATTCTATTTTCAAACCAAAGCCAACAGAAAATCTCCATGTTTTCCTTCACTATTTTTTTGAAAAATATACATTGATGGATCTTTATTTTATTCATTTATTTATATGTGGTACTGAGAATCAAACCCAGTGCCTCACACATGCTAGGCAAATGCTCTGAGCCACAACCCTTTACTTCACTCTTATGAAACAAAAGAAAAAAGAAGATGGGGGAGACATTTTCATACCAATACAGCTATTTTTTGTGAACTAGATAAGGAAACAATTTGTAGAAAAAGTCCAGAAAGAAAGAAAGAGAAAGTTATTCCTTTTCTGAAAGAATTTCTTTATATATTCAGATCATCTATTCAGAATACCATTACTAATTATTGGACTTAAATATCAAGGATACTTTTAAGAAAAAAATGCCTATTTAAAAACATTAAGCCACTAATAAATTTTGTGATTAATTATTGATCAGGTAGCCTCAACCAAAATGAAGTTTGGCTTTTCTAAAATGCCTCAAATGATACCTTAGCCCTAATTTACTTCTCTTAATTGATACACCCTTTCCATTGAAGGAACAAAATATGATACATTTGTGTATTTTCCTGTTGGTGTTTCAGGGTAAATTTTATTTCTATTCCATTATAATAAACGCTATCTGAATTTTCTGTTTAGCATTTTTAGACATTGCTTATCAAATATTTATTCTTTCCTAAGTGCTATATTATTTCTTTTTTATTTTACCTTGGAGCTATATAAAATTTGATCAGATACTATGTAATCTTTGTATTTTTTATTTTGGTACTATATTTCCCAAATCCATCTTTTTCATATAATTCTGCAATTCATGTTTATTCCTGGTAAATATTTTATTGGTTGATATGGACTTTATCAATTCCTTGGTCAAGAATATTTATGTGCTCTTTCCCTTTTTCTTTTGGCTATTACTAACAATGTTAAACCATGTGTTATTCTACATACTTCTTGATACATAATCTACTTTCAATAGATTTACATGAGAAATACTAGGACTCAAATGGCTGTATTAGGAGACATTTGGACACTTCAGCTTAGCAAGGTCATGCCAAATCATTTTCCATGAACTATAATGAGTTACATTCCCACCAGTACACAATCATTTTTCTTTTTGGTTTGTGGGTATACTTTATGCAGTGAAATTCTAATATTTTTTATTAGTTAAGTACATGTCTTTAGGAATTGTGCCGAAGTTTTAGCTTTTTATTTCACTAAATAAAAATTACTATTCGTCTTTCCCTTCTGACATTTATTGATCATTTTTTTTCAGATTAAGAAATACTCTTCTATTCCTCAAAGTCATAAAAATATTCTTTAATTTTATTTCTAAGCATTACTTTAAATTAGACCTTTCACAGTTATGCTGATGTTATATACACAAACACTTATTTTAATATCTTGGAGTGATGTAGTTATTAAAATTCTTGCTCTTTAACTCATCAATAAGCGAGTATCCCAGCAGAACTGATCAAATGATTCCATCTTCCTTCAGTACTTTCTGGTAATACTTTTGTCATATATCAGGTTTGTTTAAAAGTCTTGGTTGTTTTTTGGATTTTCTATTTTGCTCAGTTGGTCTCTTTGTCTTTCCTTAGGCTGATGTCACATTGCCATATTTTACAAGTATTTGCTGGTCTGGAGAGCTTAAGTATTCCTCTTCAGGTATGGTGTACTATTCTTGGTAATTTCAAGATACATTTTGGAATTAGCTGTTCAAATTCTTGAGAGTAATTATTAATACTTCTATCAAAACTGTATGACTTTTAAATTAAATTGATGATACTTGATAGTTTTGTTATTTTGAATTTTCCTATCTGTGAACATATTTATTTCTCCTTTAAAATTATTTTTAGATTTGAAAGAAAGATTTTTACATTAAAAACATAAGATAAAATAAATTTTAAATTTGAATAACATTATAATTTGAAACAAAAAGTCTTTATTTTCTAGATATTTCATGTTTTTCCTGATAGTATAAAGTATGTAAAAGCAACTCAATTTTTATTTGATATTATATTCATCCACATTGATAAAAGTTTCTTATTTTCCCTATTAATTTATGTGCAGATTCACTAGTGTTTTTATGTAAACAGTCCTTTCACTTGTGAGTAACAGATTGTTTTCTTATTTGTCAATATCAGTGTTTTGTTTTCCCTTGTTTTTCTGAAGTTGTTATTAAGTACAGAAAGGAAATTAAGCAATAAATGTAAGTATCTTTAACAAGATCCCTTTTTTGATGTAATAATTTGTAAAACCTCACAAGTAAAAATGATATGGTTGCTGTTACCTTGTTTTTTTCAACATAGATGTTTTTAAATGATTGTTACCCACCTGGATGAATGCATAAATGCTTTATACATTTTTGAAAAATGAAAAAAATCATGAAAGCATACAATAAAGATGAACTACTACTTTTTTAGGAAAAAAGCAAAAGTCTTAAGAAAAAAAATTTTATAGATGCACAAAAATAAGCAATTTTAATAGTTAAATAAGATAATAAAATTATCTTTTTGTTTTTTTAAACATGATGGGGGGTACATGTGGCTAATGAAACTAATCTATTTTTGTTTAATTTTTTTCCAATGACTTACTGAACAACATTTAAACACTTAGTGATAAACATTTATACTTGAACTTTATGTGACAAAAAAAGTCATTCTTTAATACAGTTTAAAAGATTAAATTTGTTTCTAGGGAAGGGATGGTGTCAAAATCAATGAGAGAATACCTTTCCATGATTACACAACAAAGGTGAGATTAAAAACAAGTATGAGAAGAAATAAAATGGACTCATAGGCATAAGGAATGAAAATTAAAACAGGAAAAAATACACAATTCCTTCAACAAAGATTGTGAAAATTACTCCAGGGATGTTGAGAGAGAAGTAATCTGCGATTCTTATGCACTATTACTGGTAGAGTAAACTGGCGTTTTTCTAAATGACAGTTTCTAATTTTGTCACAACTTTTAGAGACATGAGTACATTTGACTCTCAACTACCATTATTATAAAACTACTTAAAGGAAGTTATCATTGATCAATGTAAAGATTTTAAAAACTATTAAAAAATGAATTAAAACAATTATTACAATAGTGAAAAATAGAAAATAATTATCTGAACGCAGTAAATCAGTTAAATAACTTTTATAAAAGAAACATTAGGATGCATTTAAACTGATTTTAAAGAAAAGTAACTGATCATAAGTGAAATGTGTTCATAGTATTAGGACAATGAAAAAGATTAAAAAGGCATGTGAATAGAAGTGTATTTATGATGTTTTAAAATTTCATAGAAAAAAAGTTGGTTGCTGCAATCTTGTTAGATACTTCCTCACAGGGTAAATACTCTCTTGCTAAGACGTTTTTAGTTTGGATTATGATTGGGCATTGAATTTTATTGATTTTCCCAAATTAATTGAAATATTTTTGTTTTCATTTTCTTTGTTCTGTGCTCATAAAGAATTACATCAGTAAACTTTCTAAAATAAAATTTCCCAGCATCTCTAGGGTTGCAGGTTAGCCCCCAGTGAATCCTGCCTCCTGGTCCTGACTGCTTGGTTAGTTCACCCCTACACCTTACCACTGTAACAAGGTTTGGTCTCTGTCGCCAACTGAAGGTGATGGAAGTGATGGGTCATTTCTTTGACTGTGTTTTGAAAGACACTGATTATCCCTACCCCTATTGTCACTCCCAGGGAAGCCAGTGCCATTTGAGCAGTCTTATGGAGAGGTCAATGTGACAAGAAACTGCAGTTTCGTGGCAACAGCCCCTAAGAAACTGAGGCTCTAAGCAACATACAGCTGCGGTGTGTGGGTCATCCCGAGTGGACTCCTCAGCCCCAGCCAAGCCCTCTGGAGTCTGCAGCCCCAGGTGGCCTCTTGACCACACTTCATGAATGACTGTGGTTTGAGGTCTAAAATTAAAGTTCAGGATTATGTACCATCTTGACCTCTGGTGAAACAAGGAGGGCTAAAATGACCCAACTGCAAGCTTCCTTCCCTGCCCTGCTCCTGTGGATAAAGTATCCTGGCCAAGCTATCCCCTTATCAAGGGAGACTGGGCACAGCTCCTGCTAATCCCCAGTGGTGGGGTTCAGCTTCCTGCTGGCCCACAGAATTATTCAAATAAGCCCATCACACCTTTGTGCGGGAACCAGGGATCACCCCGAGTCTTGACACTACAGCCCCTGGTTGTTTACCGTTTCTGTGTTGACCCTCCAGGTAGCCCCACTGTGGTAGGCCTGTGTCCTCTCCTGCCACATGCTTATGTGTGACTAGTAAACTGCGGTCAATCTCATGTCCGCGTGAGCGCTGTGTGGTCTACTATTCCCTCAACCTAGAGTGGAAACCTTCCCGCACCTGTGGGCTAAATAGGAGGCGACTGAAGCAGTGACCTAGAGGAGCCTCCTGGTTGGTTCTCAGAAACTGTGGGAGAAAATAAATGTCTATGGTTTTAAGTGAAAATTCTTTGAGGTGATTTGTAACCAGTAGGAGATGCATTCCCATTGAATACACTGCTGAAGTTTGTATGAATCTGCCTTTCAAAATAATTTTTATATCTATTTTCACAAATTAATTTTCTTTCTCACACTGTACTCATCCAGTTTTCATGTTATGGTTAAAACCTGACTCATAACACGCAGGGAGCCCGAGGCCATCATTTCCAGTTCCAGGAAGCCCTGGGTTACTCTAAAATGAAAGGAGGTCAAATTATAAGTAAAATCATCTAGGCCTCATTGAATTATGGATTATCTTGATGTTATGTTGTTATGTTTCTTCCAGAGTTTTCTGCTAAATTATTTTTTTCTACATTTTCATATTTGTTGATGTAACATTCCTGCTATTATTTTATCTTTTAAACATTTTTATTATGCTCTCTCTGATTTTCTTTCAAATCAGCCAACAGATTTTTATCAGTCGTGAATTTCTTCATAGAACTAAATTTCTCTTTTATCATCTTTGCAATGTCTTCATTTTCATATGAATCATGACCTTTTTCTCTCCTGTGTTTTTTCCTTTAAAAAAAAAGCAACTGTAGCCAAATTCTTAATTTGGAGGCTTCTCACTAATATTCAGCCCTTCAAACATTCACATTATGAGTTTCCAAGTACCACTTTTAGTATGTTCCACAAATTTTAATGTTTTTTTTATCATTCAAATATAAATGTGTGTGTTATTGTTGTTGTTGTTTTTCATTTCCAAATACACTCTCTTCTTTGACCTAAGAGTTTTTAAAATTTAGAACATTTCAACTTTCTCTATGGATGGAAAAATCAAATTGCTATAAAATAATCTGTTCTATAAAGATTTTTAAAAATCCAGCAAGGAGTATCTATCAGTTGTAATTAGTGTCAAAAATACTGAGTTACAGCCGTGGCGCACACCTGTAATCCCAGCGACTTGGGAGGCTGAGGCAGGAGGATCAAAAACGGCTTGAATGCCCCTGAATTCAATCCTTGGTATCCCTGCCCCCCCACACCCTCCGCAAAATAAATTAAGTTTGAGGCAGTCTTTCAATGATAAAGTGTTTTTGGTGAAAAGATCAGAAACTGTTCTATTTGGTGCTTAATGAAAATGTTTTGAATGAATGTAAATACAAGTCATTGTCATTTCTTTATATTAATTCAGAAGTTATCCGTCAAATAAATAGTGATTTTCAATATTGTCAAAAAAAGAAGTTCCAAGTCAGCCTCAGCACTAAGCAACTCAGTGAGACCCTGACTCTAAATAAAATACAAAATAGGGCTGGGAATGGTGCCCCTGAAATCAATCCCCAGTACTAAAAAAAAAAAAAAATAACTGAATTACAAATCATCCCAACTTCAGTGGCTTAAAACAGAGACAATCTTAATCTCATGGACCAGTCTGGCTGATCCAGGTTTTGCAAAGCTGGATCATTTCAATCTGCTCCATATGCCCCTGATCTTCCTCCTAGACCGAAGACCAGCCCATTAATACTGTTTTTTCTCATGATGATCACAGAGAAATCAGAGGGAAGTCTCAGCACACGGGCACTTTTTCAACGTCTGCCTGTGGTATATTGACGTATCTCACTGAACAAAAATTCACACAGTTGAGTCCACAATACAAACACATGACGTCTATTCTACCTACAAAAGGAGGGAAAAGCAAATTTTTCAGTTGGGTCACATACACATACCAACTTTGCCATGTGAACCAGTGTTAAGCACATGGCTCGGTGGCACTGAGTTCAACAGCTTCATGTTGTGTAGCCATCAATGCCACCCCCCTTGGGAACAGAAATCCTGCAGCCAATAAGCCATAGCAGCCATCTCCAGCTTCTCCCAGGGCCTGGTGGCCACCATCCTACTTTCAGGCTGTATGGGTGTAACTTCCCTGTGTACCCTCATAGGGGAGCCACACCCTACTTGACCCTTCACAACCAGCTTCTTTCATTCATATGATGTTTTCAAAATCCATCCATGTGGTAGCATAAATCAGTGCTTCACTTCTTTGTATTCCATTGTATGGATGGCTCATTCAATCATCCATCAGCGGACAGTCAGTTTGCTCTGCTTGTGGCTGCCACAAACAAAAGTGGGCAAATACCCCCTCTGCTCAAATCTTGACTTTCTTTTTCTTTTTTTCTTTCCTTTCTGTTTACAAACCACTGACGATGTAATTGGTAGATCATATGGTAATTTTATTTTCTTTCTGAGTTCTGGCATTTTTTTTGAGGAACTGCCATACTGCCATACTTGAGGCTATACCCTGTTACATTCCCACCAACAGCACAGAAAGGTTCCAAATTTTTATCCTCACCAACACTTACTTGTATTTTACAATTTTTTAAACAACAGACGTCCTAATGAGTGTGTGGTGGTATCCCACTGTGGTTGAAGTGAATATTTTTTTATCAACAATTTAATCTACCATAGAAACCACCTGGCTTTGATGAGTTTAGCCACCTTTGGTGACTGACATACTCAAAAATTTCTGGAACTGGCGGTGCAGCTCATTGGCAGAGCAAAATATTTCCTTCCATGCACAAGGCACTGGGTCCCATCCCTAGCACGGAAAGAAAATCTATATATTCTGGTGTTAATTTGAGTAACTTACACTTTGACAGAAAAAAATATCCATTTTCTCTAATATTTTGATGTGATCATAGAATTTCACCACGTCTTCCCTGATAACTTCCCGATCTCTTTTTTATAGCAATTCTACATCTGTTATAGATATAGCATAATTGTACATATTTATAGGGTGCAGTGAAATCATCCAATACTGATATTCAATGGGCAATGATCAAATCAGGGTAATTTGAGGGTAATTTGTATTTCTGTCTTCTTGAAAATTTCTTGTTTCTTTTGGTTTTTTTCTTTTTCTTTTTTTTTTCCAAACTCCTCTCTTCTAGTTCTTTTTAAGATATAAAATAAATCGTAGATTATGGGCTCTCCCTGTGCTGTGCAACAGTGGAGCACCTCCCTCTTATGTAAGTGCATCCTGACCCCTGCCATCCACTCTCCCTCTGCTTCCTCCATCCACGCTCCCTAACCTCTGCCATTCTGCAGCTCTCTCTGTGGGCACACCTGCCTCCCAACTTTTTAAAAAAAATTTTTTTTAGATGTTGATGGACCTTTATTTTATTCATTTATTTATATGTGTTGCTGACACTCGAACCTAGTGCCTCACACATGCTTGGCAAGTGCTCTGCCACTGAGCCACCACCCCAGCCCCCTGCCTCCCACCTTTAACTTCCTCTTATTCACAGTCAGGCTCACAAGGTCTTCACCTCTGTAATTTAAAAAAAAAAACTACTTTTGGATCTGCTCTGTTCCACACCTTTTATTTTCAAGTTCACCAATCTTACCTATATTTTATTGGTTTTGACCTGATTTCTATCAAGTTATTTATTTTTCTTTGTTTTCAAATTTTTATTTTGAGCATTTTATTTGTGTCTTTTAAAAAAATGAATATATTTAACTCTAACTCCTCCTGGACTTTCTGAAGGTGAGTGATCTATGGTGTAGTGTCTTCTCTAATCCATTGCTTTCTACACTTGATCTTAGCCAAAAGGCGGAGAAGCGATCCATTGCTTTCTAGATGATCTGTTTTTCCCACTCTTTATTTCCTCTTTGCTCCAAGAGTTATATAAGACTGTGACTTTTAATAACAAAGTTGCTTATATGCTTACAGGAAGCTTTTCGTCACTTAATTTTAATTTCACTGGATCATGATTAGAGAAGGTGGTTGGGAATTTTTCTATTATCTTAATTTGTAAAGCTTTATTCTGGCACCAACAGCAGGTTGTTTTCTATTTGAACTTATCTATACTTTTAAAAATTATGATTATTGATTGAAAGTTTATTGATTTACCTTATTCTTTAATTTTGCCTTCCAAGTCTTTCTAATTGTGAGAACTTTCATAGCTATCCCTTTGTTTTTTTTTTCTTTTTTAATTTTGGCTTACCCAGTATTTCTTTGGAGTGTTCAGGAATATACAGTTTTATCTCCTTCCTGAACTTGCCTTTTTTTAATTGATTTTTTTAGTGTTTTTAACATTAAATTTCTCCTGATCTGTCTGATGTTGTTTCCTCTTCTGGTTTTGTTTGTTTAAATTCGCCAGGTTTCTCTTCATTTACCACTCTATGGTTAGCCTTCCCCCACAGTTGTGTTTCAAATGAATTTCTCATAAAATGAACACAGATGAATTTTGTTGTAACACTCTATTTCAGTCTCTAATTTGTGAAAGAAAAAATCTCATCTGCTCACATTTATCCCAGTAATGGAAACATTTTGTTCTCTCTATCATTCATTATTTATATGTGTTTTGGCATGTTTTTCTCTTATTATTATTATTTATGTTTTTCTGTTAAGAACAAGTTCATATTTGTGGTTAATTTAGAAATGACACTCCACTTTTTTCTATTCTTCCTCTTGAGAATACTTTACTGTTGAGAGTTTCCCTTTCTCTGTTCTAATACTTTAGGGACACATGTTTACTATTTCTCCCACTTGGATATGTATTTCCCCAAATAAATGTCTATTTTACTTTCTTGGCCCCGAATACATTAAATCTTCACAATTCTTACATGTATCTCTTCATCTCTTTTCTTCTTTTTACCACTAGATGACATTTTTGGACATTTTTACTCCTGTTTCTCTACCTATACCCTAATCATAGAAATTTCATTCTAGGTAAGTAGTTTCAACTTTCATTTATTATTTAAATTTTCCTTACAAAATCTCCCTTCTATTTTGTGTTCCTATTGAGCAGTTATAAATTTTAAATAGTCTTTAAGTATTTACAGAGAGATAGTACAACAGGGCTTATTGCTCCCCACTCTGCACAGTTTCACAATTTACTCAATTTCTATGTGATTCTGATTTCCTCATCTAAATTGAGTGAGAGCCAACAATCTTGAATTTTGAGTGGAAAGTCTCACACTAACAATTAAATGTTCTGATCAGTTATTGGCATAGAACCTTCCATTCATAACTCTGTGGCAGAACTAGTCACAGAATTTAACCCACATGCAAGTGGGTCAGGTAGAATGGGCCTGCAGATATATAGTTAACAGAACCTATGGCTACTGCTGCTTAGTAGAGAAATACATCCTATCGTCAGAAAAGGGGAGAAAAGAAGTCTCCTTTGTCTTGCATATTTTCATAAATTTTCTCTTACATCATTAGGTTCAGGTTCTAGAAAAAGAACCATTGCAAGTTCTACCATGGAATGAGGGAGGGAACTCTGAACATGTTTTCTGGACAGATGAACATAGATAGAAGCAGACAGCCTCCTAAAATTATGATGGAAGCATAAAAGCGTAGCTAGTAGATTCTAACCCTGGATGCATGTACAATCCCCTGAAGGCTTCTAATAAGTATGCCTGGATCACAGCTATCATTGCTTATTTGTTATATGGTCAAGCAAAGGTTTAGGAGAATATTTTAGGTAAATTTTCAACAGAGAATACCTGAATATCTTATGACAGTATTCATTAGAGAATGTGAGCAAGTCATATGGTTGAATCCCCAAATCATTTATTGGTGTCTTAAAGTATATGAGATACCCAGATCCTACTCTTACTGGAAAATAATAGCATCATTCTTAACCACAGAAATTCTCATGTAAGTTATGAAAACAAGAAAAATCATATCTACCGTCAGGTACAGAACTATATCATTCCCCTTTAAAAATTTCAACCAAGGAATATTATTAAAATCTAATTTGCTATTTCCTTTGCTAATTTGTCAAATAAATGTCATGATCTTTATTCTATTATTGATGAACATAGGTAAGTGCATGTAATATCTTTAATTCAAGTGCATATGGATAACAAATTCAGAGCTTAAAGATTTGATGGAGTTATAAATATGAACTATGTTCCAAAGCATGGTATATTTTATTGAATTTCTATGTGATCCGAAGTCCTAAATACATAAGCCCCAAATAGGCTCCAACACTAGCTTGTGCCTTTGTCTAGAAACTCAAAGATATTTTCAGAATAATATAAAGCAGCTTAATACATCTTCAAAATTATTTATTTTCCATTCTAGACTTATAGAAAATAAGGACCCAGATATGAAATTATTTTTTAAATGATTTTTCTTATTGATCTCAAAATTTCTCTCATTTTACCTAGCAAAAAAAAAAAAAAAGACTTGGGGTTTCATTTCCTAAGAAAAAATTAGTATGTATTTCCACCCAAAGAGTTATTTTCTCAATATTAATTCTGAGTAGAATTTTTAAGACCAAAATTTTTTTACTTATTCAAAACTTGTTAAAATTTACCAATATACATAGTGCCTAGTGCATTTCTTGAAAACTGGTTTGAGTTTTTCCCTGGTGTTCCATTAAATAATGCATTCAAGAATAGATTTCATACTTCAATAGCTATTATTATAATCTTAAAAATTATACAGTGCACAACAGATTCACTTACATGAGCAGAAATATTTTAAAAATGTAAAGTTTCAACTTTATATTGTGAGGTCACTGCTGTAATTTAAGTAGTATTTCAATATTCAACAATTCCCCAGTTCTCTTTAGAAATTCACTCCTGAGGCTCAGCTGAATCTAACTTCCTTCAACGAGGTATACTGTGTAATCAAGGATAATACTATATTGAGATCAAATTCAGTGAATCTAGTCTTCTAAAAGTATAACAATATGTGGTGCCAAACTTATTCAATAATATTTATAATATAAAGTTTGTCAGTAAATCTCAGATGTGCAAATAATTGACAATTGTATTTTTCTACTGAAATCACTATTTGAGTCATTTGTAATAATGTAAAAAGAAACTACTTTTAAAAATAATCCATTGTATGTGCTTTCTATTCTCTTGTAAGTACAACTAGTAAATATGTAAATATGAATAGTAAACTCAAGAGAATTCTCCTTTCTCATGAATAAATAAGATGTCTTATTTTCTAATAAACCACTTTTGTTTTTTGTTTGTTTTGTTTTGCGCATAAAAATGTAGGATTCAGTCGAGTGAGAGGAGAAAGATAGCTCCCGCAGGGTGAGAGGGGACCCGATAGGGGTTATCCAGCACTTTTTAAGTATAAAAACTAACAATCTTAAAAATCAGTAAAATGTGTAATCCATTACTTGTTCCCCACTCCCAAAAGCAATTCTAAAATGTTAAAATTTAGTTTTAGTTATTCAAGTCTCTGAAACCAAACTGAAAGAAAGTGTGAAGGCCAGATAGGTTTACTGTTCTTCATATTTTGATTTCAGAAAAATCCTATAATCAAAATGCTAATACACCAGGAAAGAACAGAAGCTACTGTGATAGTCATTTGATTGCCTTGAAACTATTAATTTTGGAACCCTCCATTTCTTCATGTGGAAAATAACAGCAGTCCTACTTCATAGGATTCTCCTTGAAAGAGATGTGTGAACCTGTACAGTGTCTGGTTCACATGAGAAGCTTGTATTCTTGTGTTGGATCACCCCACAGACAGAAGGAACGCAGGACTCAAGGAAACCAAGACAAATTCTCACACTTTTCGAAGTGTATGAGCGAGTTCAGAGCACTCTCCAATGATGTACTGTGAATTTTAAGAGAATGGTGTTAGTTGTATGGGGAGTCTGGAATTACATTTGAAAAAAAAATGGGCAAAGAACTTAGCTGCCAAATAATTTTGTGTGTTTGTCAGAAATCAGATTCTCATATCTTCTGATCTGTGTTGTATATATGCAATTTTAGTCCTATGCAACTACAGAGAATTAACAATTAAAAGAATGTCAAAAATAATGTTTTATTGCTGCAATTTTAAGAAAATCAAGTGTAGAGAAATTATTAATTGTGCCAATACATATTTTTTCCTATTTAAGTGTTCATCTTATTACATGACATTATTATTTCTGTTAGTTTATTTTGATAAAATTTGCCGACCTTCTCATTTTGGTTACTGTTAGTAAAGGGTCCCTGATCTTAAGCAGAATAAAGAAAAAAAAAACTGCACTATGCTTGATGATGATTTGATATTCTTATAATTTTTAAGGAAAAGATTATTTCAAAAATATGGTTTTCCGTGCCTGAGGATAACAAGACAATTCTATTTATAGTTAAGTCTAGAAATCATTGAAGAATTAGGGTTAGTGTTTGAGAATTTTTCATTATTTTTCCTCCTATCAACATTATGTCATGACTGAAATTGTAAAGAGCAGTACTTAAGATATTAAAATGTACCTTGGTGTTGTGGCCTATTGGTAGAGCACTTGCCTCAAACGCGTGGGTCACTGGGTTCGATCCTCAACACCACATAAAAATAAATAAATGAAGATATTGAGTCCATCTACAACTAAAATAAAAAAAAATTTAAAAAGAAAACTGAGTATAATTTGTAATTCCTTCTTAAATAATATGCAAAATAATAATTTTAATTGAGCTTCTGATATGGACTCTTCTATGTATTTTAGATTTACCGGCACTATCATTTAATTACTAGAACTATAACCAACTTGACAACATTGATTAGGACATTGCTTACTCAGTTCAATATTATCCTTTGGTTATCATTACAGTAATAAGTATCCATATTTAGAGATTAAGGATCTTAATCACATAGTGGTTAAGGATTCAGATTAGAAATCTTAATCCCCTAGTTGCTCAAAGTTGCATAGCTAAGAAGGTGCTAAAGTTGAATGTGTTAATTTTCTCTTGCTACATAACACATTACTAAAAACTTGTGATGTAATACAGCACATAATTATCTAACTGATGCAAGAGTCAGGACTGGGCTTAACCAGCTCCTCTCCTCAGAATCTCACAAGTTTGCATGCTTGCCATATTCTATTCATTATAGGAAAGTCACAAAATAAGCCAACACTCAAAGAGAAAGTATTGTTTGGGGTCACTTTTCAGTAAGTCATCCATGTAGGAATTTGAACCCACCACATTGCTGGAAGATCCCATGTGATGGATTTCTCAGAATACCATACCTCTTCCAGGTAAACAGGCAAAGTGTTTTGTTTGGTTTTTAAGTTTATTTTCTTCACTGAGGGAAAATTTCCATAAAATTCATTATTTTAGCCATTTTAAGATGTGAAATTCAATTGCATTTATTCCATTTAAAATGCTGAACAATATCCCCATCTAATTTGACAACATTGTAATCACACAAAAAACAAAACCCATAGCCACTAAGCAGTCACTGCTCAACCACTCATTCCCCCCCGCCCCCGCGCCCACTCCCTGGCAATCACTAGTGTGTTTTCAGTATTTATGGATTTGACTCCACGGAACTTTCCATATAGATGGGATTCTACCACATATGTTAATGTCTGGCTTCCTTCCCTTGGCATAATGTTGGTGAGGTTCATCCACATTGGAATGTGTGTCAGGGCTTCCTCTTTACAGGGACATCACATTCTGCTGTGTGGACACACTGCCCTTATCCCTTCATGGGTTCCTGGATATGGGGGCTGTTTCTAATATTTGGCCACTGGGAATGTCACTGCACTTATGTAAAGGTTTTCTATTAGACATATGTTTTCAATTTTCTTGGGTATAAAGCTAAGAAAGGAATTTATGGATCTGTGGAAATTGACTTTTTGTTTTAGAAAAATTGCCAAACTGTTTTCCATAGTGACTGCATCATTTTACAATGTCACCAACAAAGATTTTTCCACAGACTTGGTAAAACTTGTGAGTTTCTGTGTTTTCCTCCATTGCTGTTATGGTGATAATAGTGGGAATAAAGTGCTATTGCATTGTGGTTTTGACTTTTATTTCCTTAATCACTAATGATGTTGACTATCTTTTCGTGTTTACTTACCATTTGCATAATTTCTATAGAGAATTGTAAGAATCCTTTATATTTTTTGAATTTTAGATCATAGCTCTGAAATTCCCTCAGAATTTAGAGCTTGCTAGTATAATGGAGGCAGACTTCCACTGGAATCATGCCACTTAAATTACAGCATCCTCATCTCTCATAGGTTGAGAAATATGGTATATTTGATCATTGGGCTTAGTTTTGGAAATAGATTATAATTGTTGTTTTAATGCATTCTAGCAGGTTAGTAGGGAAGAATTAGGTCCCAAAGGATTTTCCATGCATTCCTCAGCTGTCACAAGTTATTTGACCCTGGGTTTAAAGCAGGTCTTATATATGAGATGAAGACAACTACTCTAACATTCTGATAGTTTAGTGGGTAAACAATTTAAAATAAAATTATATTTATTGAGTGTGTTCTGCATGTAAGATACTGTACTGGATGCAATGGGGAATGCCCAGGTAAAGGCACAATATTTAATATTTAAACCTTATTAATGGGGTTTAAAAATATATTGCAACTAAAATGACATAAAAGAGATACTTGTTATTAGAATTTTTTTTTAAAAAAAGTCACATCTATTCTAGCTAGGTTGAAGAACTGCGGAAGTGACAACAGGTGGAGAATATATATGTAAGAGAAAATGTATTAGAGAAAGGAAATCGTAGAAAAAATGGGAATAGAAACAGAAGCACAGAAGTCATAAAGTTACAATACGTTTGAAAAACAGCCAGCGTCCCAAGCTAGGTTGACTGGGACATTGGTTGTACTTTGAGAAATGACAAGTGATTCAGTGAGAATGATGAACATTGTTCTCTTCTAAAGTGACCCGTTTTTCCCTGCCCTGTACCAGTTTTAACCCGACAGGTCCAGAAAGCCCAGACCAAATGCCTCTTCCTCTCTAAAAGCTTCCTTGAGTTTTCCCATTTGAAACGGCTGTTCCTCTGAACTCAAATGGCACTGCGTTTGCCCTTCCCACCTGGCTCTTGCCCAGTGGAGGTAGAATGCATTATGCTGACATTTCCTTAAAGACAGGAACACTCAGAATGCCTTGTACATAGGAGATGCTCAATAAAATTTGTGAACTTGTAAATAAAATTCACCAAAATGAAACAATTAATTTCCACAGAAGGCCAAAAATTCCCACCTAAGAAACATCAACATTATCTAGCAAGTATCTGAAGTATCTTCAGAGATACTTTAAAGAGTAGTTACATTTAAAAATCATATTATTCTTTACTTAATTTGAACATACATATTTGATAGGCTAGTTTATTTATTAGTGGTTAAATCATTATATTAGCAGTAATGCACTGAAGTAAATTCCTCAGGCTTAAAATGGAAGCCCAATAAGACATCATTAAAACTGTCTCAAGTAAAAGACATATTAAAGCAATTTGAACACAAAAACAGTTAATAATTCAAATAAAAAAGACTGACATTGTACTCAGGAAATAATGTACATATTTTTATGAAAATGATTGCTTCACATGGAAACTGAAAAAATAAAGCTGTGGTAAATTTTGTTGAGTGAGTCAGATTTGTTTTTTTCAAGGGAAAAATTATGAGGTAGAAATAAAACTAAAGAAAATTAATTATAATATGGTTCATTGAAGTGCAATACCCACTCTAATGACTTCATTACAAATACATCTAAATCTGTTCAGCCTAAACATTTTTAAAAGGAAAGCTCATTTTCCCGGTAAATGGGTAGACTATTCTAAATAATGTTCTAACTACCATTTGGGTTAGTGCAAATAGTCTAAATATTTTGTATCTCATTTATCAGGAATTTCATTTCCTCATATACAAAGCACAGGCATCTCCACCTTAGACTCATGAGTTCTTCCAGTCCCTCTCCATTATTACAGAGCAGAAATTGCTTCTCTTAGAAGCAGGCTGTTTAAAAGTGCTCTGTCATCTGAGCTCCAGCAAACCTGGTCTGGGAAGAAGGCCCTGCTGTTCACTTCTGTGACAGTCCTCTTAAACCTGGGGTTAAGCAGTCGAGATCTAGATCTAAGATAAAATTAGTGTCAAATGTACACTTTTTAAAATAACTTTTAATTTTTTTTAATGTGGTGCTGAGGACCAAACCCAGTGCCTCACATATGCTAGGCAAGTGCACTACCACTGAGCCACAACCCCAGCCCTCAAATGTACACTTTTGACATTTTAATTGACAATGCATTGCATCCCACACTCAATTTAACTTAAAAACTTCACTTTGTAATTAGCAACTCTAGGCATCTTATTGTGGGGACTTCAAAGATAAATGAAAGGTGTTCTTTTTACCTCCATAGTTTGAACTAGAGGGGAAAACATGGCTATATAGAAGTGGTAGCACTTATCATATTCTTATTTTTAAATACAGAATATGATAAGTGCTACACAGAATATGATAAGTGCTACCAAAGAAGTGCAATAAAGTTATAATGAATTTCTCAGGCCACATCAACCTCAAGGGTGTAGGGTAGCAGAAATAAACCATTCTCTTCTCTCTCTGCTCTTTATTTTATTTTTTAAAGAGAGAGAGAGGTAGAGAGAGAGAGAATTTTAATATTTATTTTTTAGTTATCAGCAGGCACAATATCTTTGTTTGAATGTGGTGCTGAGGATCGAACCCGGGCTGCACGCATTCCAGGCGAGCGCACTACCACTTGAGCCACATCCCCAGCCCTGTCTCTGCTCTTTAAATAAATTATTATCCAAGAGACTTGGGAGACCACCACATAATAAATGCCCCATAAATTATATTAGCTGGACTTCCAGATATATCTAAATTTGGGGGTAAACTGCTGAGGGGCCCATTGTAAAGGCATATTATTGAAATATTTAAAGCAAATTAATCATATTCTGAGTGGCTGTAAACTAACTCTGAAGAAACAGTGAGAAATAAATGGAGTGGCCTACTTGGTACTCCTATTAGCAGAGTAATAACAGAAATGACAAATCTTAAGATCTAAAGATAGTGATAATTTGGTGGATATTCAAATGGCCTTGATTTGAAATCTAGGTATGTCACTTCTGACCATGCTCTTTTCGTTACTGTTGCTCTGTAGTATAGTTTAAAGTCTGGTATTCTGATGCCTCCTGCTTCACTTTTCTTGGTAAGAATTGCGTTGGCTATTCTGGGCCTCTTATTTTTCCAAGTGAATTTCATGATTGCTTTTTCTAGTTCTATAAAGAATGTCATTGGGATTTTACTAGGAGTTGCATTAAATCTGTAAAACGCTTTTGATAGAAAAGCCGTTTTGACAATATTAATTTTGCCTATCCAGAAGCATGGGAGATCTTTCCATCTTCTGTGGTTTTCTTCAATTTCTTTCTTTAGTGTTCTGTAGTTTGCATTGTAGAGGACTCTCACCTCTTTTGTTAGATTGATTCCCAAGGATTTTTTCTTTTTTTGAGGCTTTTGTGAATGGGGTAGTTTTCCCAATTTCTCTTGCAGTGGATCCATCACTTTTGTATAGAAATGCATTTGAATTATGGGTGTTGATTTTACATCCTGCGACTTTGCTGAATTTATTTATTAGTTCTAGAAGTTTTCTGGTGGAATTTTTTGGATCTTCTAAATATGGAATCATGTCATTTGCAAATAGTGATAGTTTGATTCTTCTTTTCGTATGTGTATGGCTTTAATTTCTTTCACCTGTCTGATTGCTCTGGCTAGAGTTTCAAGGAGTATGCTGAACACAATGGGGAAAGAGAGCACCCCTGTCTTATTCCAGTTTTTAGAGAAAATGTTTTCAATTTTTCTCCATTTAAAATGATGTTGGCCTTGGGCTTAGCATAGATAGCTACAAAATAGAAGACACAGAGACAAACCCACATAAATACAGTTATCTCATGCTAGACAAAGGCTCCAAAAACATAACAGTGGAGAAAAGATAGCCTATCAACAAATAGTGCTGGGAAAACAGGATTCTATCTGTAACAAAATGAAATTAAACCTCTATCTCTCACCCTGAAAAAAAAATCAGCTCAAAGTGGATCAAAGACTTCGTTATTAGAACAGAGACCCTGTGTCTAATAGAAGAAAAAGAAGACACAAATCTTCATGGTGTCAGCTTAAGACCAGACTTCCTTAACAGGACTTCTAAAGTGCAAGAAGTAAAATTAAGAATCAACAAACAGGATGGTATTGAATTAAAAAGTTTCTCCTCAGCAAAGGTAACAATAACATGAAGAAAGAGCCTACAGAATGGGAGAAGATATTTATTTACCACAGGCACCTCAGATAGAGCACTGATCTCCAGGATACATAAAGAACACAAAAAACTTAACACCAAAAAGACAAATAACCCAATCAGTAAATGGTCTAGGGAACTGAACAGACACTTCACAAAAGAAGAAATACAACTGACCAACAAATATATGAAAAAATGTTCATCATCTCTACCAATTGGAGTAATGCAAATCAAAACTACTCTAAGATTTTATTTCACTGCAGTCAGAATGGCAATTATTAAGAATACAAGCAACAATAAGTGTTGACAAGGGTGTGGAGGAAAAGGTAAACTCATATATTGCTGGAGGGACTGCAAAATGGTGCAACCACTCTGGAAAGCAATATGGAGATTCCTCAGAAAACTTGGAATGGAACCACCATTTGACCTAGCTATCCCACTCCTCAGTCTATACCCAAAGGACTTAAAATCAGCATACTACAGTGACACAGCCACATCAATGTTTATAGAAGCTCAACTCACAATAGCCAAACTATGGATCCAATCTAGGTGCTCTTCAACAGATGAATGGAAAAAGAAAATATGGTACATATACACAATAGAATGTTACTCAGCCTTCAAGAAGAATGAAATCATGGCATTTGCAGGAACTGGAGAATATAATGCTAAGTGAAATAAGCCACTGGCAAAAATCCAAAGGCCAAATATTTTCTCCAATAAGCAGATACTAATCCATAGTGGGTGGGGAGGGGGGCAGGGAAGAATGAAGGAACTTTGGATCATGCAGAAGGGAGTGAGGAGAGGGGAGGGGCTGTGAGGATGGGAATAAAAGTAGAATAAGAAAGACACTATTACCCTATAAACATGTGTGATTACACTACTGGAGTGACTCAGCACCACGTACAGCCAGAGGAATGAGAACTTGTGCTTCATTTGTATACAATGTGTCAAAATGCATTCTACTGTCATGCATACCTAATTAGAACAAATTTTTAAAATAAAATCAAAAAGATAATAAAAATACAAGTTTGATTGAGATGCAATCCCTGAGTTTTTAGTTTTCTTGTTCATAAAGATTGAATAGCATTACCAGTTCACAAATCACAAATTTTCAAATCAAATGAAGAATTGGAAACAAACTGAATAACCCAACATGTTATTAGTTGTTGGTTTCCTCTTTACTCTTGTGTGCTTTCTTACCTCTTCCTCTCTTCTTGCCTTCACAGCCCTAGCTGCTAGAAGACATTTAACATATCATACAAAACTTTAAAACTTAAAGTTATACAATCTAAGTCTTCAGTTTGGCTTATAATGAACCATAGTCTTTTTTCCCTTTTGGGGAAAAATCATTCCCCAAATGACTATTTCTTTGATCTATATTGTAGCAAGGTCACAAATTCCATATTTTGTGTGGCTGAAAAAAAGATAACTAGAAGATTATAATATACTCTAGAATAATGATTTCAACCATTTTCAACTTTTTCAACCATTTTCTAGGCTGCAAAGTATATTTATATATATATATATATATATATATATATATATATATATATATATATATATATATTGTATACTGAACTCAATATGAAACACACATACACACATGCACACACCCTTGCTCCAACCTCTTCCACACAAAGTTCTCTTGAAACCATACTTAATCTTACTAGAGGTGATGCATTATGATATGCTCTTGTCTCTTGTATTTATCTTTTCAAGTTAATCCTAGTTGCTACTTATTAAATGAATTTGACAACTCTCCATGGGTTGTGATGTGAAGCTTAAAAAAATTATGCTATGGCTCCATTGTCTGGGGACTAGAAAAGAACCAGAAACCTACTGTCCTAGTCTGCTGAGGCCACCGTCACAAGATGCAGCTGATGGGTGTCTGGAACAGCAGGCATTTATCTCCTCTCAGTTCTAGAGGACAGAAGCCAGGGATGAAGGAGCTGATTTCTGCCGAGGCTCCCTTCCTGTCTGGTAGAGAGCACCCTCTCACTGTGTCCTTGCCTGACCTTTTTCTATTGACATGCAGACTCCGAAAGAAATCTTTGTTGGTTTTTTTTTCCTCTTCTTAAAAGGATACCAGTCACTGGAGATTAAAACCCCATATGTTTTTGTTTAACTTATTACCACCTTATAGGGCTTATCTCAAAATACCATCACATTGGAGATTAGGCCTTCAAAATACAAATTTGGGGGAAGAATGCAATCCATAACTTCTACTGTTTTAAATTCAAGTAGAAAACAACTTTGTAAGTGCAGACTGGGACTAGCGATGGGCTCATTCTCAGATAAACCCATTGTAAACACCTGACCTATGGAGAAGGACAGTTTAGCAACACAGCTCACCATAGAGCACCGGCCGTTCCCTGTGTGGTGGGGAACATGGCACTGCCCAGCCTCATCAGAGAGCACTAAACCACATATCACCAGCCTGGGAAAAGTGTCAACTCAAAATCTGAAGCATGGTTTCTACTGAATGTAGAGTTTGACTTTCTTACCATTAAGTTAAACCATTAAGTCGGGGAACATAAGTAAGACACTAATGTCATGAGATGAAATACACTCAAATGGGTTGAAGGTACAGAGTTGGCTATTGGGCGAACAATTATTGTTCAGAAGAAAGATTGATTTATGTGAACTAATATCAATATCAAAGTTGACATTAAATTTATTTACAGTGAACTCTGTCAAGGAGAAGAAAATTCTTGTTCAGTCTTGGTCTGGGTTTATCGGGGTTTGGACACTTAGCAGACGTCCATCAGTCTTTAGCTGTGGGTCTCCCCCGAGTTGCCAGGGCCCAGGAGCCGATTCTCTACTTGCTGTGAGCCTCCTCCCAGCAGCTTCCGGTTTCTCAGCTCAGGGGCCTGCAGCTGGCTGATGGAGGGTGCAGCATTGTGGGTTGGCTGTTTTGTTGTATGCAGTGAGCGGTTCAGGATGCAGGCTCTGGAGTGTGATTGCTGTGAGTCACTGTGTTCCTGCTCCCCTCTCCAGGATCCTTTACATGGTAACAGAGATCCTGGTGGCTATATGTGGGTGCAGGAGCCCTGGCTGTGAGTTTTCCACAGGGTTCTGTGATGCAGACATACCCCCAGTAATGGCCACTCTCAGAGGTACTGTAGGGAAGGGTCTCGGGTGTTTCACCTGGATTCTCGCTTCCACTGTCCCAGGTTGTGAACAGCAGGCATTTTACTAAGTCTGATGCAAGGTCCTGCAAGTGTCCAAACAATGCTCTGCCAGTCGTGATCACAGGTCAGGCTGTGCACCAGTTAAGGCTGGGATCAGCCCCTTTCTGCTGTGTGCACTCTGGCTATTTCCCACTGGGTCTCCACATCACTGGATATTTAGACATCTTTCCTCTGGTACAGCACTGCAATCCGGGGCACCATCCCTAGGCTTCCCACAGTGCCTCTCCCCAGTGCCAGGGGTTGGGATCTGGTGGATCCACTTTCCTCTGCTTGTAGCCAAAGCTGCTTCCTTGCTAACTCTGAGTCCAAGCGGATGCTGCAGACACTGTGCAGAGCTTTCCCCCTTGCCTGGGCTGGAGGTGCACTTCCCCAGCCCATTCCAGTCCTTTGTTCTCAGTGAAGGGGAGGGAGAGCGGGCTTAAATGATTTTTAGCGAGTAATGGTCTTCCTAGAAGTTTTTTCTGGCTGGATTCTCAAGAGGTCCCACTCCAGGTGACATCCCTCTGGTTTAATTTGCTGCTGATTTAAGGGGTGACTGGTCAACTTGGGGTTTTACAAGATGACTGCGAACTCCTTGCCCATTTTTCTTTTCACAATTGGTTTCAGGTTGTTTTCTCTCTCTTAGGGAACCTTCTGTTACTGTTGTGCTTTAAATTTTGTCTGTCTCTCCAGGTGCTTTAAGTGGGTGAGCTTGAGAGATTTTTCCACTCTCCACTTCTCTCACAATTGATTAACAACTGGACACAGACCTGGCTGTCAAGGCCCAAGGAACAGCATCGCCCCCCCATCCAATAGAGGCCAAGGTCCTATGGCAGATTCTCTGCCCTTATCTCTCTCTCTCTCTCTTTGGTGTGTGTGTGTGTGTGTGTGTGTGTGTGTGTGTGTGTGTGTGTGTATGTGTGTGTGAATGTGTGTGTGCCTTTTTTCTTTCTTTTGTGATACTGGGTGTTAAATCCAGGACCTTGAACTGCCAGGCAAGTGCTCTACTGCTGAGTTTCAACCCCAGCCCTCCCTTCCATTTTTCTTGAGACTTTCTCCTGCCTGCTCCATCCCAAACCAGGGCTGATTTGTATGCACCATACAAAAGATTCATTTGTCTCCTGGTTGAGTTTGGTGAAAGGGGAGCTTGGCAGGAGATCTGAAGGAAAATGAATATATCTCCCTCCCCTGAGCTGACTGGCTCCCTCCATCTAAGGCCACTGATTCTCCCAAGAAAATTATTGACTATTCAGTAATCTCTCCCTCCATGTCTCAGTAATCACTCTCTTCCTCTCCCTTCAGGCCTCCAGGAGATAAGAGCTTACCTCCCCTGCTATCCACACCCATTTCTTAAGAAACAGCCTCTTTCGTAAATAACATCTTTCTGATGATCCTTTTCCAAGAATGCCACCTGCTGCTTCTTGGGATTTTGGCTAATGCAGGTTACTTCTTGACTTCTTTGACTTTGCCAAAGCTACATAGCTGTGGTTTAGTTAAAAATTATGAATATCAATCCTTTCTCTATAGAAATGTGTAAAATAAGAACAATTGTGCTACTAAATGATTATCAGTTTATGGTCAATGTAAAAATATACAGATTATCCCTAGGAATGCTATTAAATTAATATGGTAATATACTCAAGTTTTATCATAAGCATCAAATATGATAAAATGTAAGAAAGCATAGATATCAATTATTTGAAGAATAAAACTATAAAATTTTCTCAATCCCACTTCATTAAAAGGACTCTTAGTGAACTGCTATTTTTTATGATCATTTAATTCCAAGTGAAAGCAGTAACATATTGGCCATGTCCCAATGTTATCACTACAGCATATTAAATTGAGCAATCTAATTTAATTAAGTACAATAAATTGTTTGGAACAATTAAGTCGCTAGTAAAGGAAACACATTGTCTTAATGCACTGAAGAGATAGGTTCTGTCTTTGAAATGTAAACAGTGCTTGGGGTTTTTTGTTTTTATTTTTATTTTTTCAGTGCTGAAATTGAGAGAATGTATGGAAAGATTGATATGTGAAAATGGAGTTTAAGTATCATTGTCTTTTCTCAGAGATGCCTCAAGGGAGATGGTAAAACCTGGTAGCCATGGCAATGCACAGTGCAGGATTCCCAGGGCCCCAAGGAGCCTCACTTCAGGATGCTAGTTTAGCTGAATTACCTACTTAAAACAGGACCCACATGTGGACAGCAATTGGAGACTTCGATAACCACGTGAGCAGCATCCTGCTCTCCACACACCCATGTAGACAGATGCTGAGACCTATGTTGTTGTTGCAAAAGTCACCTGCAAAACAGAAGCCTGCAACAACCACTTCACATGCATGTCCCACTTCTTACCAGTCTCCCCCCTGCCCTCTCTCTCTGTCTCCTTCCACAGCTGCAGTCACTTGCCACAGGTAGATTATTTAGGATAATGCTAATATCGACTTTGACAATTCACGTTCCAAAATTTTCAATGGTTCAAATTCGGTACAAGTTTATCCATTAAAAAAAAAAAAAACACGGTACAAGTTTAGATTTTGCTCATCCTGAGCAGCTGATGTGTGTGTGTGTGTATGACGGGGCGGTGTTCATTCAGAGACAAGCCTTTTCCACCACCAACCTACCCTTTCTAATGTCACTGTGGTCATTAATATCTGCTCAACAGAAAGAGCACTTAGCACACGTGACCTCATGGAGGCTTTGAGGTCACACAATAAGCATGTAATATCCTATTGTCAGTCATATGACCCCTCCCTAACTACAAATGTGTTCTGGCTGCTTTGTCAGAAAGAAGGGGAAGCTGGTTCACTTAGCGCTTGACACACACTGTCACAACAACTATATCCTGTCCACTAACCGCACTTAAGTTGTCATGATATCTTTCAAGGCTTTCTTGAGGAAATCAAATTCAGTAGATTCATAGTATGATATGAACATACAATAAAATATTGAGTTATGTACTTAACTAGGAACTTACAAAGTTCAGAGACATTATAAATCAAACTGTCATGAGCGTTTCAATATATCAGATATGATTTATTGTAAACTAATTCCCCCAGATAAAATGTATAAAAGAGAAAAACAAAGACACGAGCATTTTTAAAAATCTGTGGTTGTTGCTAACCTTGCAAATTGTTTTCCAACGAGACTGGATCGATCCATAGTTCCTTGGGGGAATGAGGAGGTTCAGTTCACAATACCCTTGGTGAAACTCATTAAAACTACCTCATTCATATTTGCTCTTTTGAAAAATAAAGCAATTAGTGAAAATTCAATGGCTATTATAGCTAAATGCTTTCACAAATATTTTATGTTTGTAGCCTCTCTTTTTGCATATTTGTTTTCTTAAGAACATTATCTGTTTGATAATTTGAATAAGAATATTTTATATGTAACATCTATATACCAAAACAATAAACCACTTTTATTTTCTGGGATCAAAATTTTAGTCAAATATTTTGGCCTTTCAATTTTATAAATTGTCCATTTGGTTAAAAAATAATGTATAAATATAAATGAAATGGAAGAGAGTTAAAAAGAAAGTAATCTAAGCAATACTATCCTATTTCAAAATAAGATAAGATTTATCTTTCATGGTTTTTCTTTTCTTTCTTCTTCCTCTTTTGTTTTTAACATTCAACTACCTAATCCATCAGAATTGATTTTTAGTAAGGTATGAACAAAGACCAAAAAAAGAAAAATTAAACACTTCCCTCATATCCAATTTTCTCAACACATCTTTTTGAATATGAGGTTCTTCTTCATTGATTCATTTATGTTTATTTTGTTATTGAGTAGGCTTATTTTGTTATTGAGTAGGCTTATTTGAAGAAATTATGTGATGATTTTGGGTACATCTGTAATCAGCCATCAGTACTTTATTAGCGGTGTTTAGATTCAGACATTGCTCCTAAATTTAAAGACGTGTACGGTCTCTCTCAAAACTTTATATAGAAGAGATTATCATAACTAAGGAAGTCCCCAAATAGGAGATGAAAATGAAGTACCTTATGAAAAGTTTCTCATCCAGAAAGGAGCAAAGAAAGAGGAAGGGGAAAGATACAAAATGACTATACAAGAAAAACAAAACAAGAAAGGGAAGGGAAGGGAAGGGAGGGGAGGGGAAAGGTGGGGAGGGAGCGAAGAAGGAAAATGCTGTAAGATCACAGTTTGATTTCAGTGCCTAGCATCCCCTGTTGGAAGCTGATCAACACAGTCCTAGATTATATATAGAGAGAGATGCCAGTATACAAGACACAGGCATCAATGCATATGATGGAAAGTTTATTATTAACATGGCAAACAACAGAGTTATTCCCCAGGAGGGACTATTGTTCTGTCTGGAGTAAAACAAGAGAAGAGGGTGGAGAGGTTTGGGGTTTTGTTGTGGCTAGAGGGGAGAGCCTAAGGAAAGGTATCTATGGGGTGCAGCTTACCTTATTTGAAATTTCCACCAGGGCCAAGGGATGAAGTGTTGGGCTTTCCTACTGGGTTGCCCAGACATGAGACAGAGTAACAGGGAGGGGCGAGGACTTGAAAGTTGTGGGGGTCCAACGTAAAAAATGGTGTCTCTTAAGTAAAATTATAATTGTGCGTTTATTTTGAAATTTCGTATAAAATTATAAAACAGTTAAAATAATAATTTTTTTCTGATAAAAAGAGAAAATCTTTATACTTTTATTTAAAAAAATAGTGTCCAGTCTAGATTCAAATAACGCCCTATAGTTCAGTTATAAATAAATTATAAGAATCTTATACAAAATAAATTGTGACATGCATATTAAATACACATACCAGGCAAGGGAAAATTATGGAAACTACTATGCATATGCACAGTCCTAACAACTTGAAATTATACAGCCATATTCCTTTTCTCATTAGCTATTCAGTCAGCATGAGTATTATTGGCAACTAAATGACCTTACGTTATTTATTTCATTCACACTGTTGTATGATTTATGGCTCGAGCGAGATGGCAATGTTTGATCAAGACAGAGGACACGGGGTTTTAGCAAAAGGCAATGTTTTGCAAAATTAAATTACCGACCTATCTTTGCCCGAATCTTCCCTAAAGTAGATTTTTTCCTGCTAAAGTATAAAAGCTATTGAAGCATTTTTGTTGTCTCAAAAAAACTTGAAATAATCCATTTCCTCTCAACATGACAAAGAGTAATTGTACTTTTCTGCTTCCTTGTTTCAAAATCATCTTTACAGAATGATTGCTTCAATCCTCCTATAGTCTTCGATTCATTCTCTCTCTCTCTTTCTCCCCCCTCCCTCCCTCTCTCTTTCTCTCTTTCTGTAATGAATCTTTAGGAACTTATAAAGGAGAGCACAAATTGTAGGGAAGGTTTATGATATACATGATCTGTTATTCCTTCTGTTTTCACATATTCTATCTGGTACGGCCAAATATGGATGGGCTGTACTTATGCAAAAAAATTATTCACAGTTTATCTGAAATTCAAATTTGACTGGGCATCTCATGCTTATTTGGTAAATGTGGTACCTCTCTTTCTATACCAGGAAGTTCTCCTCCATTCATGGATTTTTTCCTCCTTCTCTTTGCTGACCACTGCCAACCCCTACCCAGCCATATCTCCCCACCTAAGATGCAGCTATAGATTCCCAGCTGCTCACTAGATGCTTCAATGGACACATAGATAGTGACCTCAAGTTTAGCATTTCTAAAGCTACAAGTTTCATCACTTAACATTTCTAATAAAGGTTCCTACCCCCACCCACCAGCTCAAACACATCAAATCTACATGCATTTATTTCACAAGCATTTGTCCAGTGTCTCTTGTACAGTGAACAAAATACACAAATCTCCCTATAACGTCTATTTCAAATCCTCTAGGATCTGAAAAAAACACATCCTGGGTCATCAAGCAGATTCTGCATGGATCTCCAGAATTTCTCCTATTTGCCCCATAAATATGTCACCCTTAATCTTGCCTCTGCTTTTGTCCCCTTTTATTTCTGCAACTTCCTACTCTTAGAAGAGTACTCTTCCTGCTCATCTCAAACAGATTAAAATCGAAACAGATGACTTATTTGCTCATGAAGTTACATCATCTAGAAGTAGGAGTCATCTTTCCAAAAGGCTGCACCCCGTGAATCAGTGACCACTACCAACTCCAGGTTCTCCTCCTGTCTCCAGTCAGGAGCCAACTTCCTCAAGGTGTAGTCTTCATTGTGTGCACTTCATTGTTCCCAGCACTGTGTTTTAGGGATTCAGATATTCTGTTACACATCTAAGCGATCGGACAGCTTCAGGACATAAGGTATTCCACTCTGTTGACTATTCCACCAAGAGTGGCCTTTCTTTTTTTTTTTTTTCATTTTTTTATGGGTTGTTAACAACATTACAAAGCTCTTGACATATCATATTTCATACATTAGATTGAAGTGGGTTATGAACTCCCAATTTTACCCCAAATGCAGATTGCAGAATCACGTCGGTTACACATCCACAAGTTTACATAATGCCCTATTAGTAACTGTTGTATTCTGCTACCTTTCCTATCCCCTACTATCCACCCTCCCCTTCCCTCATATCTTCTCTCTCTACCTTATCTACTGTAATTCATTTCTCTCCTTGTTTATTTTCCCATTACCCTCACAACCTCTTATATGTAATTTTGTATAGCAATGAGGGTCTCCCTTCATTTCCATGCAATTACCCTTTTCTCTCTCTTTCCCTCCCATCTCATGTCTCTGTTTAAAGTTAATCTTTTCTTCCTGCTCTTCCTCCCTACTCTGTTCATAGTTGCTCTCATTATATCAAAGAAGACATTTGGTATTTGTTTTCTAGAGATTGGCTAGCTTCACTAAGCATAATCTGCTCTAGTACCATCCATTTCCCTGCAAATTCCATGATTTTGTCATTTTTTAGTGCTGCGTAATATTCCATGGTGTATAAATGCCACATTTTTTTATCCATTCATCTATTGAAGGGCATCTGGGTTGGTTCCACAGTCTAGCTATTGTGAATTGTGCTGCTATGAACATCGATGTGGCAGTATCCCTGTAGCATGCTCTTTTAAGGTCTTCAGGGAATAGTCCGAGAAGGGCAATAGCAGGGTCAAATGGTGGTTCCATTCCCAGCTTTCCCAGGAATCTCCAAACTGCTTTCCAAATTGGCCGTACCAATTTGCAGTCCCACCACCAATGTACAAGTGTACACTTTTCTCCACATCCTCGCCAGCACTTGTTGTTGTTTGACTTCATAGTGGTTGCCAATCTTACTGGAGTGAGATGGTATCTTAGGGTGGTTTTGATTTGCATTTCTCTGACTGCTAGAGATGGTGAGCATTTTTTCATGTGCTTGTTGATTGATAGTATGTCCTCCTCTGAGAATTGTCTGTTCAGGTCCTTGGCCCATCTGTTGATTGGGTTATTTGTTATCTTATTGTCTAATTTTTTGAGTTCTTTGTATACTCTGGATATTAGGGCTCTATCTGAGGTGTGAGGAGTAAAAATTTGTTCCCAGGATGTAGGCTCCCTATTTACCTCTCTTATTGTTTCTCTTGCTGAGAAAAATATTTTTAGTTTAAGTAAGTCCCATTTGTTGATTCTAGTTATTAACTCTTGTGCTATGGGTGTCCTATTGAGGAATTTGGGGCCCGACCCCACAGTATGTAGATCATAGCCAACTTTTTCTTCTATCGGACGCTGTGTCTCTGATTTGATATCAAGCTCCTTGATCCATTTTGAGTTAACTTTTGTGCATGGCGAGAGAAAGGGATTCAGTTTCATTTTGTTGCATATGGATTTCCAGTTTTCCCAACACCATTTGTTGAAGATGCTATCCTTCCTCCATTGCATGCTTTTAGCCCCTTTATCAAGTATAAGATAGTTGTAACTTTGTGGATTAGTCTCTGTGTCCTCTATTCTATACCGTTGGTCCACCCGCCTGTTTTGGTACCAGTACCATGCTGTTTTTGTCACTATTGCTCTGTAATATAGTTTGAAATCTGGTATCGCTATACCGCCTGATTCACACTTTCTGCTTAGAATTGCTTTTGCTATTCTGGGTCTTTTATTTTTCCATATGAATTTCATGATTGCTTTATCTATTTCTACAAGAAATGCCGTTGGGATTTTGATTGGCATTGCATTAAACCTATAGAGAACTTTTGGTAATATCGCCATTTTGATAATGTTAGTTCTGCCTATCCATGAACAGGGTATATTTTTTCCATCTTCTAAGATCTTCTTCTACTTCTCTCTTTAGGGTTCTGTAGTTTTCATTGTATAAATCTTTCACCTCTTTTGTTAGGTTGATTCCCAAGTATTTTATTTTTTTTGAGGATATTGTGAATGGAGTGTTTTTCCTCATTTCCGTTTCAGAAGTTTTGTCGCTGATATACGAATTTACCCCAATGCCAAGCATAATACATTACATACACAAGGCAATGACAGTGTGCTACATTTTGCCAAAGTCTCATCTGGATACAACAGGGACAGCACATTGAGTGCCTCTTAGGCCAGAGATTCTGCTATACTGGCAAACACTTCTTTTAGGCACTAAACAGGGACAGGTCCTTGACATGATGAGTTACACACTGCAGGAAGACCAAGTCCTTAATGATAACGCTGGCAGAGTCTGCCCTGGTGGAGCTAGGAGCAGGTGGCGTGGAAATTAAAAAGTAACTGGAAAGCGAGGGAGAATGTGGCATACTTCATTTGGACTGATAGGTGATTTTTGGTCCACTCCCATGGAAATCACTTGGGGATAACCTAGCAGTTATTAAATGCACCAGGCTTGTGGAGAAAAACCCATTCATTACTGAGTCCCTACACCAGAGTTTCTGCTTAGCAAAATGTCAGCATCACAGAGCCTGATTTAGGTCTGACACAAGAGGCCACAGTAAATCCCGTCACTTAGCAATAGGCAAAGAGGAGAGCACCTCCTGGAAGATATAATGGGACTGCAGAGGCAGCACACAGGTGTCTGGAAATGCCTAGATATGGAAAAGAGACTGGAGTGATAATGTTACTCATATTTTCCAAAAATGAATAGTCCCTACATTGAAATTTCAACTTTCCCACCCTGAGTAGAAGCCATCGGGTTATGACACTGCTCCCTGAGAGTTTCCTACAATCCCTTAGGTGCTGGCTCTTAGTCACACCACACCTATATGAAATTTGTCAGAGGCCCTAAAAGGTTTAAGCTTGGGTGTTTTGCCCATTGCAATAATGGCAGCCCTATGATTTCACTTGCACACGCCATGAACCTGAGAGTCACCTTTGCCTCCTTTCTCACACTCCATGTCCAATGCAACAGAAAATGTTGTTATTCCAACCTCCTCAATAATACTCCAAATTCAACCATCTCCTCTGCTTTCACCCCCATCTAAGCTGTTGCATCTATCATCTGGATTAGGCAACAGCCTCTAACTAGTTTCTTGCTTTCATGTTAACACTTTCTTGGCTCAAATGTGCCCCCCAAAGTCCATGTGTTGGAAACTTCATCACCAACACAACAGTGTTGAGAGTAAGAGGTGATTCATTCATAAGGGCTCTGCCCTCAGGAATAGATCAATGTCGTTATCATAGTTACCACGACAATGTTGTAAAATTGAGCTTCAACCTCTCTTGCTTGCTTGCTCTTGTCCCTTCTTGCCTATTTTTCCTTTTGAGTGGGATGACATACCATGCATACCCTCACCAGATATCAGCACCATACTCCTGGATTTCCCAGACTCCAGTACTGTGGGACAAAACTCTGTTCATCACCAATTACTCACTATCATATATTCTGTTGTAGCAGCAGAAAACAGACTAAGACTGGTATTATAGTTTGGGTTTTGGGTTTTTTTTTTTTTTTTCTTAATGCTGTTGCTGGCATGATCTGACTCAAATGTCAATCAAATTGGGTCATGGTCACATCTAAGCTTACATCCTCCAAGGGCTCTCCATCTCAGGAAGAGTACACAGTCAAGCCTTTACCTGACCTGCACACCCTTCTGGTGTGCCCTTCTTTACCTTCCTCCTACCTGTCCTAGTTCCTCTCCTTGTCATCCTCTCAGTGCCAGCCTCTGGATTCCTTGCTATTCCTCAGAGAGCCCAGGAGTAGTGGAATGGGCCAGAAGCAGAAGCATCCAGAACTGAAAGGGTGAGGCAGTGGCTATTACAGGGCAGGCCATCTCACCCCCCTCCAGCACATCCTACCTAGGGGGAGGAACACAGTTCATCAGGAGTAAATGGAGAGTAAGAATATGGGGCATTTGGAGAGATCGGGGAGTCTGAGCACAAGATGCATGTTTCAGCCAGCCACCACCAGTTCGAGTGAGTAGCATCCAGGGGTGACTTGAGCACACCCCTGTATAAAATCTTCTGTTGGTTTTCCCACATCTGAACTGATTACTTAGCTCAGTGCACAAGGCTTCTGCTCCTCTTTCACCTGCCCTCCACCTCTGGCCATCACACCCTTCTATGTCCCCTCCTTGGTCCCCTTTGTCCAGCCATGCCAGGTTTCTAAGAGTTACCCAATTCTGGCCACTCAATTCTGAACTTGAGAACATTTATAGCCCCCTGAACAAATCCCTTCTCCTTTAAAAAATATTTCTTAGTTGCCAATGGATTTTTCACTTTATTTGTTTATTTATATGTGGTGCTGAGGATTGAACACAGGGCCACACACATGCCAAGAAGTTCTCTACTACTAAGCCACAACCCTAGTTCTGATCCTTTCTCACTTTTTATCCACTCTCTCAACTTTCAAAACTCAGCTTGCTGAACCTGTCCCCATCACCCCATGTGTCCCTTATGCCCAAGGTACGTACACACACACACACACACACACACACACACACACACACATGACTGAAGGTATTTCTCCTAAGTGCTGCTTGTTTTCAACTATCACACGGCTTCATCCTCTGCAGTACCTACTGGTTTGTTTTATGCCAGTCATGAATTCTTTGTTGGCATATTCTTGGGTACCTCTGTATCCCTAGCATCTAACACAGCACAACTCCTGGTGGGTGCTCTCTCATCTCCATACATACATGCACCAAATGAATGAAACAATAGAAGCAGGTGTTCCTTTGACCTGGGCAGGTTTGACAGCAGGTATAGGGCACACAGACTTAAGAGTTCTGAGCGAAACTTCTAGCATTTGGGAGGCTGGAGAAAGTACAGCAGGAACTGGGACTTCAGGAAATGGGACCTGGATAGATCATCAAAGTGGATGGTTAAGTTCAAATAGAAGTGTCCAAGATCTGGAGAAGAGATGAAAAGCAAGGCTTGTGGACTCCAAGATTGGGGTGATTTGAAAAGCTGGTGGAGCTATTAAGATGAAAGGAGGAGCCTGGATATAAAGGAAGCCAAACTGCCCCTGTGATGAGGAGAAAGGGGTGCAAGGAGCCTGGTCACCGGGCACATTGTGCAGTTTCCACAGTATCTTGGTCAGTTTGCCTCCCCACCAAGCAAATGGGCCTACTGATGGTAGGACCAACTGGGCTTAGCAATAACTAAAACAAGTGCAGTCTGACTCCTACTCTTACCCTTAAAGTTGTCTTCCTCTTTCTTATCTCTGCCTTCCCAAAGAGTCATTGAAATATAGCAATGTGAGATCTTAAGTCAGATGGTCTGAGTTAAAATCCCAGCTCTGCCACTTGCTACCTATTTGATCTATAGAAAGCTACATATTCTTTTAAATCTCAGGTTTCTCATGTATAAAATGGGGATGATTATAATAGCAGCTATCACACAAGGTTATGGTGGAGATGAAATGAGATGTATTAAAAGAAAAAAAAAAACATTCCCAATACTTTGTGAGCTCTGCGGCTCTTGTTGGTATTGTATTTTTATTTATGGCACAGTTGACTTGATCCTGGACATGGAGTTGAACTGTCAAGTTCAGATTCCATCTCCATTTCTCATTGGCCCTGTGACCTTGGAGAAGTTGCTCCCTCCTCAGTGTCCTCATCTGAAAGATGGAGATAATAACAACCACGATGCTGAGGGTTGCCAGGGGAATTAAAGTAGTGAATAAGTGTAAACACTTAGGACAGTTTCTGGGTTACAATAAATGGTATGTAAATATTCGTGGAAGAATACATTACTATTATTGTTGAACCAGTGACTTATAGCACCCGCTTCTTGATTTGCTTTTTTTAAAGCCCAAGGGAGAGCAATCCTTATTCCAGTGACAGTAACAGTAATGGACATGAGAGAGGAGCTCACTGGTGACTCCCAGTTAGTGCCCTGTATGCACCAGCCCTTTCTCTCCACTAGCCTTCTGGCTTCACAGAACCCAAACAGCCCACAGTCTGCTGAGGAGGTCCCCAGAGTCCTGACAGCATCTAACAAAGGGGTGGGAGGGAGAGGAGCCCCACTGAAAACAGCTGACCCAGTGGACTGGCTGCTGCCACAGAATCTATTTCCCAGTGTCTCTAAAGTTGCTGACTTCAGCCTTTCCAGAGTAAAGCCCCATCCGTGGTCAGAGACAGCACCGGCGTGAGCATGCAGCACAGCCGTAAATCTGCAAACCATATTATTTAAGAGACCTGACTTTCTTGTGTTGCGATACTAAAGCAAATCTTCCTGCTGCTCATAAATCAGCTGGGATGTTTCCATCCTCAGCCGCTCTGCTCAGCCATCTCAAGATGCACACAGCGTACAGTGCACTTGCTTGGGAGGTGCAGGATGAGAAAGAAAAGGAAGAGGTACGTTTGCCTCCTCTCAAAAGTTTTCTCATGACCCTGCCTGCACATATCTCCCTGTCCCATGACCTTAGATCCCTGGCATCCTCTGGTGAGCTCCAAAAAACACAACATGAACTCCTGATATTGACACAGGGAGTTACCCTTCACAGCACTCTGATTAAACGGAGCAGGTACTGCTAATCCCAGTTGAGAGTTTGTGAATCTGAACATCAGAGATATTAAGTAAATTTCCCAAGATCACATAGCCAGGAAGTAGGGGAGTGTGGATCATGTCTCCTGACTGCTGGTTCAGTTCCCTTTTTATGGCATTAAGTCTCTCTTATCAAGGTTTTCTTTATATGCACAGAGCTAAGAAATTCAGGGACTCTTCTGAGAGAAAATAATCTCAACTCAAAATGTTTAAATGAACATTGCTCTGTGGCTGGTGCTTCCCAATACATCAGCAAAATTTATCACTGCACCAAACCTTCCTGTGGCCTCCTGTCACCAGGAATGAAACCCAAGTTCTTAGCATAATATACAGAGTTCTCATGATCTTGGTCCTGCCTTTGGCTTTGGCTCGTCCTCCTCCCAACACAGCTCACAACCCCTGCTTCACCTATCTATCCTCCAAGAAGTCTGCTCAGACTCACCCTCCCCAACCCAGGCTGGGTTGGGGTCTTTCTGCCGTGTCCCACGAGCACCCCATACTTCTTTGACTGCAGCACTTTCCTGACCACATTGCATTCATCTGCATGCTTTTCTGTCTCTTCTTTAGATAGCACACTCAAAGGCATGATGTGCCACAGTTCTGGGTAAAACTGTAGGCTCTCAATAAATGCTCCCGGATTGAATCCTCACTACCATCCTATACAGTAAACATTGTTCTCATTTTACAAATGAGGAAATGACACACTAAACAGACATCACCCCAATCAGCTGGGAAGGTCCCCAGTGGACTGGAATCCACACCTCCAGCTGCTGTGCTA
The DNA here is from genome assembly GCF_964194105.1 of Spermophilus citellus. Taxonomy (NCBI): domain Eukaryota; kingdom Metazoa; phylum Chordata; class Mammalia; order Rodentia; family Sciuridae; genus Spermophilus; species Spermophilus citellus. The sequence continues at coordinate 1,076,253 of NW_027672876.1, read as the reverse complement.
CATCCTACCCTCATTCCTTCCTCCCTGTTTTCTTCAGCCTTGGATGCTTCATTTGACTTTGGCTTTTCCAGTCTAAGCTGACACCCTGGTTAACCTTGCAGCTCTATATCCTGCAAGGCACAAGGAAGATAGAGTGTGTCCTGAGAATCCCCCCTACCTCCGGCTTCAGTGAGCACCCTTCCCCCTCTTATGGATCACCCTTGAAGGAATATTGTCCTGTACACCCTTGTGGGGGACTGACTTGACCAGTGATTAAAACCAGAGGGCAGGATATTTGCATTAATTCACAAACATGGAGGGTTTATGCTATGTCAAGTATTTTCTAACAACTGGACCTATCTGAAAAGAGAACAGACTCTTAGCCATGCCTGAAGGGGTCTTCTGGAGGCTGGATGAGGGCCTAGCAAGAAAGACAGAAGCATTTGATAGGGAAATATCTAGAATGACTACAAAAGTCTCCAAATTCAGAACTATGAATCTGATGTGTGTCCTCTTTCTCCCTCTTACCCCCGCAACAGCCCCTCCCTAATCCTTCTAAGCATTATAAAAAGCAAAAGGTTTTAGAAAGGTATTAACCTAATTTTATGAAAGATTCCAAAATGTAACTTTAAGTACTTATGGCTCTAAGTGATTTTTGTTTCCAATACTTGCTGGCAGAAAAATATTACCCCTGCATTTCAATGCAGAGGAAATAAGGAGGCTGCATTTGGCCAGATTCATTTATTTAAGTTATTTCCTAAAATGAGTGTAATTTGAAAATCACTAGTATTATTTCCTCCCAGTGCAGGTTAATGCTTTATACATGGCCCCTGAAAGGGACACCTCTTGCAAAGAGAGTTATTAGCTTCTTATTTAGAATGTACTGTATAGGTGATTTGTGGGTATAACAAACCTGAATAATTTAAAGTAGCCTCTGTTTGCTGAGAACTGCAGGTTTTTCTTTTTAAAGTAGATTTTAAATCTTTAAACTTTCAGAGATTAAGAGAGATTGGCCTGGGATTTATTTGTTGCAGGAATTTCTTTTTCTTGTGCTTGCGTCTTTCCCAGCATCCATTCTTTTTTCATGCCTCCATCTAGAATCATGTAATGTCAGCATTAGAAAAGGCCAGAGACAGCCATCCTTTTGAGCCTTGCTTTCAGACTTTTATGGCCAAATCCTTTATGCAAAGAAAATCTTAGCACCACTAGCAATAAAACAAAGGGAAACCAAACTGCCCTGGTGGGGATCTCTTTCTTCCCTCACCTCTTCACCCTTCTGCAAGGCTTCACAGAATCCCTGAGGAACACACTTTGAAAACAAAGACTCCTCACTTTTTAGTGAGAGAACTGAGGCCTGAGGGTGAGGGAAGACTTACCCAAGGTCACTCAGCAGGTATTAGGCAGAACCAGGACTAGAACCTGAAGCGGCTCCTTGAACTTGGCTTTGCCATTTTAACGTACATCTAACAACCATCTTTCAAATCCCAATCTCTGGAAGGCAGTGCACAGAGGCAGTCCTGCCCAGAAGCACAACACAGCATCACATTCATGCTGGTGGTCACAACAATGCTTGACACAGGCCACGGGCTCTAGACGAGGGCTCCTCCTCAGGATGTGCCTGTCTTTCAGCAGCCCTCCTGCCTCCAGCAAGGCTGGGTAAGCTTGTCATTTCTAAGCAGGGCACGTTTTTCTGTGGTCCCCTTTCCAAAGAGCAAGTGGTGACAGCGCCTGGAATGCAGAGTCAGCAAAAGGGAAGCCACTTTGCCTGCAAAGGCCCTGCAGAGACCCTGCAGAGATCCCACCCCTTTGTCCTTCCTCATCCTGTGCTGAAGCCCAGGACTTTTTCCTGGGAACTGGGCATCCTGTACCAGCCAACATCCCACAGAGCTTTTCTTATGCCCCACAAACCATGCTAATTCCAAATGAAGCCAAGGGCAAATTTTGTCTGACTTTGTGCTTTTAATTTCTGAGAAGGAGACAACTTGTGCATGAAAGGACTTTTATCCTGCTAAACACCTTGATGAGTTTAAGTCTGAATATAGGGGACAAAAGTTTGAGAGAGCTTAATTCCGCTGCAGGAGGAAATAGGCTGCCTCTGTTTTGCTGTTTTGCTTTGTTTGTTGGAGGTAACAGCAAGGACATTAGAGAAGAAAGACATTTTGCAGGGCAGGAGGCTGGAGTCCAGTGTATCCAATTGGCTAAAGGGATTTTAGAAATAAAAATCTGTAATGTGAAATTTTCAAGTTATCTGTGTTGCTGCAATCAAAATTCCTCCTCTTCCTCCACTTTCAGGGAAGTCTTCTGTATACCTGCATCACTTCTTGAGGGATAGCTTTCCTAGTGGGAATCAGGAAAAAGGGCTGGCTTCCACCTCAGGGGGGTGTGGGGAACCAGACACAAATAAAAATGATGAGAGAAAAAGCATAGAGAGGGATGGTTAAATTAAATCAGAGCTCAGCTTCAGGATAGGCCATAGAACAACAGACCCAAGGTGAGGTCCCATGATCTGGGGATGGTTTAGTGTTTTCACATCCCTTGAGATGAAGGTTAGGTCTGTGTTCTCCCCCACTTAAATAGGCAGAGAGGTGCCACCTGAAGTCCAGCCTACATATCCCCTAGCCAGAGCATCTAACATGGTCTCACAGGTTTTGCCAACACTGTCAGAGGATTCTGAGTTAAGAAGTAGTACCCATCATTAATTCAAGCTTGCAACAGTTGCTGACTGCCTACAACTTCAACACACTGACAGTAACTTTCTTTCTCTTTAATGCATTTGTGCTTGCCTGGTTTGGATATTCCAGAAAACCTTAAATAAAACACCAAGTTTCTCTCAGAACCAGATGAAGTCACAAGATCCATGGAAAATGATTATTTCACCCCAAAGCCAAAAGCACGAAGAGTCTCAGAATACTTAGCCTTCTTGCTTGCTAATGATCAAGAACAATAATAACAACAAACATCTCCATTCCTTGGAAAAGGTTATCAGAAGTGTCCTAGAGTTAGACACAGATCTATCCCTGCCTTATGGGAGGACTTCAGTGAATACACCCAGAGAGTAAGGTAGAATTCAAGGAATTGCACACCCAGACATTTTAGGAGACAGACAAGGGACCCTGATGTTCATTACCAGTGTCCTCAAAGTTGAGAGAGGAAAGGCTTCCCTGGGGAGAAGACAGCAGGTGGACATGGAGAAGGGTTAGCTGGGCTGGGTGAGAGCAGAGATGGAGCCTATTTATAGAGAAGACTAAAGAAATGTGCACAACTAACCAAGGTAGTGAGGCCCCCAAGGATGACTAGGTGGAGAACCCCAAATAGCATCCTTTCATTTCACACGGTTTCTTCCAGTGCCCAGCCCAGTTTTACTTCTGGCCATCTCACCTCGCTAATTTGCCAGTTCTAACCTAAGAGAAGCAGCCTGGAGTAGAGGCCAGTGTTAGCCTTGTGTCCAGAGCACGAGTGCAAGTCTCTGCTCTCCCCCGCTCTGGATGTATGACTCCTATTCAGTGACCCAAGCCTCAGCTGGTACGGTCATAAACAGTGACATTTCAGAAGGGGTATGGATTGGTTGGATTTGGTTTGCTTTTTTTAGGCGGAACACTTTCTTCAAATGAGATCTTATTCAAAAGCCCAATATACAAAAGAAAACAGGGACTGGGAGTGTGGCTCAGTGGCACAGCATTTGTCTAGCTTGCCTAAGGCCCTGGGCTCAGTCCCTGGCACCTCAAAACTAACATAAGAGAACAAAGCAGAGTTGGCTGGAGTAAAGTGGAGATGACCATGGCAGTGCTAAGTTGCTACAGACCAGAGGCAGAAGCACCTTTCATTCACACAGGGTAGCACAATAGTGGCACCCGTGGAGTCCTGCAATGGAGCAGCATCTACTCAGAGCTCCACAGAACACAGCTCAAAAAAATCACTGGACTAAAGAATGACAATAGATTTAGTCCAAAATATGCCAGCCACAGGGCTAATCCCAGTTCTCCTTCTCCTTTGCCCCCAGTCAGCCTGGCTGCATCCCAGAAGATGGGAGAATTTGGGGGCTTAGGATGAAAGAAGAGGATATTGAGGAGGAAACAGCAACCTCTCAGTGCTCAGTTGATGTATACCTTGATTTCAATGTGAAACACTGGTAGAGGAGAGTGCCTTTGTGCACAGAATGAGCTTGAACTTGGGTCAGGAGGTCTGCTTTCTTGAACCTGCCCTCCTTTTATCAGCTGTGTGATCTCAGACAATTCATCTAACAGATGCCTGTTGTAAGTCTGTTTTAAGAAGCAAAAGAGAAAATATGTGTGTTAAAATGTATATAAAAGATAAGCGCCTATAATCCCAGAGGCTCAGGAGGCTGAGGCAGGAAGATCCTGAGTTCAAAGCCAGACTCAGCAAAAGCAAGGCACTTAGCAAATCAGTGAGCCTGTCTCTAAATAAAATACAAAATAGGGATGGGGATGTGGCTTAGTGGTCCAGTGCTTCTGAGTTTCAATCCCTGGTATTCCCAAAAATAAAAACAAAGTATATAAAATATAATATAATATTGCTTCTATCTTACTCTTAAATCTGATATCTTCTCAGAAGGGCTATGAATTTATCCCTATCTGTGTGTGCACACATGTGCTGTTGGGATCATACCCAGCCTCCAGCAAGCTAAGCCAGCTCTCCACCAGAGCTGTACCCTCTGCCCCAGCCCCATATTTTACCACTGAATCTCAATCTGTGATTTCAGGAATTCTTTAACATTTCAATTCTTTGATCAATTCAAATATCTGAAAACTATTTTTAAACTATTATTACATGCTATAAAGAAAACTACAAGATGCCTGGAGGACATTCAATGATGGGAGGGCCCAGACTGGCAGAACAGGAAAAGAGCAAGTTATGTCTAAACTCAAGAGTCAGTTAAGGTCACCAGAACAGCCTTTTGGAGAGTGTGGGATAGGAAAAGGCATGGAGTGGAAGGAAGGAAGGAAGAAGACCAGTGTGACCTGAAGGCAAATATAACCAGAAGAAAGAGAGAGAATCAAAATGAGGTTGGTAAAGGGGCAGGTGGGAGCCAGACCAAGCTTTTATGTTTCTGCTAAGTCTTATGTAGGATTCAAAAAGTTTGGCTTTTCATTTCCTTCTTGTGAGCAAATATGTTTTCTTCCTGTGAACACTGCTCAGTATGGGAAATAAAAATACCAAAATATTGAGGCTCATTGGCCAGCCCAACCAAGGACAGCCCCGGGTAGGGAGGATATCTGAATGATTTCAGAGCACCTGGGCATAGAAAGGGCCTGGGGTATTGGAATACTCCAGAGGCATCTGTTGCATGAATGAATGACTGGAAGAATAAATGAATGGTCTTTGGTTTGATCATCATTATATCAGTGATTCTTCCCCAAGAACTGGATACTAATTCCTAGGCTCTGGGCATTGGGCTATACCTCCTTCCAAATTCCCCCTCCCTGCCTACTGATCTCCAATCTACTCACAGTCTGTCTTGTGATGAGCATCTTTGTTAAATGTTAAAACAATTCTTCTTTATGCCAAAACTATCTCTCTAGAGCATTCATTCACGAATGTTTGTTCTACACCTTCAAGGTTATACAGAGTAAGTCTACTTCCTCTTTCAAGTGAGAATCTGTCAGAAATTTCTTACCTCCACTTGTCCCATGAAAATCAAGCTTCAGTTTTAGATGGTGAAACTGGAGTCTTAACTCCTCAGGTAGATGAGCACTCAACCCAGGGCTTGTAAATAGTACCCACATTTCCTTGTTATGTGCTTTAGGTCCTCATGTAGGGAGTTCAGTAAAATAAACATTAGGACCTATGGCAAGTAGAGCTAAGGTTTGAATTCAATTTGCAGTCTCTTGAAAATATGTTGGATGGTTTGAACCCTGACACTGGCAAATATTAACTCAAACAGTAAAAGTATCATGATCAATTCAACCCAACTGCAGGAAGTTATTTGGGAGTGTGGGGTATCAGGGATTACTTAAAGCATTGGTTTTTGAGAAAGGAACCTTGTGTAAGATTGAATGATTTATTAACCCCCAGAGAAGGTGTTACACAGAGGTCAAGCCTGAGTTCAATGGCAGGGCAGCAGTAGGGAAGAACTCTGGCTATAAAGTCATCTTATTTCACTGTTTATAACAAAAGGCTTAAGAACTTCAAAGAGTGTCAAAAATAATTTAACAAGGCTTATTTTTGTTATATGGGTCTGCCTGAAATAAGGCTATGATCTTTATCTTTTTTTTTTTTTAATGACCAATCACTATACAGAACTTTGGGAATGGGTTTCTTGCCCTGACTGCCCAAAGTGCCACTCTCCACACTCTCTCAAGTGGATATATGTAGTGGTGGAAGGAAGGGTGCATAACCCCTGGAGCCTCTGGCCGATGCAGCAAAGCCAAAGCATTCATCTCTGGGCCACCATTGGGCTTAATGACTGCCTGACTTTAATTCTACCCTAGATGTCACGTCCCATAGCTTCATGTCTTATTCTCTAGGCACTCTGATGAAATATAAACAGAGCTCTAGGACCCAGTAAAAATAGTTTATATGCCTCATTTCTATTTCTAAGTAATTCTTTAGAAATTAGATTGAAATTTAATTGATTATAATCACTACAAAGTTGTATGTATCATGGCAAAGATTCTTAACAATGATCTGTATCACCCCAGAAATAACATTCATTGAAAAAAAAAGTGAAACATTTTGAGGAAAACCCTTTTTTCATCTAGTTAGAAATATAATAGGGGAAGGTGAGAGGATATTGATCAAAAAACACAAAGTTTCAATTTTACAAGATGAGTAACTGTGGGAGCCCTGACAGATAGCACAGTTACAATAGTTAATACCATTTTCTTTTTTAAAAAATATTTTTTTAGTTATACATGGACACAATATCTTTATTTTGTTTATTTATTTATTTTTTTTAATGTGGTGCTGAGGATCGAACCCAGGGTCTCTCACATGTGAGGCGAGCGCTCTACCACTGAGCCACAACCCCAGCTTCCCATTTTCTTTTTAAATATTTTTTTAGTTGCAGTTGGACACAATACCTTCATTTTATTTATTTATTTTTATGTGATGCTGAGGATCAAATTCAGTGTCTCACAAGTGCTAGGCAAGTGCGCTATGACCAAGCTACAACTATAACACAGTTAATACCATTTTCTATACCTATAATTTGTTTAGAATCTAGATCCTAAGTCAACACACACACACACACACACACACACACACACACATGATAGCTATATAGAGTTAATGGCTATGCTAATTAACATAATTGTGGTGATCATTTCACAACATATATGTACATCAAAATATCAGTATGGGAGCAGGAAAGATGGTGGAATGTAATGGACATTATTACCCTAAGTACATGTATGACTGCACATATGGTGCGATGCTACACTACATCATGTACAATCAGAGAAATGAAAAGTTGTGCTGCAGTTGTGTACAATGAATCAAAATGTATTCTGCTGTCATGTAGACCTAATTAAAAATAAATAAATAAATTTTTTAAAAAAAATCACGTTGCACAACTGAAACATACAATTTTATGTCACTGATATCTCCACAAAGCTCTTCTAATTAAAATTTAAAAATAAGAATATAATAATATCATTTCCTGAAATAGAAGATAATAATATAGAATATAACAATATTGTTTTCTATTATCTGAATTAATCCAGTCTCCCAACACTAATGAATGAGACAAATACAGAAAGCCAGACACAGAACAGGGCTGAGGTTGTGGGACTGAGCAAAGCTGAAGTGACGAGAGGCCCTGGGAGAACTTAGCAAGGGACCCCTCTGGGTAACTCTCATTCAACAGTCACATACTAAATTAAACACCCCTAACCCAAGAGAGTCACAGAGATGCCACAATGTAAGTAAAGCTCTCCTCTGAATGCATGTCACAGGAAAAGTGCGCACTGTTTTTACCCTCCATTTCCTCACTTGGAAAAATTACGGCAGTGCCATTTCTAATTCAGTGTTATGCTGCAAAGGTTGCAAATTAATTGCAATTATGCCTTCTTTGTGCCAAGTGATAATTTACTGCAATTAATTATCAAAAGATCTACTGCTGTCAATTATGATGCTTGCTCTTGAGGGGGAGGAGCTATTTGTGAGCCTCTGAAGTCTGTAACAAAGTTATGTTTTGCTCTTTTTTTCCCCATTTCCAATTAAGCTATTATAATTTGTTTTCATTATACCAAACACAATGGAGAAACTAACAATGTTACTCTAACCTTTTTCTTAATCTAGACATTATCTAGACCTACACTGAGTCAACACCCCTATTGTTATACCTGCAAGCTGTACATGGAGGCAGGCACACTTCAGAATTAATGAGTGCAGCTGTGGTCTCTCTTACATGCAGCACTTGTAAAATAGACCTCTTTAAAGTGCCATTATCACAATATTGATAGAGTTATTTATAGCATTGCCAACGCTCCCAGTCATAACAGAGGACTGGTTATCCACAGCAAGTTCATGCTGCTGTTATCCCCTGGCCTTCATCCAGAACCTGGGAGCAGGCACCAGGTGGACCATTTTTCAAAAATTAGCTCTAAAAGACACCCAAAAAACTTTCTATCATAGTGAATCTGATCGCCATAGGAAGGTCAAGTAGCTGAGTGACAACCTCTAGGAAACACTGAAAGCCAGCTGGAGTCCAAATACCAGGAACTCTGACCTCACAGCAGGGTGGGCTGCAAGACATGTCACCCATGACCTGACCCTACACAGTTCTGTTGGGAAAGGGAAATTCAGGGTGCAATGTGTGTGCTGTTTCTTTATAAGCAAGCAGAGAGATGTCTGTGAAGAAGTTCAGGGGGAAACCATTGGGTTCAAACTCTCTCGCTCATGCGGTCCCTTTCCATAGGGCTCCTCTGCTCTGTCTTTCTATGCGGGGAACGCCTCATGTGCACATTTTCCCTATTAAATTTTAAGTTCTTTGTGGGTGAAGAGTACACCTTATCTGTGGGGTTTTTTGTTTTGTTTGTTTTGTTTTGTTTTCTAGCCCCGTGCTGAGTACCTGATCGGCACTCTGTGAATTTAAGAATTCTTCCCTATGCGCCAATCATATGCGAGGCTTAGCACGGGGTCCTAGAAAGCAAAGACATATATAAATCAGCCTGTCTTCCCTTAGGAATGTCACAGTCTAGGAAAAGAGTTCCTTATCTTCTTAGGAGTCACAGGATTCTTTGTTACTCTTCTAGAATAAATTATTTGAAACCTCTTTCCCCACTAAAAGACAAAAAAACAAAAAAAGCAGCTTGTTGCTAGCACAGAATCCAGGGGCCTGACACCCAGGGCTAGGGCTTTATGACAGAGGTTGCCTCAGGAGCCCTCTGTCAGCACAACAGTGTGAATGCTGAATGCAGATCCAGACCCATCCCCTGCACTTGTCCTAGGAGGCAAGCAGCAGGGCTGAGGGCAAGAACTGACAGTTACTTAGCAAGGTCTCTGTACAGTAGGTGACAGTTCAGCCTGTGACCCTCTGAGAAAAATGTTAAGCTTCTCTGCAACAAATGGGCTAATCACCTCTCAGGGTGCCTATGTCAGGGAGCATCTCTAGATTTGCCCAGTTTTAGGGAGTCACAATCCTGTGAGGCCTGCTGGGGAAACCACTCCCCCACTCTCATAGACAGTGGCAATGAATGAGCCAGAGGGGGGAACGGTGTGTTAGTGGAAATGAAAAGTCCCAAGGGCAGGGCACATTTAGGTGTGGGAGAAAGGCTATGGCTTGCCTCACCTTCCCAGAAATACATTTTCCCAAAATGGTTGGCCCAGCTTCCTTGGACACTTAGGATGGGTGATTAATTCTTCCTTTTTGTAAGTGTGGGTATGAATTCAGGGTTTGATTTCTCTCTCCTATCTGGATCCCTATCATATTCACCACACTTGCCCCACCCCCATCACCACCCTGCTCCTTGGGAGTGGTGAACACAGGCACATGCAGATGGAACCCACCAAGCGAATAGGTCATCGCCTTCACCAGCCCCCACCACTGTGCCCATGGGTAACAGAAACCCAGCTGAGAGTATGAGATAAGCCCTAATGCATAATCTTCCCACCCATCCACATCTGAGTTTGCAAATAGACATTCCAAAGTGACCCCAGCTCAGAGGGTTCTTAAATGGTGTCTCCTCCCTAGCCAAACCCTACCCATGATCCATTCCATGGACACCCAGCTATCGCTCACCTGCATGGACACCCTAAAAAGAGATGATTCATGTGCCCATCCTACACAGGAAAGTCTGTCATTTGTCTTAGGCTGCAAGGCCCAATAGTTGTATAGCATGTGTAGAAGCTGACATAAGTCACCCCAAGTCTTCCCGAAATTCTAGCACCTGCATTTATTGGTCCTAAAGGAGACTGCTCTTTTGCAGAGGGCAGCTCTGGATGCTGCTTCCTTCAGCCCAGGCATGCTGTGTTTACAAAATGCTTTTCTGAGAGGCAGTCCCTGTCACAGGAAGAGCTGTGGGAGTAGGGACAGGGGGCAGACCTGGAAATTTCTTGTCCTAACTCTACTTTGTTATACAGCACCTTTTTTCCAAACCTTAGTATCTTTGTCTTCAAAATGAAAGGGTTCACCTAGATCAGAGACTGCAACTTCAAATGCTCTCTGGGACCTGGCTGGTAACATACATGACAGAGTCAGCCAACAAAGAGTGTTTGAAACCTAATGAAAAAAGAAAGGCTGTTCCTCCTAAAGAGATTTTTGTTCTAAAATTTTAAAATGTGCTTACGCATCAAAATGTGTCTGCAATCTAAATTCATTCTATGACTGCTAGTTATCAGCCTTGGCTATCGATTACAGCGCTAAAGCAAAATGATAATATTGATATTTTAGTACTTATTTCATTGAGTGGTCCTTTTGTTCCCAAAAGTATTTAGAATACTTGAAATAAAATCAGTGAAATTAAATATATTTCAAGTATGAACATCTAACTGAGTATCCATTGGCCTGACTGGTTCTGCTGTGGGCTTTGACATCAGTCCCCACTGTCTGGAGCAGTGTGTGATAGAGCCAGGTCAGGTGGGTTCGGAACACTCCCATAGCTTTCAGAACCACCACCTCTGGGCAGCTCCCTGGCTCTAACTGGGAGAGATCCTAATTGCCGTAATTTCAATGTCTCTCCCACCTTCCTGAGATGGAGGGCCCTACCTGCAGTCTCACCTTTCTTCTGCTTATATAGGGCTAGCAGTTGGGCAGAGGTGCAGAATTCCAAGCTGGATCTCAGACATAAAAAGTGTAGGTGCTGATATCAGTTTCTACCATCCCATGCTTAGGCTGGCTGGAGGTGGCCGCTGAGGTGAGGGAGAGGCTGCAAGGAGGTGGGAGGGATCCGGAGAGTTACAGGGAGCTGCTCTCTTTGTTCCTCCAGCAGCAAATGTACTCGCCTCCGGCACTATTGTTCATGCTGCATCATGATTTGTTTGTTTGTTTGTTTGTTTGTTTTTACATCTGATTCTCCCACTAGACTTGGAAGCTCGTTGAAAGTATTCTTGTGTCCCTTCATAACTAGCACAATATCTGACATATAGTGGACTCAACATATATTTTTACCTTAAATGCAGTTCTCTGGTTTATTTCAAGGATGTTAAATTTATATGAATAAAACAAAGAAGAGAAGGCATTCTGGGTTGGGGGGGAGCATAAGCATCATAACTATAATTTATAACTGTATATACACACAGGTGGGTGTTTGATGTCTAAGTTTTCCATGCCAGTGCATTGCCAGCATCTAGCACAGCCCTGACATAGAGTACATGCTGAGTGAATATTTTCTGAATGAATGACAGAGAGGAGAAAGAACATTTTGCGGGCTTTCTATTTCTGTCAGCATTGCCCAACAAATTGCTTTGGATTCCCTGATTTCTCAAATTCACCTCCCTTGTAGGCAATGAGCTAATACTTCCCTGGGTTATTGTGTCCATCAAAGGCCTAGAAATCATGGGGAAAAAAAAAACTAATGCAAAGCTCATGTCCATACATGATGAACCAGACTGACAGTTAAATCAGAAAGCCCTTTTTCATAATTTAATTAAACTCCCTTAAATATAGACATTAGTGAAAGACAACCTTATTGATTGTGTCTAATTGCACATATTTTCTTACACTTTTCCTGAAGCCTAATTTTCAAGTCACTTGAAAGACTGCTCCCATTTCTGAAAGGGGATATGCCAAAGCGAGGTTTTAATTCATTACCTTTTGAACATACTGTCATTCCCTGGCCAGCACCAATCTGTTACAAAATGTGATAGTGTAATTACTTATAGGACTCCCAAACCACCTTTCTGCAAGAGTAAGCTTCTAGAAAACTCTGAAGACGTGTCTCATTTTCATTCATCTGGTAGTCAGTCAGTCACTCAACAAACATGCATCGAGTCCCTATTATGTGCTAGAAATGCAGAGAGGAATGGTATGCAAAACTGCTCTCTAGGAGTATTCAGTCCAATGGAATAAATCATTAATGTGCACCAGTACTAGGACATCAGTATGGGTCACTATGGTAGTCTAGAGGAAGGAGTGTCTGACTGGTAGAGGAGAAATCAGGGAAGGCTTTGCAGAAAGGGACATTTGAGCTAAGTTTCAGAGGGAATTGGAGTTCTCCAGGCAAATATGGTAAGACAGGGGATTCTGGGCAATACAGCCACAGGAACAGAGAGATCATCAAGGATAAGTAAGGAGCAACAAAGGTACTGAGAGTCTGTGGTGGAAGAGTAGCAGGTCACACCACACAGGCAGCCAGGGACTGCAAAGGAGGTGCCCTCCAAGGATTTTAAGTACGGGCAGTTTACAGTTGAGAAACATGAAGCTATATAGAAAATGGACCACAAGATGAGAGACTTCATGCTTCTGGCTAAAGACCTCTCTAGCTCCTCCTTCCCCAGCCTGCCAGGGAGAACTCCTGAAACTAGATTAAAATTATCCACAGACTGAAAAAAAATCACAATGCTTACAATATGTTTTAGTTAGGTTTTTTGCTGCTGTGACTAAAGGACCAGATCATAGGTCTGATTCCATAGAAGGCCAACTTCAATCCTCAGGGCTCAAGGTGAAGCAGAACATCATGACAAAAGAGTGTGGCAGAGGGAAGCAGCTCACATGGTGATCAGAAAGCACAGAGAGAGGTCTCCACTATTCAGATACAAATATAAACCCCCAAAGTAATGCCCCAATTCCCACCTCCTCCAGCCCACCCTACCATACTTCAGTTACTCAGTTAATCCCTATCAGTCGATTCATTCACTGATTGGGTTAAGACTCTTACCACCAATCATTTCTCCTCTGAACCTTCTTGCACTGCCTCACAGATGAGCTTTTGGGGGACACCTCACATCTGAACTGTAACACAGTAAAATAAGATAAAGCCAGATTAAAAACCTGAGCCCTCAAAGTCTTACCATAACAGCTACCAGCTACACACCACTCTATGTCAACTGACCCATGTGCATTGACTCTAGTCTTCATGTTAACTCTTGCAAAGGGGGAATTTCTTTTTCTATGTCAGAGAAACTAATTCAAAACAAATATACTTAAGTCAACACAGCAGGGAAGGAGCAGTCAAGACTCATTCCTGTGTCTAATTGTTGATTCTTCTCTCCCATGCTGCACACTCACCATCTAGGGCCCGGTGCCCATTCACAAATGAAACCAGGCCATCCCAGAATTACTAGACAACTCTCAGAGCTGGCTTTGGGATTTTGGAAGAGGAAACAGAGCACAGAAAACCTCCACAACTTATTTAACTGCTTTGACCAGCCCAATCCTACTGCTGCTCCAGGCTGGAATGCCCCCTGCACTTCCACAGGATAACTCCTACTCCCGCATCAAAACCCAGCCAAGGCTTTATCTCCTCCAGAGGCCCTGGACCTGGCCAAATGGTTGCCTGGTGATTGTGTCTTCACTTAATCATGTCATTTCTCACAGACCCTGCAATTTCTACTTATTATATCTGCCTCCCCTCACCCATACTCATTAAACCATGATATCTGACAGGAACAGACTATATTTTTAATTCTCAGGATTTAGCACCATACCTGGCACATGCTATTGGTTGAATGAATGAAGATGGTGGTGGGTAGGTTGATTCCATTCAGATACAGATTTTTTCCACAAATTTATTTAGTCTGACCTCCAAGAATCCAATCACAAAAATAATCCACAACCTGCTCACTGTTGTGAAAATTCAGATGTTAGACAATTAATAGCTAACTATCAAGTCACATTTCCCTGAAGAATGCTGGAGCTCTGGGAAGTCTTCCTAGGAAGCTGTTAGAAGTCAGGTGTTCTGGATTTGGATGCTGACCCTATCCCTTCCATCTGTGTGATCCTGTCTAGACAAGTCACTCAGCTTCTCTGTGATGAGGGGATTGCTTTAGACCATTTCTGTCAGCTCTGGCTAGGATGGTTAATCAGGGTCAACTGTTACTTTACTGGTGAACAGGCTTCAATAGCAAGGGGGTCAGAGGGAATGGGGAATTTTAACAGGGGCATACCACATGGACAGCTGAAGTGGGCAGAGAAGAAATGCTACTTGTGGAGTATATCCATTTCCTATTGCTGCTAATCTAAATTGCCAAAAACTTATTGGCCTAAAAAGACACAAATGAATTATCTTACCATTTCATAGGTCAGAAGTATATGTGGATGTCTCTGGGCTCAAAAATCAAGGTGATGGCAGGGCTGCCTTCCTTTCTATAATCTCCAGAAAAGAATTCACTTCTCTGTCTTTCCCATTGTCTGTAAACCACCCAAGAGAGCCCCCTTGACTTGTGAACCCTTTCTCCACCTTCAGATTCCACAGCATTACTTCTCTGTGGACATTCTTTCCATTGTCCCATCTCCAGCTCTGAATCTATGGGTGAGTTTCCTTCTCTGCCTCCCTCTTCCACCTTTAAAGACTCCTTTGCTTGTATCAGAATAACCCAGGATGATCTCTGTTAATTCTATCTGCAACTTTAATTCCCCTTTGCCATATAAGGTGAATATTCATAGGTTCCAGGGACTGTGGCATGGGCATCTTTGGGGGAAAGTGTCAGTATTCTGCTGCCACATGGAAGAGAGGTGCAGAATGAGACTGCACTGGGGTGTTTGGGGGAGAAAGACATCAGAGTATGATAGGAGGAGCTCCTTCCACTGTGGCTTTGGTGTTATAGACCTGGGCTTAAATAGCAACTCTTCACATATGAGCCCATGAACTTGAACAAGTCACTTGATATCTCTGAAAGCCAGTATCTTTCTTGTAAAATGCAGATGACAATAACTATGTCCTAGAAAAATGGAGGGGTTTTAATATTTGTAACTTAATGAAACAGCCCTTGGCCAAGAATAGATATTCAGCAAATGAGGAGGAGCAGCAAGAAGTTGATTTTAGCTCAACCACTGGGAGCCAGCAGAGGACCAAAAGGAAATAGAGATGGAAGGGTAAACATAATTCTTACCATGAAGAGCCTTGAATGCCAAATTTTATTCTGGGGGCCATGAAACATCATGAAAAACATTGGTTGGGACATCAAGTAAAGAAGAATGGCAGGTGAACTTAAACAAGAAACTAGTGAAGATTCCCTAAGGACAAGTAGGGTAGGCCCCCTCACACCTAGATTTCACATTTTAAGCCAATAGGTTGAAAACAAATCCCTCAGTTCTGTTGCTACCAGGGGTGAACAGCATGTTGCCCTCTGGTTACCCGGTTCATGTTCACACATAATTTTAATTCTCCTTTAACTTGGGATTCATGGATTTCCAATTTATCCAACATGTGGAACACTAAGGGTATTAGAAATTCTGCTCTGGGAGCCTTCCATTTACAACAGTAGGGCCTCAGTAAACATTTGTTGATCAAAAATCTAAAACATGAGGAAAGGGAAGATTTGGAAATTGAAACCAAGCTTTTTGAAGTAGAGCATAATTTGAAGGGTTTAACTGTGACATATTGAAAAACATATTTTGCAAGTGAACAGTGGGTAAAAATCATCATTAAGGTTAGAAAAACACCCAGAAAAGAAAAAAAAGGTCAGGGAGGAGTCTGAAAACTTTGTGCATGCAAAGAGAATATTTGGGGCTTATTTTTGTTTTAGTCACAATCACACATACACACACACAAACACACAATGAGGCAATTCCTATTTGTAATCATCAAAACAGTAACTATGAACATTCAAGAAGAATATCCTTAGCACTTATGATCTAATACTATCAAATATTCCTAACTAATATATGTTAATCAATAATAAGTAATTTTGTAAAGTTGTTTTTGTAATCCACAAGATATAACATTTTTGATAATACAATTTTTTTTAAATAACCGTTTCCACAGATTATAGGGTATCAAATGAACACTAAACTTCTTGCCCTGATCTGCCAATAGTATTTGGCACTCATGTTCCAGATATGTTGACCTTAGTTTCCTGATTAAGAATGCTTGTCAGAGACTGCAACACAGACCACCAGTGTCATTGTTTCTCAAGAAGGTTCCATTTAAAATGTAGACTTGGTCCTGAGCTAGGGAGGCAGAACTAATATTTGAAGAGGTCTCTGAGTTGGCCCTTCATGGACATTATCTCAATATTCACGGCAAATCCCATAGGGGTTTGAACCTCAAAGCAACTAATAACTTTCCAAAGACCTTTCAATCAGTAACTGCAAGAACCAGTGTTTGAACCAGCCATCAACAAATACCAAAACCATTGGAAAAGGACCACAAAGATCAAATAAAAGTCATCAAAAAACTAGAACAGATGCTGAGGCCTATAGGAGGGGGCTTGAGAGTCATCCTTAGTCTTTTGACTTACTTTAAAAAAATAAAACATCACTGACCTAGGAATTATTAGCTTTTCCTTCTTTTGGAAGAAACTAAGAAAGATTTTAGTTAATAAATGCCTGGATTGCAGTTAAAAACTTGCAAATATTATTAACTGTAATCATAATGATATTTATTGAGTACCTATTATGTGCAGGCCTTCACCTAAGGACCTTTCAGATATAAATGCATTCAATCCTCACAATATCTCTTTGAGGCTGATACTATTATCATCCCATTTTACTTGTTTTTGAGGTGGGTTTCATTTTGTCACCCAGGATGACCTCAAATTCATGAACTTCCTGCCTCATCCTCCAGAGTATATGGGATTACAGGTCTGTGCCACTGCACCGGTTTATCATCCCATTTTATAGATGAGGAACTAGAGGCACCTAAGGTCACAGAGTAAGTGGAAGACTCAAGAGTCATCAGAGGCTGTCTGATAATCCACTAAACCAAATGCCTCCATAAAGAAGATGCAGGGCCATACAATGTCAATGAATACAAAACTACACTGGCACAACAGTGTCTCTTATCCACAGGAGCAATGGTGACTGGCATGTTCATAGAGCTTTGCAATTAATAAAAATGACTTAGATATTCATCATCTCATTTGTTTCTGTTAATATAGAGTGGATGTATATTTTTGATCATACTGTACAAATTCATTCATTCAACAAATATGTATTAAGTACTTTGCCTCAGCTATCTTTGAAGAAAGATAAGTAATCAAAAAGAATAGACATTCTTTAATAAATATCACAAGTATGTCATTACAAATGGTGCCAAGAGCTATCAATGAAATGCCCTGGGAATTATGAGAGTATCTAACAGGGACTGGCCTGGTCAGACATTCTAGGACCTACAAATAGACCAACTTTGGAAGAGGTCCCTGAGGACATTGATTTGAGCTAAATTCTAAGGACAACTGGGAATTAATTTAAATGGCACCATATCAATAAAGACTTCTCTACCACCCTATTTAAAATTGGAAAACTGGAAGAACTGAGACAGAGAATTGCAAGTTTTAGGCCAGCCTGGGCAGCTTAGTGAGATCCTGTCTCAAAACAAACAAACAAAAAATTTAAAAGGGTTGAGGATATAACTCAGTAGTAGAGTGCCTGCCCATCCTATACAAAACCCTGGATTCAATCCCCAACACTGCAAAAAAATAAAATAAAATTGAAAGCACTGACCTGGATTCAAGGCACACTTGCATAGGGGGCTGTGTTCACTCAAGTTCAGGAGTTTGGAGCTAGCCTGGGCAACACAGCAAGACTTCATCTCTAAAATAAGTAAAATTTCAAGTAATTTTCTTATTCCTTAGCCTTATCTACTTTTCCATATCAATTATCTTCTTCTAACATACTAGATAGCTTACTTACACACACCCCTTTAGAATGTAGATGTTATGATGGTTTGTTAATTGGTTATACTCAGATCATATATACTGCCTCTCAATCAATACTTATTAAACAAATGAAAGGTGGTTGGGGCTGGGGCTCAGCGGTAGTGCACTTGCTTATTTATATGTGGTGCTGAGAATCAAATCCAGTTTGATTCTCAGCACCACATATAAATAAATAAAGGTCTATCAACAACTTAAATTTTTTTAAAATAAATAAACAAATGAAGGAACAAAGAACTAATGGAAGGGGCCAGGAGGGAGGTGGGTCAGGGGCCAGAAGAGAGAGGTGGTTCTCAATAAAGAGATGCCCCTTTCAAAGATCATGGGCAGAAGAGACATAGAGCATTAGAAGGAACCAGGAAGACCATGTATCTGGAGTATAAAGAATAGAACAAGGGGAAAGTGGGAGGAGATGAGACAGGAAGGAAAGATTGGACCCTGTAACAAGGAAATGAAAATTCAGCATGGATAGTTCAAAAAAGTGTCCAAGTGACTGATTGTGATTTCAGGTTAGGTATAGCACACTTTGTCATCTCTCACACTTCTCCAAGAGGAGTAGGGAGCTGCTTTCTCCTTGTGCACCAATGCCCTAGCTTAGGCAGATGACAGGGCAGGTAGAGGCTGGAGGAGTATTTGCTATATTTTTAAAGACAGACACTTAATATGCTTGAGGAGGAAAAGCTTGATGAATATGGTTGATTTACGAGCAGCTGGATATTAATGCACACGATGTCAAAGTGCCTGAATTTTGTAGAGTTTCCTAATTCTAGTTTGTTAAAACATTATATTGAAAAAGTGGTATCCTAGATCATTACTGTCTCAGCTAGAGATAATTGATAGGATGGCAAAAAGCCAGTATTGTTGAAGGAAAGAGAATGTGAAGGGAGGCTAGGAACACTAGACATGCTAAGACCCACTGATAGATCCCCACCTGCCTGTTCCAAAGCATCTTTGTCCTCTTACAGGAAAGAGTGATGTGTTCCTTAAGCCAGGGGGGAAATGGCGTGCTTCTTCATGTCCCTCTGTCCTGTTCAGAAGAAAGAGGTTTGTGTCTTTTCATTATAACAGACCTTTGTCACACTAGTGTTTCATCTTGATGCTTATTTAATACAGACATGGAGTCTCTGCCTAACCGTGTGGCTCCATATTACAGGAGGTGCTTTGGGCTTGCTTCTGTCAAAAAAATTAAATGCCTACACTTCATATGCATTAAAAGGCCAAATTAAACACTTATCAAAAGGGAGAAGGCTTTTGGGCTGGGGTTGTGGCTCAGCGGCAGAGCGCTTGCTTAGCATGTGTGAGGCACTGGATTTGATTCTCAGCACCGCATATAAATAAATGAATAAAATAAAGGTTCATCGACATCTTTAAAAACTATTTTTTAAAAAGAAGAAGACTTTTAACATGCAGGGCCTTCAGCCTTCCTTCACTAGCTAGCTCTCTCAACAAATCCCAGACTGTCTTGGCTGAATGCACGAGGATGGCACTTTATCTCCTTAGCACTTATTTTCAAGATTGAAGTCTCCCCTGCAAGGATTCTTCTTGTTCCAGCTAATCCTGAAATTCTAGTTAGCACGTAGAAGATCTTTGTTACCACAGACAGCTCATCCTTCTGAACAAACGCTGCCATAGTTGTCAGTTGTTCATTTTGCCCGGAGGTAATCTATGGTAAGTTAAATGAGAGTGCCCTTCCAGAAGTCCTTCCCACACTATTCACATATTGGAGCTATGAAAACTCACTATGAGATTCCGTTTCCTGAGCTGGCCACTGTTGATCTTTGGGTGCTGTAAACCACCATGGTCTAGCACCCCATTGAAATTGTAATCTAGATTAAACCTGAGATATGCATGCCAGGTTGTGGTTTTGCTAGGGATGTATTCATCTGTGTAATATTGTGATGAAGTAGTATCTTCCTAAATTATCTCCTTACATTCCCCAGGCCTTATATTCATTCTGGAATTTATATTGCAAAGGCTAAAAGAGACCTTGAAAGACTATGTAGCTAAGTAATTCTCAAATGTGTCAGCTAAACAGACTCATTAGAATTACCAGCAGCACTTATTAAAAATATAATTGCCCTGCACTGCAGTTGTGGTTCAGCGGTAGAGCTCTCACCTAGTACATGCAAGGCCCTGGGTTCGATCCTCAGCACCACATAAAGATTAATAAATAAAATAAATGTATTGTGCCAGCATTAATCTACATCTTTACCAAAAGGTTCAAGTAGTGGGTTATAAAGACTGGAGGTTCCAGATGAGGTGATAATTAACATCAAGCCCTTGGAATAGGACTCCAGCAGGTAGCTGCTCTAATAAGAAACAAGTACCAGGCCATCAGAAGAGGAAGCCATCCAAAGGCAGGTGAGAGATGCAGCCCAAGTCAAATAATTATAATAATGACTAAACTTTATAGAGGGTTTACTATGTGACAAGCACTTTTCTAAGCACTGTGTATATATTAAGTCATTTAATCCTCAAGCAATATTTAACTCTGGGACTATTAGGAACCCCATCTTATACATGAGGAAATTAATGCACAGAGAGTTAGGTAGCTTGCCCAATGTTAGACAGCTAGTCAGTAGCTGAAACAGGATTTTGATCCAGGCAGAATGGCTCTAGAGTGCACATCTCTAATCATTAAATCATATGCTTCTTCAGCAGTCTGATAACTAGGATAGGGCTCCAGTCAACAGGGGGAATAGAACATTCCATGGAAAAAATAGTCAGGAGCCTCGGTATGTGTGTCCAGGCCAATCATTAAGAAGAAAACTACATCTTGGTGACTGCCTCCCTTAAACTTTGGGCACAAAGAATCCCAAACTTCATAGTAGAAAGACCAATTCCCTACTGTCCTCAGCCCCAGGGATGGAGTAGGGACTCCCCTGTCATTCCTGCTCTCGAAGAGATGGGCTTGGGCATTGTCTTTTTCAGCTTGAGCTGCCACAACAAAATACCATAGACTGGGTGACTTAAAAACAGAAATTAATTTTCTTACAGATGTGGAAGCTAAGAGTCCAAGATCAGAATGCCTGTATGGCCAGGGTCTGGTGAGAGCTCTCTTCCTAACTTGCAAACAGCCTCCTTCTTGCTGAATCCTGCATGGCCCCTCCTTGTTATGTGCACCTGAAGAGGAGAGCTCTCCCTCTTCCCCTTTTGTGTAAACCACCAACCCTACCAGAATAGTTTCCTACTCTTATGATTCATTTAACTTTAATTATCCCCTAAAAGCCTTCTTAACAAATACAGTTACATTTTATGCTAGGACTTCAACATATGAATTCAGCAGGAGACATATTTCAATCCAGAGCAGGCATTCAGATATAACGATCATCCAGGACTCACTTGGAGAAGGCAGATCCAAGGATAACAGTGATTCCTATCACATGTCTTGTGTGTGCCAGACACAAAGACAGACACTTCCAATATTTCATCTCATTTAGACCTTGCTCCCTAAGTCCAGTATTAATAAACCAATTTTTAGATGAGAAAATGAGGGTTAGAGATTTGGGAGACTTCTGATTTACTTAGTGTCAAAAGTAAAATCTGATCATGCTCAATAAGGCTGAATCTTAACCCCATGCAGAAGCAACACTTTGGACTATAATTCCCTTTGAAAATTTAAATAAGGATATGAACCTTTTCCCTAAATTGTAGGGGGCTGACTAGCCATCTAGAGCATAAAGTAATAGATAAGCAGAGAATAAACAATCATTATTTTTCCTGAAGAATTATTAGCTCAGATAACTGCATTATGAGTGAAGGCAATTTTACATCAATTTATAAGCCAAAGTATATATGTCAAAGAAACTGGTAAATTGAAAGATAACAAGCCTTGGTAAAGATGTGGAGAAAAGGAGACCTTTGCACACTGTTGATGGGAATGTGCATGAGTACATCCATCGTGGAAAACAGTATGGATTTTCCTGAGAAAACTAAAAATAGAACTACCCTATGATTCAGCAATTCCATTACTGACTATAATTCCAAAAGAAAGAAATCAGTATGTTGAAGAGACATCTGCCCACCCATGGCCACAGAAGCACTATTCACAGTAGCCCAGAGATGGAATCAACCCAAGTATCCATCAACGTGAGTGGATTCAAAAAGCATATGTGGGGGGGCTGGGGATGTGGCTCAAGTGGTAGCACGCTCGCCTGGCATGCATGCGGCCCGGGTTCGAACCTCAGCACCACATACAAACAAAGATGTTGTATCCTCCGAAAACTAAAAAAAATAAATAAATATTTAAAAAAAGCATATGTGGGTATGTGTATTGTATTATATATATACACAAACACACACACACTATATATATATATATATATATATATATATATATATATATATATATATGGAAGACATTACATTGAGTGAGGTGCATTAAATGAGTCACAGAAGGACAAGTATTAAATGATCTCATCCACATGTAGAATCTTAAAAAAAAAGTCAAACTCATAGAAGCAGAGAATAGAACCGTGGCTACCAAGGGTTTGGGATAGGGGAACTAGGAAGATGTTTGTAACAGAACACAAAATTTCAGTTGGGAGGACTATGTTCAAGAGATACCATGTGACTATAACACATCAAGTGATTAACACAGTTAATAACAATGTATTGTAGTGTTCTCCACACAAACACAAAGAAAGGTAATGTATGAGGTAATGCATATGTTTATTTATCTCAGCCATATACAATGCATACATATTTCAAAACATCATGTTGTACATCATAAAGACATTCAATTTTTATTTGCCAATTTAAGAAAGAAGAAAAAAAAATCTCTATTACACACAGGGTGCATGGGCAAAGCTTGAAGGAGAACAAGCTCACAGTTCCCTGATGGGGGTAATAAGGCTGCCTCAGGCTTCCTTCCCATCTTTCTGGGAACAGATGCAATGGAGAAAGAAGAAAATGGCTTGTGTCAAGCTTCCAAAAAAGCAGTCTGAGGACAACTGAGAGCAGGGTTCTGGAACTTCGATGTATTCAGGGGTCAAGCAAGTAGTGAAAGAAGACTGAAGCAGAGCTGGTGTGACTGCACTGGAGGGGCGACCCCCAGTGGCTCAGCCCTCTGCCTCCATGAGGAATGGGACTTGGTAGAGGAGATATTCATAACTTAAAAGGAAGATTTGGAGTTTTATTTAAAATCTTCCCATTTCAAATGGATGCCTTTGAAAGACACGTGGCCTAAGAATCCCAACTTTTATAAATTGTTTTCCTCATCAGTAAGAGGGTTACAGGTATAGGAATCTCACAGGATTTTTTTGAGAAAATCTAATGAAATGGGCTATAGAGAAATGTGTTGTAGTGCTGGGATTACTCATCAAAGAGTGCTTGCCTAGCATGATCGAGGCCCTGGGTTTGACCATCAGCATTTCAAAATATAAATAAAATGCTTTATGTTATCCAGTGCTGCACCGTATTGACAGGGAAATCCATAAAAAGTGAGTTCTCTCCAGTGGTGGTGGTGAGAGATTGAGTGGTTGGGCATCATACACCTACAGGATCTTCACAGTAGGAAAAGAGAACTTTTTAAAATGTAAATCAAGCTATGCCCTCCCCAGCATAAAACCCACTAATGGCTTCCCATCTCAAAAACTGAAATGTTTCCCTTGGTGTCAAAGCTCTATATGATGTGGATACCGTTAACAGGTTTCACCTGATTCCTTGTTGTTCCCTCACTTAGAATATTCCACCACATAAGGTTGAATGAAATATTGAAACTTTTTTTATTTGTTCTTATTAGTTATACATAACACTTTAACATATCAGACATAAATGGAGTATAACTTCTCATTCTTCTGGCTCTACATGATGTAGAACCACACTGGTCATGTAATCATATATGCACATAAGGTAATAATGTCTGATTCATTCTTCTATCCTTCCTACCCCCACTCCCACTCCCTCCCTTCACTCCCTTATGCCTAATCCAAAGTAACTCTATTCTTCCCTAACCTCCACCCCCCATTGTGAAATATTGAAACTTTTTAAGTCAGTGTTATGAGTTGAATAGTGTACTCCTAATTTAATTTTCATGGCAACCTGAAACTGTTAGAATGGGACTTTATTTGGATATAGTATCTTTACAATCAATCAAGGCAAGGATCTGGAGGATATTTGATTTGAATAGGTCCTAAATCCAATCCTTTCCTTATAAGAGGAGAGGGCACAGAGAGACACAGAGAAAACTCTGAAATCAGAGGGATTGGATTGTTATAGATGCAAGTGAAGGGATACTAAGATTTTTCAAAAGCTATCAGAAGCTAGGAAAAAGAAAGGAAGAATTCTTCTCTAGACCTGTCAGAGAAGCAGGGCCCTTAACATACCTTAATTTCAGACTTCTGTCCTCCAAACTGAGAGGAAAAAAAATCTGTTGTTTTAAGCTACCAAGTTTGTGGTACTTTATTATGACAGCCCAAGAAAAGAAATACAACTGGTTAGATTTGTTAAATGTAGATTTTTTTGTGGGGGGGCAGGGGGGCGGGCAGAACACTCTACCACAAAGCCCTGGTATCTTCCACTTACACACTACAGGGCCATTCTCCTCTTAGGGTCTTGACATCATATAACTGTTTGGCTGGAACCCTGCCCTCTGCATGGCAGCCTTGTTCTTATCATTCAGTTCTCAGCTTCCTACTAAGGTGTCCCAATACAAAATGCCACCTCAACACTCTCAGTAACAGCATAACAGTACCCTGTTTAGTTCTTGGCAGTAGCCTCTCTGTCTCGTAGTATTCTGGATTTTTATTGATTTATTTCACAAATGCATCCCTCCCCCCGATATAAGCTCCAGTGAGAAAGAATCTATATGGTCTTATCCACCACTGTATCTACCAGCCTCTGAAATGATATTTCATACATGGTTCCAAGTATCATCATTAGGGACTGTTGGGAACGGTTTGCCTAGCATGTGCAATGCCCTCAGTTCAATCCCCAGTACCACCAAAATATACATATATTGTCTTCATTGCAAGAACAGAGTCATAAAATTGGTATTATAATAGAAAGTTTAGTAGAGCAGTGGGCAAAACGTTGAATGGGAACCAGTGAAAATTCCCAGGCCCCACTCCAGAATCCCTGGATCAGATTCTCTAGAAATACGACTCAGGCATCCAGATTTTTTATAAATATCTTAGGTGGGTAATTCTGATGCAGGTGACCTTAGAACTCATGTTTTTTAAATGAAATTGAGTGTAGAAGCCAAAAACCAAGTTATAGATCCTGTTTATTTTATACGGTTTTCATGGGGACCCACGAGTACCAAGGCTGGTAAAGTTCTTAGCCTGTATCCAAACTTACACAACTATAGATTCAAAGAGCTCTTCCATGGTTCCCCCAGCAGGGACCTACAACACGTGCCTTGAGGCAACTCCATTCCACACAGAGGCCTCCTTCCAAAGAGGTAAGAAAGCAGACATTTGAACCTGCTGGTTTGGGGCCAAAGTTCTAAGAGGAGTCAAGATATGTCTTCCAAGGTGGAGGATACCTGTTCCATTAGCATTTCTAGCTCTTAACCATTCTTAGTCTGCAGGTCCCTGGGCATATTTCAGTTTGTTCATGCCATTTTTAGAGTGCATATTTTTATAATTTAATAAAATATCCCATTATGGTCTGTTTAGCATAGTTACCATGGTATCATTACATGGTTACTATGTATAATGAATATTATTTTTAAAATAACTGTGACTGTAGTTCTAGGGTCAAACATTCAGGAATTTGATCTTTTTTTTTCAGCTCACTAAAAATGAAGCAGGCTGTTACTGAAATAATCATCTATAGAATCACACAAAAGACTGATATAAAACACAAAGAGCCAGCACATTAATCTACAGTGAAGACAATCATAATAGCAACTTACATGTGTTGAACTTTGACTGAGGCCAAGCACCATCACATGTCATTCTATTTAATAGTTACTACCCCATATGTAGGGATTATGAATCTTCTATTATAGATAAAAATCTCTAGGGGCTGGGGTTGCAGCTCAGTGGTAGAGCACTCACCTAGTTTGTTCAAGGCCCTGGGTTCAATCCTCAGCACCACATAAAAATAAATAAATAAAGGTATTGTGTCCAACTATAACTAAAAAATAAATATTTAAAAAAAAAGAATCTCTGAAGGGTTAATAACTTGTCCCAAAGTTTCATAATTAGCACTTGCAAACTTGATATTAAAGCTGGCAGCTGGCTGACCTAAAGCCATGTTGGTATCCACCAACTACACCTTGCTGAAAGACTCCTAGCCTCTGATGCCATTCTAATTGGTTCACGCTGGGTCTTCATTTTCTGTTTTATATTTGTCATCCATTCTCTAACTTTGAACTACTAGCTTCTCTTTTAATACCATGGATCAAGCTACATATTCCATTTGCATTTCCAGTCCCCCTCCCCCAAAGATGTTTTTGCATATATCTAACCCCAACCATTATATGTGTTGATTTTGTAATTTTAGTTTTGGTTTGGATTTGGGAGTCTTGCTGATGCCTATGATTTCCTTTAATGATCAACAGAAGCCTCTAAATAATTTTCCAGTCTACTGACATAAAGCTAGGCATGTATACTTGTGCCATTGATCTTGTTTTTAAATCTAAACAAAGAATTTTGCATATATTCCTTTGGGATATCATCTTGTGGTTTTGGACCGATGTTTTAGCTTGTCCAGATTATTTTAAATTGTGATCCTATCATCTGTGGTATTAGCTATTCCACCCATCACTCTGTCATCTAAAGATTTTATTAAATGAAACATCCATTCCTCATGCAAATAATTGATAGAAATGTTAAACTGCACAAAACCAAGTATAGATAGCATGGAATGAGCAATTTTTTTTAAAAAAAAAGTATGGACTGGATAAAGGCTCAGAATCAGAATTCAATCACTAGAATTGATCTCAAGCACAGTACTGAGAGAGGTTGGCCTCCCTTCTGATATTCACTGTGATGCCACTTTAAGACAAATGCACTAGTGACATTATCTCCACTTTCAGAAAGGCACATTAAAGGCAATGGCTTCAGGGAGGGCATAGGTACAGTATGTGTACATTCTAATCACCACATTCCTCATCTGCTGCCAATGGACATCACCAATAGATTTTGGCACACTTTCCCACAGAGCCAGCTGGTCTTTTTTTCAATACTAGGGATTAAGCCCAGGGGTGCTCAATCACTGAGCTACTCCCCAGCCCTTTTTTATTTTATTTCGAGTCAGAGTCGCACTAAGTTGCTGAGATTCACCTCAAACTTGCATTCCTACAGCCTCAGCTGCCTGAGTAGCTGGGATTGTAGGCGTGCACGACCATGCCTGGCTGTTTGACTTCTTTTGATTCATTTTTTATTTGTGAGATTGATTCATTTTGCTGCAAGTAGTTATAGCTCATTTATTTCTCACAATTGTATAGTATTACAATGTATAAATATATAGCCATTTTATTTATCTAATTCACAGGTGATGGATATTTAGATTGTTACCAATTTCTAGCTAGTTTGAAAATGCTGCTGTGAAATTCCTTGTACACATTTCTTAGATCACATATCTCTTTTTTTATACACAAATACTTTGTTTATTTATTTTTATGTGGTGCTGAGGATCAAACCCAGGGCCTCATGCATGATAGGCAAGCACTCTACTGCTGAGCCACAACCCCAGCCCTAGATCACATATTTCTATCTAGCATCTATACCTAGCTAGTAATTGCTGGGTTATAAGATATCCTTATTTTCAGTATTGGTAGATAACACCATTTTCCAAGTAGTTGCACCAACTTCATTTCTACCCAGCAAGGTAAAGAAGATGTCATTTGCTGCACAATCTTACAGTTCATTTTGTCAGCCTATACTATTCTGACATGTGTTTGATATTTTATTGATGATTAATTTGTATTTCCTAAAGAATAATGTGAATGTTTTATGTATAGTTTTTTTAATCATTTGAATAACCTCTCTTATGAAATGCCTATCCAACTCTTTTGCTCATCTAGCAGATTCGTCATCTTTTTTTTAAACTACAGGAGTTATGTATCTATGTCAGTTACACCTTTCGTGAATATCTTGTCCTGTTGGTGGCTTTCCACTCTCCTAATGGTGTCTTCACAGGAAAAGCAGCTCTTGGTTTTATGTAATTCACTATATTGATATTTCAATTCAAATTTAGTGCTTTTATTTGTCCACTTTAAGAAAATTCTTCCTATCCCAAGGTTGTTGTCCTATGTTGCCTTCTGGAACCTTCTTTGTTTTGCTGTTCATGTCTTTATCTACAGATCTGGAATGAATGAAAGAATGAATAAGTGAAATTGTTGGCTGGGGTTATGCTTCAGCGGTAGAGTACTAGCCTTGCACGTGTAAGGCCCTGGGTTCGATCCTCAGCACCACATATAAATAAATAGAATAAAATTATTTTTAAAAAGTGAATTTGTTTATTTGGGGTTCTAGTATGAGGCAGCAAGGGATTTCATGTTTTTGCAATAAGGATGGCCAACTGGCCAAATCTGGAACAACACTGCTCTGAAACCACTTATTTTTAATCAGTGGCCATCTGTGCCTGAGTCCTCTCTGGGATCCCTACATTACTTTTTTATTCAGGTAATGACATGGATTTCTGCAGTAAATCCAGTGGAACAAATTATCCCACTATTCTTCTTCATCAAGTATCTTAACTATTGATGGTCATTTGCATCAACATATGCATTTAGAATAATCTTTTTAAGTTCCATTTTTAAATGGAACTGTTACTATTTTTAAACTGCTACTATTTATTGGGAATATATTCAATCTATAGGTCATTTTGCACACAAATAACATACTTACAGCATTTTGTTTCCTGACTATGAACATTATATAGTCTTCATTTGTTTCCTTTATTTAGACAGCTTTTATTCAATATTGTTATATTCTTATACATGGATCTAGAGATTTATTTTTATTTCTGGGAATTTGAGAGTCTTTATATTAATAAAAGTATCATATCTTCAAGTTTTCATTCTGATAGTGTTTGAGGTTGGAATATAGCAGTGCAATGATTTTGTATGTCGATCTTATATCTAGTGATCTGCTAAAGTCAATTATTAATTCTAACAATTCATATGTATTCTGGATTTTCAACATACCCAATTATATCATATACAAATAATGATAATTCTTTTCTTCCTCTCCAATCCTTATATAATTTATTTTGTTGCCTGGCTACAGTAGCTAGGATCAGTACCCTACTCATTGTGATAGTGACAGCCTTGTGTTGTCCCCAGTCTGAAAGTATGGCTTCTAATACATAATATTAAAAACACAGTGTTTGCTATTTTACCAAACACAGTGTTTGCTATTTCATTTTGTGGAGTTACTCTTTTTCTGATTAATGAAGTTCCTTTGTATTACTAGTTTGCTAATTTTTTTAATCACAAATTGATATTGAATCTTATCAGATGTTTTAGAGCATACATTTAGGTGATTAAATGATTTGTCTCCTTTATTCAATTAATGCAGTATACTGATAGGGTTTGTTTTTTGGGGGGTGCGGGGTGCTGGGAATTGAACCCAGGGCCTTGTGCATGTGAGGCAAGCACTCTATCAACTGAACTATATCCCCAGCTTCTGATAGGGTTTTAAATGTCAAACTAACCTTGAATTCCTGAAATAAGACCAAATTGATCATGATTTATTACCCTTCTATGTTAATTACTGAATTTCCTTTGCTAATACTTTACTGAGAGTTTTTACATCTATGTTCTTAAGAGAGATTAGTATGTAATTTTCTTAGACTGTCCTCACCAGGTTTTGATATTAAGGTTATTCTGGTCTCATAAATCAAAATAGGATAATGCTACTTTTACTATTCTCTGGAATAATTTTCAGAAAATTGGCATTATTAATTCTCTAAGTGATAATCTAGCATTTTCTAGGAAAGGCATTTAGGTCTAGATTCTCTTTATCAAAAGATTTTTGAGCCAGGCACAATGGTGCATGCCTGTAATCCCTGTGACTGAAGAGGCTGAGGTAGAAGGTCTACAAGTTTGAGCTAGCTTCAGCCACTTAGCAAGACCCTTAGCAAATTAGTAAAAATTTGTCTCAAAAAATAATAATAATAATGAAAAAAGGACTGGGGTTGTCTCTCAGTGGTAAAGCAACCCAGGGTTTCATGCCCAGTAAAAAGAAAAAAAGATTTTGATTATGGATTCACCTTCTCTAGTAATCATTGAACCATCCATATTTTCTTCTACTATTATGCATTTTGATAAATTGTATCTTTTCAGTGTATTTTTCTACTCAATCTAAATTTTCAATATATTTACAGTTACTCACATTATACTTTCATTAAACTTTTTAACATGCATAGTGTTTGTGCTTTTCCATTAGTGATACTGGTTATTTGTGGTTTCTGTTTTATTTCCTTTCTTTCAGTTTCCTTTTATCCATGGGGGTTTATCAAGTTTATAAACTTCTTCAATTAAACTTTTGTATTTGTTGTTCCTTTCTCCTCTGTTTGATATTAATTCATTTCTGCTCTTTTATTCTATATTATTTTATTTTGTTTATAGGTCTTTCTCTAAATTCTTGAAATTAAAGATTAACACATGGTTTTAGCCTTTATTCTTTTTTAATATTATGTATTAGAAGCCACAGATTTAATCTAAGCATAAATTTAGCTGTATGATACAAATATCAATATTTTTCACCTTAAATTATTTTCTAATTTCTACTGTCATTTCTTCTTTGAACTATGAGACTATGGAACTGTATATATAAACTATTGTTTATTCATTTTCAAATATTTGGGGATCTCCTCTTATCATTTTGGTATTGATTTCTAGCTTCATTGCCTGGAAGGGAGTATTCTCAAAAGTTTTGGAGACTTTGTGTTCTAGCAAGTTTCACATGTATTTGGAAAAAAATACTTATTTTGCCATTATTAGGTGTTTTATTCTACATATGCCTACTAATTCAAATGTGATCAAAATGTTACTCAAATCTTCTGTATTCTTCTGATTTAAGGTTTTCAGTTTCTTCTTTTTTTCTCTTTTTCTTTTCCTTTTTTTCCTCCCCCCCCTTTTTTCTTTTTTTTTTTTTAGGTTCTGATACTGAAAATACCAGTTAATATTTCCCTTTATAATTGTGAACTAGGCTTTTGCACCTTTCAGTTTTATCAACCCTCACTTTATGCATTTTTGTGCTATTATTATATCCATACAATTTCCTATAAACTAAATTGTTTTTTCAGTACAAAATATTTCTTTTCATCCTCAGTTAACCTTTACAATGTGTATAGCTACAACAATTCTGTTTTGGCTAGCACTTGTATTATGTCTGTTTTTCCCTTCCTTTCTTTCAACTTTTGTGTACATAAAAGACGTGTCTATGCCTTAGGTATGTCTTTCATATACATGATAGGCTGAATAATTTTCAAGTGTTTCAAATTCCTATATCCTCATGGATCTAGATCCATTGCCTGTTGGCTTTGCCCGGTTCCTGACATCTTCTCTACTTAAATGCCCAGGTATTTTCTTTTCTTATTTCACAGTAGTCATTGTGTTTGAGGATTTGTTTGTAGAATCAATTGGAAATCTTGGATGATATTATCATCCCCAGAGAAGATAGACATGTCTCCACCCTTTGGCTATCATCCCTTCAATCCAATTTAAAGATGATTCAAAATTGATCTTCATCCCCGTGGGTCTTGTCTATGTCTGGTTCACCCATCTTCCCAGGTCTTGGATCTTCCCAGGCAGTTCCTGATCTCTAAGCTCTGTCCTTCCAAACTTAAACCTCAGTCAACTTTGCTAGATGGCCACTTCCCAGATGCTGACCTTGCCTTCTAGGTTTCACCCTTTTCTCCCTCCTGGTCAGGTAATTGTTTACTATCTTGCCAATTAAGACGTTGGAGAATTACTTAAGCAGATATTTTAATATTTTCTAAGCTTTCTTTATTATTCTCAGTGGGATGATCAGTCTTCCATAACTAGATAGATGTACAAGGATGCTTGTACAGTTTTGTTTTTAATATAAATATTTAGTTAGTTAGTTTTGGTACTGAGGATGGAACCCAGGAGTGCTCAAGCATTGAGCCATATCTCCAGCCCTTTTTATCTTTTATTTAGAGACAGGCTCTTGCTGAGCCTCCCTGAGTTGTGATGTGCCTCATTAAGTTGCTGAGGTTGGCTTTGAACTTGCAATCCTCCTGCCTCAACATCCAGAGCCACTGAGATTACAGGCATGGGCCACCATGCCTGGCTATAAATAACAATTTGTATAATTATTCTCATAATGATTTGTTCCTTATTACTAAAGATATAGACTCCCACTTTTAAATTTTTAGAAAATGTAAACAAAAAATGGAAGAAAAAATCCCTTACAATTTCACCACTTTATAATGTATTTCCTACTGGTCTTTTTCTATGAATATATACAAGCATTTTTAACAAAAATTAGATCACTCCATACTTATTATTCTACAACATGATATATACCTTTAATATATGATAATATTTCAATAGCTGTGTTATATTCTAATATATATATATATATATATATATATATATATATATATATATATCACAATTCATGTAAACAATTCCCTAAAGTTGGATATCAAAAGTTTTCCAGTTATTCAATATCATAAAACCCTTGTCACAAACATGATTTCATCAAACACAGTCATCCCTCAGTATCTGGAAGGGATTGACTCCAGGATCCCCTGCAAATACCAAACCTGTGGGTGCTCAAGTCACTCATAAAATGACATAGTATTTGCATATATCCTATGCACCTCCTCCCACATACTTGAAATCATCTCTATATTACTCTAATGCCTAATACAATATAAATGCTATGTAGATAGTTGTTCTGCTATTGTCCTCATTCTTTTATTTATGGAATGAGGACAAGAGGGAAGCATGTATATGTTCAGTACAGTTCTCAGGTTTTGGATTCTTGGTTGGTTTAATATGCAGGCACAGAACCCACAGATATGGAGACCTAACTATACTTAAACAGTTCATGATTATTTCCTTAGAATAAATTCCTAGACGCAGGGCTGGGAACATATCTCAGTAGTAGACTGCATGCCTAGCATGTGCAAGGCCCTGTGTTCTATCCCCAGCCCCACAAAGAAAAAAAATTACAGAAAGAGACTTACTGGTTAGAAGATAGATGATTTACATATATTGCCAAGTTGTCCTCAAGAAGGTTTGGGGTTTTGTAGTACTGGGGATGGAACTCAGGGCTTCATACACACTAGGCAAGTGCTCTACCACTGTGCTCCATCCCAGACCTTTATTTTTAATTTGAGACAGGGTCTTGCTAAGTGCCCAGACTTGTCTCAAAGTTTTGTTCCTCACCTCAGTCCCCTGAGTAGCTTGGATTATGATGGTGCACACCCAGTCTGGCCAGAAGAGTAATATTAATATATACTTCTACTAGCCACATTTGAAAATAGATTAGAAAAAACAGATTAGAATTTCTGAGCACTTAATCCCATACCAACATAAATGAGATTACCATTTTAAAACAACTTAAAAAGCATTCCATCAAGATCAATGTAATGTTTTGAGCAACTAATAAGTTTCTGATGTTTAAAAAAAAAAGAAAGAAAGAAAGAAATTTTTTTAAAAAAAGCATTCCAAAAGTTTTCTGCTATGATTGCGATTCTGATTTCTCCCTTGATGTATAAAATCAGATACCAACTTGGAGACTAGAGGATCTGGAGTTTAGAAATAGAGAACAACCATTTCCTCTTCTGGGAACAAAACCTAATTTACTGAGAATTACCAGAGACAGGGTAGGGTAGCTGAATATCTGCTATCCAAAAGCAAACAACATGAATGAAGGGAAATTCTTCCTACAATCTAGGTGACCCAGAAATTACTATAATACCTGAGTAACACTCTAGAATAGACAAGCTTTGGTTTGAATTCCCCATTACTTTCAGAGCAAAGAATAAACCCCTTAACAAGGCCCTGTGAGATCTGACCTGTGCTTACCTCTACTACCTGGATTCCTGCCTCTTACACCTTAATAGCCTATAATACTGACTCCCTCTTTACTCCCAAATCACCATACTTTCTTCTTCTCCCCTATACCATGGATATACAGTGTCCTTTGCATAACCTGTTCATTTTCTTGTTCCTCACTAACTCCAACCTTTTCTTCAAAACTTAGCCCAAATGTCACTTCCGCTAAGACATTCCATGACTCTAGTCTGCCACAGGAGTAACTCTTACAACACTCACATCAGTATCTGTCACAGCATGTATCACTCCAGGATGTAATTGTACTCTGGACTATGTTACATTTCTCCCCTTAAGTCCAGGGCACTGCACCAAAAAATAACAAGGGCTAGAGATATGCTTGTTAAAGTAAATCTTTTCTTCCCCTATAGACATTCTTTCAGTCAGTCCTGGAAAACTAGGTCTTTACTAGTATTAAAGCAAATGCAACCTAATGCAACCTTTAATTAAAGAAAATGCATTCCCTTGAGTAATAGTTAGATGTAGTTGCATAACATTCTAGAATAATAAAACTGGAGGGATGTAAGTAATTACAAGCCAGATCCTTTGTTTTTACATTAAAGAAATTTAATTTCAGGGAGATTGAGTGACTTATCCAAGGTCATACTGCAAGTTCATAATGGAAATAGAATGAGTCTGCAGGACTTCTGATCACTAGGCCAACATGCTTTCCAATAAATCAAGGGTCTTACAAGCAGCAACCCAGAGGAAATGACACAACTCAGAAAAGGCCCTCTTAATGGTAGAATTCCAGATGTTGTGGCCCTAACAGCTGTCATCTCACCTTGTGCCACATACCTCAACCCAAACTGGGAGAAGAAAAAGTCTTCTATATCAACTTAGAGGGGGGAAAAAGACTATAACTCACTGTTCATTTGGTAAGGAGAATTTTGTCCTATGCTCATTGTTATACATGCTCTTTAAAGTGCTAATGTCTATTTTAGTTCTTTTGAAGATGAAGAAATCAAAACACTAAGGCACACCTGCTTTTCAAACTAGGTATTGATGAAATCAAAACTTAGTTCCAGAGGTTTGTTCTTCTTGACTTACCTACCTGTGAATATACATATCTATTTCTGGAATTATCATGGTATAAGCTAAGAAATCTAATTCAACAATGATAATTGCCTTCCAACCAACTTTTGTCTTATGCCCAATTGCATTATTTTGGTTTTACTTGTCAATATTATTAGAAAGTCAAACAGTTAGAAATATTAAATTATTTGGGTACAGTACAGCATGGTGGTATATAGTATGGGCTCTCAGGTCAGACTGAGTTTGCATCAGTGACTTCTAGCTAACTTTGAGCAAATTACTTGGTATCTCTACCTGGACTCCTTTATCTGGAAAATGGAGATGATGATAGTACATGTTTCTGATGGTTGTTTTGAGGATTAAATGAAATTATACCTGTAAAGTGCTTAGAACAATGCTGGGCACCTGGTAAGGCTTAGAATTAGTTACTGTACCAGGGGCTCTATAAATAAACATAAATTAAAAATGATCAAATGATTCATCTTATGCCCTCAAATGCAAACCTCCTGCTATTGGAATAGTTTTAAGGGACTATGATATATTCCCATTGACTCCCTATAATATTATGCCACATGAGACCTATGAAAGAAAACTTGATGAAATACAGGCATTAAATGTTATCACATAAAGCATCCATAAATTCTGGGTTTCCACAAAGCAGTTCTTAGGAATCATAATTAAGGGTTTGAAAGTCAAATGATTTAAGTGCTAGTTTTAATTACAGCTTGGTGAACTTTAGTGTGTTAGAATTGTCACAACTTTCCTTAAGGATTACTCTGAAACCAGGCAATACAGTGGGAAATTATTAACTCCTACTTTGGTACAGCAATTATCTGCATTACAAGGTTTATGCAATTAGCTGTTTAAGATGTCATTATATTTTGCCATCTGGTACACAGGAGTTTATGCATATGAACAGGCACGTGTTGAAGTGATTTTCACTATATGACTTGTTCTCAACCCAAGTCATCTCTCTAATGAGGGGAAGTTACCGTGCACTGTACATTAGTGGCAGGTGCACACTATCAAGCTTCATTTTCATCGAAGACCTTTATTTTTCCATTTTAAAGTATTCTGCACAAGTGCTGGAAAATTAATTAGTCGTTCGCAATTGAACAACGCCTGCAGACATGTTCCTTAGCAGTTAGAGTGGGGCACGGCTTCGGTTAGGGGCCACTCCTACTTCTCACCCCAACGGCTGCAGGGAACCCTTAGGCGATGACAAAAAGCCAGGGCGCGATCTGTTGCAGTAGACCTCCTCTCGCGAAGAGGAAAAGGGGGACGTCCCCGCAGGGTGTTCAGCGTCGGGCAGAGCCAGCGCCCGGCTTTGCACCCAAGCGTGAGCGTGACGAGGACCCGGACGCCAAGGCGTCACCCTGAGATCCCAGCCCCGCTGCGGAGAAACTGCGACCCGGCGGGTCTAGACGCCGCAGCTGTCCCCCGAGCGGGTTCCCGACTGAAGCGCATTAAAACGGCGCCCTCTGGTGTCCGCTCGAGCCCGCCGGGTCCAGGCAGAGGCGCTCGGGAGCCGGGTTAAACTTGTCACCGGGTTTGGACTGAAAAACTCACCAACTTTAAAAAATGCCTTGCTATTCTGCGGAAGCTGTGTCCACGGCCGCCGCTGTCGAGCAAGGCTGGCAGAAGGACCCTGGCACACGGCTGTGTCTCCGGGCGAGGGGAGAGTCCAAGTCCCTCTTGGCAGGGCCAATGTGCTGTGACCCTAGGGCGACGCCCTCGCAGAACCAGCGTAGAGAGCTAGGGGGTCCCTCATCTCCCCGAGGCAAGGGAGGGAAAAACCTCCAACTCCCAACGTCGTATGGGCGCAGGGTCACTAATTCGGCCGCACCTGCTAAGTGGCCAGCTGAGGAAGCTCGGGAGAACCGGGGCCCGCAAGGGGAGGGACAGGTTCAGAGGGATTGTGAACTTCCCTTGGCAGGGAACCTTTTAGGGCTTCATTGGTTGGTTCTCTGAGTAGCCAAATCGGAAAGCGCTCGGGCACCTAGGCGAGGCTGGCCCAGGGCTGCCATTGAAATATGACACTGACGAAGGAGCTAGGCCTGCCCGCTTTCTTTAGGAGAGTGTGGAGTCTAGAGAGCAGAAGCTCCCGGGTTCCCTGGGTACATTCCTACCCCCACCCCACCCCGTCCCTGCCTTTGGCACCACTGCTACCCCTCCCCCATCTCTCATCGCGCGCGCAAGCACACCCCCTCCCTCACCCACCCCCTCACACCCACTCACTGAGAGAGAGAGAGAGAGGAGAGAGAGAGAGAGAGAGAGAGAGAGAGAGAGAGAGAGAGAGAGAGACTGACTGCATGTGTTTTCTCTTTCCCAGTCTGGATGCCAGTCTGGAGTCTAAGTTCAGTTGCTAGAGGGCTGAGTCGCAGCACGAAAAACGTTCTGATCACAGGAAAGTTAAGAGTTTGTTGGTTGAGAAAGTGGAACCTTGAGTTATTTTGAGAGTCTGGTTGTAGCATCGACTTTCACCTTTTATATTTGAGGTTTGGGGAGGTGATAGCCAGTGGACAGAAGAAGGGAACCCAGCATGCTGAAACTGGACTCTTTTATGGTGTTACTGCACCAGCCTTGGTTTGGAAGGAGGTATTGGCAGGGAGAAAGGAGGAAGGGTAGGTTGGATGCCTTGTAGGTGACCAGAACATATTTCTGGAAAGCCCACAATTTGTGAAGCACTGAACCAGGCACTACTGATAGTTGTTAAAAATGAAAACAGAAAATTTCCAGCTGAGAGAGTAAAATGCAAAAGAAAAGTACAAACTGAATTAAGTATCCAACTAGGTGCACCAAGCTAGGTGTACAAATAAGGATGGGTAAAATTGGAACTGGCTGTTTTTTTCAGAAGGTATCTGTGTGGACATCACTGCAATGCTCCTGCAGTTGAGAGGTTATTCTGGGCAGGCCCAGAAGTTTGAAATTTTGATGCCAAGAAAGAGAGCCAATCATTTGTGTTTAAAGAGAAAGTGGGGCAAGTAAATCAAGCCCAGATTGAGAAGGCTGAGGGACCCAGAATCTAGAGGATAAAATAAGAAAAGAATGCAATTTGGAGCTAGACTGGTGTAGCTCTAAACCCCATCTATGCCTTTACAAAATTTAACTATGAGTTTCTGTGTCCCTCTGTGAAATATGTATAATTATGCCTTGATGTTGTGAAAATTACACAAGGTTTAATGAAGTACTGTCCTTGAAACTGAATATATTTAGTATTAATATAACTCCTTCCTCTCAACAAAATTGTTCCCATGATTTCTAAGCTTCGTTCAGGACACCTTTAGGGGTTCTTCAAACAAATATGTAACTATATCTATCTTGTTTACAGTTCTGTTGTTCAGACACTCAGGAGTCCATGCTATTGGACTTGTGTCTTCTGTAGCATCTAAATTATTTTAGAACACAAATAATGTCTGTCCCACAAGTTTCTAGTAATTGACTTTCTGAGCAATTGGCCCAAAAGACTAGTCCCTCTGAAGTCAGTAACATGCAACACTGGTTCATTAGGCTCTCACCAATGACTTTGACTGAAATCTTCATTCTACCATGATCTGAAGCAGCATTCAGCTTCTCAAATCTCATACCCATCTGTTGTAATTTTTTTTTCATTTTAATAAGTATCTTCTTTTCTAGAGCTGAGACTCCACAATACATCTGACCTATAGTTGACTTGGGAAGATACCCATATTCAGAAGTTCTGAGACAAGACTTGGGAAGGTCAAGACTCTGACTCAGAGCAGGTGATATTAAGAACACTAATGAGTTTCTGCACGGCATATATCACAGCTCTGTACTTAATAGTGCCCTAGGTTGTTCACTGTTGGATAAAGTTATCAAGAATAGTTAAGGCTTCCAGAAACATACCCATAAACAAACTTACATGGATCAATATATGTTTACATGACATAGAAACACAATTATAAATTACAGAATAAACAGGTGTCCCAAGTAAAATGCCATCTCATCAATGTGTGTGTATTGTAGTTGCACATAAAATGAGGTATGGCTATCGTTCCCAAATTTCCTAAAAGTTTTTTTTTTCCAAGTCATTTATTTATAGAGCCTAAAGATGATGAAATAAGTAACATTAAGATTCTAGGATGAAGCTAATAATTTCAAAAAGGAAATGAGTCAGCTCAAAGTTTGAGCTAGGATATATGTTCTTTGAACATTAATTTATCATTTTATTATAACAAAACTAAGACATAGACGTGGGAATGAAAGGCAGGGAACTATTTCTAACCCTAAAGCTTAGAACATAAATTCCAAGAGAAACACCCTTGGGTTTCTTTCTCTGCCTGCTAATATCTAGAACAGCGTGGAACACATAAAATATATTCCAAAAATATATGGTGATTTCAACTGGTTTTTCTTCAGAAAAATCTTCTTATCTAATTGCCAACTGATCTCAATATCTGACAATCCTGACCATAAATTTTGATAACTTTAGTATACAGTATGACTTTCCTACTGAATCTTCTGTAGCATGTCTCTCAAAATGAAAACCTATTATATTATTAGAAACTCTCTCATTGTGTAGAAGCTGGAGATGACTTGCTGAAGTCTGAGCTTTAGATAATGCATTGGCAAGAAGAATGATCATGGCTGGCCCCGATAGGAGAAATAAGAAAATCAAAAGTACACATTTACATCAAATGCCTCAACTCAAACACTTCTGTTGCTTACTCTTCCATCCTTTTGATGAGTTTTTATTTTCTCAAGTGTAAAAAAGGAGTCTTCTGAATAGGATTATAGTTTGTAACTTAGGCAAGAGAAAAACTCATGAGTAATCATTGCACAATGGCAGTGCAAGTGTTAAAAAGAGTGTAATTTGCTTCCCTGATTTTTCTTCCCATTTTCTATCATGAAATATTACTACTACATGGACATAAACCACCAAAAATATTTGATGTACAAAACTACTTAGTGTTGGGCTTGGGGTATAGCTCAATGGAAAAATGCTTCCCTAGCATGTGTAAGGCCCTGGGTTCTTATCCCTAGTACCACTAAAACAGACAAGCAAAAAAGGCTTGAGTGTATATAATTTTCATAACCAGATCAATATCACTCCTGCTATAGTTCAGATGTAAAGATAGCAATAGCTGCATTATACCAAACTTTTTATTGTAACAAAATTGGTTGCTTTGGTTGTTAAGCAAATGTTACTCATATTTATAAACATAAAGCAACTCACTCTTTGACTTCTCCCACCTTGCCCTGCTCTTTTCTGCCACCAGTAATATTTTCTTAGGAAATGCTATAATAATCTACCATTAATTGAGACTATAAACACCAGCCTTTTTCCAACACCTTCAGTACAACAAAATCAGCAAAGTAGCTACCTCTCCTGCCTGACCTTTCTGGTAATTTTTAAAAGTGCCCCAAAGCCAGATGGTGCCATCCTCAATTGTGGTGCAGTAAAAGGCACCTAGATGTGTAATCAGACATCAGGGCTCTCTGTGACCTGTCTCTAGTTCTTCTTAAGTGGTTCCCTTAGTCTACCTGAAACTGTTTCCTCTGTGTGAAGAGAGAAGTCAGGTCCTACTTTACCAAGGTGTTGTGAGAACTGCATGAGACCTCATATGTAAAATTTCTAACCCTAGTCTCCTAGCAGAGTTGGTAGGTTATAAATTCATTTCAAAGGTAGCTTCTGAAATATAGATCTGGGACTACTAGAATAGGAAAATTTTTAAAGAGCAGAAAATATATGTAGCAATTGTAACTTGTATCCCTGTATCTTTATTTCCTTATCTTTCAAATGGGGATAATGTATCCCCTTAAAAGTTGTGAAAATAAAACAATTAAAATTTTAATAAAATTAGATGATAAATAGTAAATAGTAGTAGCTCTCCATAAATATAACTTGTTATTTGTCTATGAGAAGGAGATTAGCTAGAGAGAACAGTTATCAGAACTTCCACTTACCTATTGTGTGTCCTAATCAGACACTCAAGCCTCTCAACTCTCTCTACCCCCCTCAAAGGGCCTAATCTTTAAGGAACAGAAAGAAGATGGACAAAGTCCTATAAGTTAAATTTTTTATGATGAAAAATGTCTTTTCATATTAGAAATAGGTTAACGCTCCCCAGAAACACCTTCAGTTTCCTTACATGATCACATTTAATTCTCACAACAAACCTGTCAGGCAGGTATCAATCTTCACCTTTTAAAGGATGAAGAAACAGACTCAGAAAAACTCATTGACTTGGGCTGGGGTTGTAGGTCAGTGGTAGAACACTTGCCTAGCATGCGTGAGGCACTGAGTTGATTCTCAACACCATATATAAATAAATGTATAAAATAAAAGTCCATCAACAACTA
This sequence comes from Spermophilus citellus, assembly GCF_964194105.1. Taxonomy (NCBI): domain Eukaryota; kingdom Metazoa; phylum Chordata; class Mammalia; order Rodentia; family Sciuridae; genus Spermophilus; species Spermophilus citellus. Next base: position 1,034,708 of record NW_027672876.1, on the reverse strand, counting down.
AAATAAATAAATAAATAAATAATTAAAAAAAAAAAACTCAGTGACTTATCCAGGACCATACAGCTACTCTTCTAATGAAACATAGTCCACTTCGTGGTTGGTTATGTCCTGAAGGAGGTACTGGAGTCAAAGTTCAGCCAGAATTGTCAGGGTGCGAATCTTGCCAGTCCAATCAGAGGTGCTACTTTGGTTATGGAATTCCCATATATACCCCACCCCCAACCCGGCTCCTCACTCCCTCAAAGTACATTCTCAGGGTCCTCTTGACTCTTGCTGCTGCCAAAAGACTCCTAACTCTGGACAGGCTCAGGAACAGAGTCATGGCTCTGGACAAAACAGGGCCTTGCTTGGACAGGGCCCGGATAATTTTGTAGGCTTCTCTTTCTCCCTCCTGCTACTTGAAATGCGCCTGTAGGTGGCGCCCTGCTTCGCTTAGGGGAACTTGGAGGGCGAGGACACGGGTCACCAGCTGCCTCTCCTAAAGACCAATTTAAATAGTCCCTGGGATTGAACTCACACTGGAAGCTTGCAGACAAGAAGGTGTAGCACCACCACCACCACCACCACCCCGGCTTTCTCCCTTTCCGCTTGCTCGGTTCCTCTCCCCCTCTTGGGCTGGCAGGGCGGAGGAGAGGTTAGCCTGCGCTTCCCCCGAGGTAGGGCTCCGGAGCGCGATCTCCAAGCACCGGAGGCCGCGCCGAGAGCTCTAGGGCGGTGCTTGGATCCTAGAGCCCGGGTCTTGCCCGACCGCCCCCACTCCCCTCGCTCACTCCCGTCACCTCCTTTACCCGCAGCTTTGGCGGAGGTGGAGGGATGTGGGAGTGTGACCCCCGTGAGTGCTGGGCGGGGCGAGGCAGCTTTTAAAACTTCTGAAAGGCCTCGTTCAAAGCCTCGAAAGACTGAACTTGGGCCGGAAGGCGGTTTCTGCGGAAGGGCCTAAAAGGGGGCGGGGGTGCACCTGCAGGGGCAAGAGTACGCCGCAAGGGAAGGGGGGCCGAGTCACTAGCGAGTACAGAAGCCCGGGCCGGCGCTCGCCGCCCCGCTGGGGAGAGGGAGGTAGAGGAGGTGAACCGGTGTCGCTGGCCTGGCCCAGGACCCTGCCTCCCCACGGGGCAGTCGCGGGAGGGCGAGGGTTTCTTTGGCCCGCGCCTTTCCTGCAGGGTCTTCCTTTCCTCCCAGCCCTCCCTAGGAACCCACGATTAAGCAGCAAAACCGAATTTCCAGATTTTAATCCCAGCCCACTCGGGTGGGGGACTGATGAGGAACTGGGCATCTCGATGGAGGATATTCTCATTTCACAACCTATACCCCCCCCCCTGAAAAAAATAAAACCTGGGGAGACTGAGAAGGAAGGGAAAAATAGAGGAGGGACCCGCGCTGGGGGAAGAAGCGAGGGCGGCAAAGGTCACAAGGTGGCAGATCGGAAAGAGGTCCCGGAGGTGTCGGGAGTAGTGGGTGTCCCTGGGCACTCCGTTTGTGCCACCTGGGGGTGGATGGGCAGAGGCCACGCGGCCGCCGCCAGCCCTGACTGCTTTGCGACAGACACCAAGTAAAGGCCGTCCGGTGCGCGGCGAGAGACGGACTAAGGGGATTTTCATTAGTACCGCATTGTGAGGATCATCGTCTTCCAAAGTCCTTCCTATAGAAGCTCTTGAATAAATTAGGTAAATCATTTGCTCCATTTGTAGTTTTTGAAGAAGACATTTTTTCCCCCAGATCTTCTGAAATTGAGCGCTTTTTATTGAAACGTTTTGTATAGATTGAACCAGTGTTTTTTTGTTTGTTTGTTTTGTTTTGTTTTGTTTTTTCCTAGCTTTCCTTCACATCTTTTGGAAAAAACACATTGGAAATAAATTGCTCTGGGCTACACCATGGACAGGACAGAGACAGGCAAACCAAGCTGATCCAACATCTGCCCCCTGTTTCCTTGTGGCATCTGTCATTGAAAACTGCCCACCCAGGCTTGGCTCCTCTTCAGCTCATTGTGCACCCACTCATGTGGTGAAATCATCAAATTTCTGTGAATGGAATGAACTCTATTCCTGATGAACCATCTGGACAGGTCCACACAGTGATAGCTCCTAGCTGGGGACCCTCATCTGAGAATGTGCTCACACATGATCCACACACAGGCAGGTAGTGACTGCAAGTTGAATCCTGGTTAGCTCTGATTTTTCCAAAGTTTCAAATATGTTTACAGATTAGATGTCAGTTGTATGATTTAATGTAAATTATTTTATCCTCCTGAAAAATCAGCTTTATGAGGGCTGGAGATGTGGCTCAATTGGTAACGTGCTCGCCTGGCATGCATGGGGTGCTGGGTTTGATCCTCACCACCACATAAAATAAAATGAACATGTTGTGTACACTGAAAACTGAAAAATAAATATTAAAAAATTCTCTCTCTCTTCTATGTATCTCTCTTAAAAAAAGGAAAAGAAAAACAATTTTATGATACCAAAGCCAGGACCCTCTGATGCACTGGTCTGTGTGTTCTAGAAATTCAGAGTTAGTTTAGGGCTAAGTAATGAGAATTCATACCACCTCGTATCAGGTAGTCTTTGGGTAATTTTCTTTCTAGCAATATCATTATTCTTCTCTCCACAGGGGAATTTGGGAGTTATGTTGCCCCAGGGCAAATAACACACCAATGTCTTGTGAACCCTGATAGAGTAGAAACACAGAGAATAAGATGTCAGAGAGGGATGGTAGCCTGATTGAGTATTCTCTCAGCCCTAGAGACTGAGTCACTGGCACTCATCCTCTGAGTAAATAATTGCCCTCTCCCACATAAAATAAAATAAGATGTTGTGTCCCCGAAAACTGAAAAATAAATATTAAAAAATTCTCTCTCTCTTTCTTCTCTCTCTCTATTAAAAAAAAAGAAATTAAGTTTTATGATACCAAAGCCAGGACCCTCTGATGTGCTGATTGAGTATTCTCTCAGCCATAGAGACTGAGAGAGGGTCAGATTTTAGCAAAATGAAACTCTTGCCTGTACACCTGAGCTTAAATGGCAATCAACTGCATTCTGTTAATTAACCTATGTTTGGGACCTAGCTGTGCTCATCCCAACAGCCTTAGAAAACTGCATCAAGGAACAAGCAAGGTCTAATTGGTGCCTTGAGTTCTATTATGGAATGCCTGTGCTAGGTGTGACCTCTGAAAAAAATCAGATTAAGCACTCAGGTATCATCTGTATGAAGCCCTAATGTTCATGTCAAAAATATTCACAATTTTAAGGGTAAGCTTTCTGATCCAGTGGCCTTTCCATCTTTATTGAGTTATGCAGTTGAATTTGCTGTCAGAAATGTTACAATGATGTGTGATAGTGCTAGAGTAACCCACATGTCTCCTGAGTTCATACTAAGTGGTTCTGTGCTTCTGGCTTGGTTCCTATGAAGGGATTGGTAATATATGCCTTCTGCTCTTTAAATGCCATTTAACTCAGAAGTTCCCTCTTGGTAGATTATTTTGTATGTGGGAATTCACTCTAAGGTGACAGGATGTTCATTCTGCGTTATGGTTTGCTTGGGCTGCCATAACAAAGTTCCACAGATTGAGCAGCTTAAACTCTAGAAATTTATTTCTTGCTGCCTTGCAGGCTAAAAGCCTGAATCAAAAGTTGGATTCTTCTTAGGTATCTCTCCTCGAGTTGGAGATGGCATCTTTCCCATCTTTCTTCACATCTTTCTTCTGTGGGTGTTTGTGTCCTTTACAGGCATTTCTTTCTTTCTGTGAAGGCATCACTTATATTGTCTGGATTAGGGTCCCAGCTAATGATCTCATTTTAATTTAATCAGCTACTTAAAGACCCACGTCCAAATGCAATCACATCCAGAGATACTGGGAGACAGGAATTCAGCATATAATATTTTTGGGACAGGGTCACAGTTCAGCCCATAAAACTCTGCTTAATCTGGTCTGGCACTGTTCCAATGGCCATTGACAATAACTTAGTACCTATTGTTTATACTCATAGTGAGACTACCACCCCTACTGTGGTTTGAATATAGTTTAAGAGTGTTCCTAAAGACTCATGAGCTGGAAGTGTAGTCTTCAGTGTGATGTTATTAAGAGATGATATAATCTTGAAGAGGTGGGGCCTATTGGGAAGTCATTAGGTCATTGGGGAGTGTGTCCTCAGAAGGGATTGAAAGGGTTCTCCTGGGTCTCCATCTTCCTGTATCACCATGTGAGCTCTCACTTCTGTGTGTGCTCCTACTCTTGTGATGCCACCTGCCAAGAGATCTTCACCAGAGCTAAGCAGGTATCTGTGCCATGCCCTTGAACCTTCAAAGCTGTGAGCCAAATAAGCTTACTTTCTCTATAAGCACGTGGCTTTTGGTATTTAATTATAGTAACAGAAATTGAATTAATACATCTCTATATGGTTTGGTTTCTGACAGGACCGGTAATTGGTTTGCCCTGGCACAAGGACATCAAGGACACATAAGCTTTTAGAAGAGCCTTTCCTTCCTCCACTATCCCCTGAGTCTGATCATAAAATCAAGGGCATGACCATGTGACACCAGGTCCAATATCCCCAGCCATGGCATGGTGTCCCCTTCTGTGACACTAGCCTCCCCTCTGCACTCCTGTAAAGCTGCAGGGTTCCTGGGTTGCCCTCCTCCTCACTACAACTCCAAGGCTCAGAGACCCATGGTGAGATGTCTCAACTCACAGAAGTGCCTCCAACCACTCACCCAAGATTCTCTGCATCTCCAGGATACCCTGACTCGAGGAGAAAGAGAACCCTGAGCCAGACAGTTCCATCTGAACCAGCCCCATTTCCTGCAGTTGTTTATTGAGCCCTGCATGTGGGAGGGAGCAATTATTTACTCAGAGGATGAGTGCTGGTGCCTCAATCTCTAGAGCTGAGAGAATACTCATCAGGCTACCATCCCTCTCTGACATCTTATTCTCTGTGTTTCTACTCTGTCAGGGTTCACAAGACATTGGTGAGCTTTGGAATTACTGGGGTGGTGAGATGATAAACCTCACCCTAGAGACCATGGGTCAGCAAGTCTGAAAGGAGGTCCAATAGGTGCCCTCTCATTAGCTGCCAGGAGGTGAGGAGCTAGAGGTCTCACATAATGACCACAGAGATACATACATTTGATGGCCTCTGCCCTTTCTTTTTTTTTTAAATTTTAATATTTATTTTTTAGTTTTCGGCGGACACAACATCTTTGTGTGTATGTGGTGCTGAGGATCGAACCCGGGCCGCACGCATGCCAGGTGAGCGCGCTACCACTTGAGCCATATCCCCAGCCCCTTCTGACCTTTCTTTATTCACCTTGGGGTAGATTTTTTTAAGTCTCTCCCAACCACATCACAGGAGGGTTATGGCACCAATCAGAAAGAGAAAAACCTGTTTTTTTAGGATACTTGTAAAGGTCTCCAGGGATCCTTTAGTTCCTCCCACTCTTGAGCACAGACCTTTTCATAGGCCCTGCTGGAGACTGGTAACTGTGGTAGGCATGGAATCACCCTCCTGCCCTGTGTTCTGGAGGCTGCAACCCAGCTTCAAAAGAACCCCAGACTGGTATCTCTGGACCTTAGTTTCCTCACTCTGAAATAATGAAATTGGGTCTGACCATCCCTGGTGGCTCTTCCAGCTCCTAAGTTATAGAAAATGACCCTTGGTGTTCAGTAGGAGAGTAAGATATGGAAAAGCCAAATAAATGGTTTACTTCTTTTCTCATAACCTTTGTTCCCTGATGGCACAACCCATCTGCAAGACATGGGCTTCTCTGACATTGCCCAGGTAGATGGTCTGTTCTTGAGCCCTTTCAGCACCTGCTGTAAGAGGTGTCTAAGCTGAGATACTGGCTTGCCTTTGGGCTCTGGAGAAGACATCAAGTTAAGTGTTCACTAAGCGAGCCCAATCATTCATTGCTTTCTAGAAATGCCTACATTGTAATAAGTTTAGTTTCACAATCCAGATGTAGAAAACTCTATAGAAATGTAATGGCTTGATTCCTGAATGGATTTCATGATTAAGGTGCACTGGTACATGTATAACTCTTAGCCTTCCAAGACCCGAGAGCTCTCACTTTCCTTACACCTGTTGTCTTGAGTCACCTCCCAAGAGCTCCTATGGCCATGGATGATGTGGAGGCATATCTTGGGCATGCTCAACAGAAAAACCTTTGAAATGAAGCCATGCAGGTCTCAGGATCATAACAAAGCCTTCCCAGTCTGGCCTCATTGTCTTTCCATGTTTTATTCCTTGGAAAGGTACACGGTGGAGCTTTTCATTACATATCAGACTTAGCTTTCTTTGAGCACTTACCAGACAGCTAAAGTTCTAAAGGACTTCATGAAGACAAACACTTCAAATTCTTACAACCACCATATTGGTGTTCAGTAAGAGAGCAAGACATGAAAAAGCCAAATAAATGGTTTACTTCTTTTCTCATATCCTTTGTTCCCTTATGGCAGAACCCATCTACAAGCACACACGCAAATATACAAGCATGTACAATACTCTGCCATCTCTGTCTCAGCATGTAATGTTCTCCCTTGTGCATGCACTATACCACTTCTCCACGGGAAGCCCAGCCAGTCCTCTGTGGGGAATCAATGATGGGGAGAAGTCGATCTCTGAGGATATGACTGTGGGTTACAGTGGTGTGACCTTAAACAGCTGATTGATTCAGCCCCTTTGGGTTAGAACTTCCTTCCCTGCAGTCTCCAGCCATTTCTACCTCCTATGTTCTGGATGAAATGTGTTCACCTCAACAGCATCTTCTCTGAATTCAACAGGAATTCGGTGCTCATCTTTGATCTTTTGAAGTCTGTTGTCCCACTGGACTGACAGTGTCTCTGTGTAGGAAGCATGTCTAGTTGTCCTCCACCCCTCATGGGGCATCAGTCTTTCTAGTGGCAATGCTTTCTGAAAGGGTATGGCATTAGAGAACTAAATGGGGAATAGAAATAGGAATAGGTCTGTGCAATGTCAGAGATGCCAATAAGTGGGGCATTCCTAAAAGTGAATGTAGTAAGTGGCTCATGTACTAAATGTCATGTATCACATTCCTTTCATTAGCCACAGAACAAAATCTCATGACAATAATTATCTTCAGTGACAATCTAGGTTGATAGAAACACTCCACTGACATGCAGCTGCTGTTCTCTGGGACACAGTTTTCTCAGTACCATAAGCTTGACTTGGTATCAAATGTTTCTTCACAGTCTCCTCTGAAGTCTTGTGTGCTGAGTAAATGTAAATATACTGGGGTCCCAAATCCTGATGATTGAAACTAAAGATATGGCACAGGTACCATTAATATCAGCCCTAATGAGCTTCACTAATGATAACATTAGTAAAGGTACTGTATTTCAGCAGCTCTGTACATGCTAAAGGGTGGCTTACCATCCCCTGGTCTCTGTAGAGATTGGAGCTTGGATAGATTGACTCCTGCAGGGGCCTCACTAGGTACTTCCCACAGAGCATCAGCATCTAGCTGCCTCTTTCTACAGCCCAAGGGCTTCCAATTTCATTCTTATCCTGAATTATTTTTCCCGAAATATTTCAGACCATTTATTTACTTGAAAATTGCTTGTTTATTGATCATCTGTCCTAAAACTATCTGTTGCATGGACTCATTTTAGCCTTGGTATCAACAAAGCCACTTCTACCTCAGATCTCAGATTTCTGGCAGGTTAAATGAGATGAAGGATGTCCATTGGCATAGGTCTACGGTGAATTAGCAGGGCTGCCTTCTCACTGCCTTGTGATGGGTGCAACCTTTTGTTATAACCCTTTTTTTAAGAGAGAGTGAGAGAGAAGAGAGAGAGAGAGAATTTTTTTTAAATATTTATTTCTTAGTTCTCGGCGGACACAACATCTTTGTTGGTATGTGGTGCTGAGGATCAAACCCGGGCCGCAGGCATAACAGAGGAGCGTGCTACCACCTGAGCCACATTCCCAGCCCCTTGTTATAACCCTTAATGTTCACTGGCAGATTCTGTTCTTACCCATTATCAAAGATGTTTCTGAGAGTAATTATTCTTCCTTGACCTCAGTGTTCTCCTTTAAAAAACCAGTGGCATAAGCTACTACTGCTGCGTATCAGAGAAGGATGCTTTTGAAAAAAGGAGAGACCAGTGTGGTCCCAGGAGACTCAGAATGTGTACAGACTACCTCACATCCAGTCAAAAATAATTTTGATCCTTTTTTGGAACTCAATGTGTCTGAGTTATTAGGTTCTGGCAAATGAGAACTCTATATTATTTCTGTTCTTGCAGTATGCAGAAGCTGGGAAGCTAAGAATGATATTTACCAAATTTCCTTGCAACTAGATCCTTCTCATCATTTTATTAAAGTTCTATAAGGTGCATGTACTTATGGTTTGCAGGGCAGAGGATAGTAGGGCCTTGTTTTGCTGTGCTTACTCTTTCTACCAGGAAGCCTGGTAGGAGGCCCTGGTGTTTTGAAGAAGCATTAGCTGGGGTCCCAATTTCCTGGCAGTGGCTGCATGGGGCCAAGAACTGGACTTGGAGTAGCTATTTTTCAGTTGAGTAAGTAGTAGGTGGGCACTCACAGTGATGGGAACTCTGCAATCCCTGGCTCTAAGTTGAGGTGAGATATTCCTGAAGAGCCCTATGCACACGGGGCAAAAACTTCTGATCATGTAAAATGCATCCTGTGGAAAACTGTTTTCAAGAGGTGCATAACACATGAGTTGCAAAGTCTTTACAGAACTCAACAAATGGGATGCTCTAGAGCTAAATGTTAAGAACAGTCTTAGTGATGGGGAGTTTCTTCATTGGCTTAAAAGAAAAAAAATCTTGAGAAAAGTGAACATTGGGTAAAATCAGATTTGTTGTTCTGCTCCTGAAATGCAGCTTTCCTGTTATGCTTTACATCTGAAATGTCCTTAAAAGCTCATGTTTTGAAAGCATGATCTCGGGCTGGGGATGTGGCTCAAGCGGTAGCGCGCTCGCCTGGCATGCATGCGGCCCGGGTTCGATCCTCAGCACCACATACCAACAAAGATGTTGTGTCCGCCGAGAACTAAAAAAAAATAAATATTAAAAATTCTCTCTCTCTCTCTCTCTCTCTCTCTCTCTCTCTCTCTCTCTCTCCCCTCTCTCACTCTCTCTTTAAAAAAAAAAAAAAAGAAAGCATGATCTCTAATATAGCAAGATTTAGAGGTGTGGGTTTTAGGCAGTAATCAGGGCTCTGAACTCATCAGTGGATTCATCCATTGCTGAATTAATATATTGATAACTGAATGAAGTTCTGGGTGGTAACTGTATGCAAATAGGGTATGGCCAGAGGAAGTAGGCTATTACTAGAGGTAGTAGAGAAAGTAGATATGCCCTTGGGGAGTATATTCTGTCCCTGGTTTTCCTCTCTTTCTCACTATCTCTTTCTCTCCCCCCTTCTTCCCAGCTGCCATGAGATGAGCAGCTTTGTTCAGCCATGCCCTTCTGCCATGATGGTTTTGCCTCGGAGTGAGCCAACCTTGGACTGAACCTCTGAAACCATGAGCCAAAATTATTTTTTCCTTCTCTTAGTTGTTCCCATCAGGTATTTTGGTCTCAGTGCTGCAAAGTTGACTGGCACATTCCTTTCTCCTCTCCCCCATATTAGATTATTTCTTTGCCAGCAATCAAAGGCAGCCCACAGAATACTTTATAGCTTTCTTTTCTTTTGTTAAAAGGACTTACTTTGAGTGATAAATGAGTTTCTCTTTCAGCCACAACAATTGTCTATGTTCCCCAAATTTATTGCAATAAATGCTATCATTTTTATGTTTAAAATGTGAAAAGTTAACATAAACTCCCCTTTGCCCCGGACCACCACTTCCCCTATTGACCAAAGAGTATCCATCCAGAATACATGTTTATACATTTAAAAATTATGTTTGAGATATAATATATATAATTTATGGAAAACATTGTGATTATTCCTATACATGTGTACAATGTGCAATCATTAATCACGGTAATTAGAATTTTTGTCATCCCAAACATTTATCATTTTTTGTTGTTGTTGTTGTTGTTGTCGTTGTTCTGGGAAAATTCCAAATACCCTCTTCAAGCCATTTTGAAATATCTAATACAATTATTATTAACTGCAGTTCCTCTATTGTACCATAGAACACTATAATGTATTCCTTTTATCTAACTGAATTTTGCCTCTGTTTAAACCCTCTTCTGCCTACTCTTCCTAAGTCTCCTATCTACTATTCTACACTCTACTTCTATGGGATCAGATAATTTTTAACTTCCACATATGAGAACATGTGGTATTTTTCTTTCTGAGCCTAGCTTATTTCACAGTTTCCTGGATTCCTCCACAGTTCTGCAAATAACAGTATTTCACTCTTTTTCATGGATAAATAATATTCCATGGCATATGCATCCCACATTCTATTTATCCAATCATCTTTTGATGGACACATAACTTGATTTCATATCTTATCTTTCATCAAGCATGCTGCAATCAACACGAACACTCAGGGATCTCCTTGAAATGCTGCTCAAGAAATATTGTTGCATATACAATTATAAACATACTTTTTATTTTATTGTATTTTGCACAAATGAGATTTTAGAGAGAATACTACTCTATAGCTTACCCTTATCATTTTATGTGTTTTGGACAGCCCTGCCTTGTAGGACATATATGAAAAAGCCTGACAATAGCAAGCATTTATTGAGCATTTCCTGTGAGCTGTGCATTGAACTACATCTTTCAAGTAGATCAATATATTTAATCTTCACAATGGAACAAGAAGTTGATGCTCGTAGAATTTGGAGAAGGGGGATCACATGAGCCTGTGTTACACTTCCCTTCACCCACCCATTCCTTGACTGGCTTTTCTCCCAGCAGTCAGACAGACTGATTCAAGAACACTTCTGGTCATGTTACTGGTACCCTTTAAGTACTTTGCAAGATTTGGGGGACAAAGACAAAATTCCTTCCTCTGTGCCCAGGACCTGCATTGTGTCTAGCTTGTGTCATCAAATGTAGACAAAAAGCCCTTTAGTTTCTCATACAGGGAGGCCCTATACCACCCTCAGACAGGAATTGAGGCAAACTGTTCTCTCTGGGATGTTTCCACCCTCTTCCAAGTAACTCCTTCAGATGTCATTTCAAATATCCCTCTGATTTCAGGGGTACCATCAATTCATCAGAAAGCTTTCACTGGCATATGCCAGGTATCACCATTTTTTTTGGTCATTTTGATAAAGGGAAAAAAAACATATTCAGAAATTTGATCTTTCTTTAATTGTGTCCAAGATAAAACAGATCCCTTGCTTCATCACTGTTTGTTTATACATTTAGATCATTTTTATTGGGAAAGTTTGTTTATTTTTGAAGCCCATTGTATATTAAAGAAATTATTATATTAAACATTCTAAATATCTTTTCTCTTTGGACAATCGTTGACTGTCTATGTAGTTAAGAAGAGACTTTGCCCCTCCAACGTTGAGAGTAGAATAGGAATCCAGTTTTTTTTCCTTCTCATCCTCAGGGATTTCTAGGTGAGTCCAAAGCAGACATGACTACTTCATGCTTCCCTGGGGATTTGGAATAGCAATTAACCAAGGCTCCTGCCTGCCTTGTTCCTGCTTATTTCTGTACTACCTATTATTCCTTTAGTTATGTGTAACTCTGTTCTTTCATCAGATGCCTATGAAGGATGATGCTCTAGAACAGACCCTTTCCAGAAAGGAGCAGAGAGTAAGTATTGTAGGCTTTATGTGCCACATTGGACAATATAAGTTTTTTTTTTCTTTTACAATTTTCCACAATTGTAGAATGCATACTTAGCCTGTGGGACATACTATAGGCCACCTACCACATTGCTTACTCTGTAATGAATTTGGTGCCCATTTGATAACTGCTTTCCCATTTTTTTCTTGTTCATTCTTTCCTTAATTTCATTTACAAGCACATATTTCTAGATTTTATTAGTGCTTTGTCTAAGATTTAGAGTATATGGGAAGAATTGCCAATTTTGCAATACTATGCCTTTTGTTGGAGAAAAATAGCTTATTATATAGTCAAATCTTTTTTTCTGTCCACACTGAGGATTTAATGTTTTTTTTCTTATCGCATGTTCATATTTCTTGTAAAATTTATTCCTAGGACTTTGCCTTTTTAGTGTTATCATGGTATTTTTTCTTTCATTTTATTTTAATTTAATTCATATTTGATGCTGGTAAATTCCTGATTGTGGGTATTTATAAAGGTACGAGGCCAAACCTTTCTTTTCTCTGGCTGCCTATCTTATCATGAAACCACTTCTCCTTAAATAGTTTTCCTCCATCAGACCCTAGCCATGCTGTGACTCAGCCCCATTCTGTTTGAAGTTTCAGTCATCAAAACTATGAGCTAAATAGACCTTTTTACTTTATAACAGTCTCAGTCTGAGATATTTTTTATAGCAACAGAAAATGGAATAATATTTTAGGTTTGGAAGGAAATGGAGTTCTCTGCACTCTTTCTTCAATATTGCCACCTTTTCTTAAATATCTGTATTGGTGTGGGAATCAGAAAAAAATCAGATTTTATTTCTTCTTTCTTCCTTCCTTCAGCATGCTAAGCATGCATTCTGCAACTGAGATCTGTCCCTAAGATTTTTTTTGTCTGTATGTTTTTTTTTTTAACTGAAAACACTCTACTTTCTGTTGACAATTTTAGATTTCATCTCGGAGTCAATGGAAGGGAATAGGCAAAGTTATACAGTTGTAGTAAGACATGGCAGCAAGGATGCTGAGGGTGAGTGACAGGATGAAGCTTGGACTGCACTGGCAGAAGTGACTCCAGCAAAGGACTTGGACCACTGCCCCTGTAGAAGGCCCAGCTTCAGGGATGAAGCTATTTACCAAGGTGTGGAGTCAGAGAGAGCTATACCTCAACCTGTCATTGATACTGCTCTTGTCCCAGGAGTGAGTTGGTGTCATCCAATGATACCAGGTGGAGTGAGCCTGTATCCTGTAGAACAACGGGGGCATAGTCCTGGGACATGGCATCCCAGGAACCCAGACAGGACCTGGCATGGGGGACCAAGTGCCTCATCCTCATGAAGTCAGTGCTTTTGAGACTGCAAGGCAGTTGCTCTTCAGAAGTGGGAATGGCTTGTATCTTAAAAATCAATCAGATTTCCACCTGGGGCCCAGGTGAATATGGGAACATAACCCACCTCCCTCATTCAATGAATGTATTTACTTTTATACTTAGTTAATTCATTAACCAAACCATGCTCTCTTTTGGAAATGTTTTCCCTGGAGTTTGCAAATACTAGATAATACCATGGAATTAATACACGTTCAGGGGCTGGGGCTGGGACTCAATGGAAGCACACTTGCTGGCATGTGTGAGCCACTGGGTTCGATTCTCATCACTGCATAAAAATAAAGAAAATAAAGTTCTGTCAACAACTAAAAAAATACATGTTCAATAGAAGCAGTAATACTGTGGCTATATCAACCCCAAAAAAAGAATGCAAACTTCAAGACCTTTGAATTGCCCAGTCCCAAAGGTCTCTATGGTTTATAGACATTCAGGTTTGATCTAGATAGGGAAATCTGGTGTCTGGTCAGAGGCTTTGGGCAGCATGTTCTTGTTCTCCCTCCAATGGTTTGAAGTCTCTCTGAGGTTCCTGGCATTATTTTGTTCCCAGGGCCGACTCCCAGTTTCTTCAACTCAAGGGGACTTGTTAGAAGACAGATGAAACCAACTTCCATTTTCTTGTACAAGGACAAGTTAGAGTGGTCTGTTGTGCCTTCCAGAATCTTCTAGATGAAAGAAACACCTGTAGAAACCACAGCCCAGTGATCCAGAAAATTGCTCTGTGTGACTGTGGTCACCTGCCCCTCCTCTCTCCTTCTGCTCAATCTTCATTTAAGGTCTTCTCACAATTCCAGGATGGGGATGAACAAGCAGGTTTCCATATAAAGCCAGTTGACTGTATTTTAATGTCTTTGTGAACTCTGTCCACACTGCCCACCCTCAGAGAAAGGAAAAAAGGCCATTACCCTGGGGTCTAGAAATGGCTCTCACTCTGCCCTTTTGCTGAAGGGTAAACCCAGTCAAGTTGTACATGTGGAATGGCTGGGTTTGTTTTGTTCCTTTTATGCCATTTCTTTTTTTTTTCTAGTGTAAAGTGTGGTTTTACTGTGTAATTTTAAAATGTCATTAATTGACTAATAACAATTGTGTAGATTTGTGGGATATAGTGTACTGTTTTAATGTATGTACACATTGTGGTATGAGTAAATCAAATTAATGAGCATGTCCATCATATTCTTTTCATTTGTTTGTGGGGATAATATTTAGTGAACTTTTTAAAAAACAGTTTTGAAATATACTATCATTAGCTATATCTCAATGCTGTGTAGTAGTTCACTGAAGCTTCTCTTGTCTGACTGAAACTGTGTATTCTTTGAACACCATTTCCCCTTCCCAATCCTCCCTCTTGTTTATTTCTTAAATTATTCAGACCATACAATCTGCTTTAACCCAGCATCAACCTTTAAAGCATTGAAGCCTCTGACCAGCTTGTGGGAGTGAGCACAGAGAAAAAGAGGTTGGCCATCAGTGGTGGAACACAAAACAAAATTGGGATCTATTCCCACCAGGATGAATTTAACGAGTGGACATGAGAGGACATGACCCACTACCACCTAACAAAACATGTGAGTCTCTTGCATACCTTCTTTGAATGAAAGTTACTAGATAGAAAAGTACAAACTGTATTTCCATTCACACAAAATAGAGAATGTAGCAGAATGTGTTGTATGCTTTAGAAGTCAGGATGATGGTCAATCAGGGATCAGGAAGGGGCATGAGGCCAGCATGGATGTACTCAGTTTTTAAAGATTCAACAACCACTCACACTTAGGAGATGTGCTACTTTTATGTGCATTTGTGTTGATGTGTGTGTGCATGTGTGTATGTTTGTGTGTGTGCATATATGTCTGTTTGCATGCATGTTCATGCATGTGTATATGTATTAATATTGTGTATAAGATGTGTATGTATGCATATGTATATATGTTTGCATGCATATGTGTATATATAAAGTGTGTGCTGTGTACAATATGGATATATTCTGTGTCTGCATTTGTATGCTTGTATGTGTGTGTGAATATATATGTTTGTGTGTGTGTGTGTGTGTGTGTGTGTGTGTGAGAGAGAGAGAGAGAGAGAGAGAGAGAGTCAGTCAGCTTTCCATTACTGTAACAAATACCTGAAATATCAGTTTATAAAGAGAAAAAGTATGTCTTGGTTCACAGTTTGTGAGGTTTTTGTCCATGATTGGCTGGCCTCATTGCTTTTTAGGTCTAGCAAGGATTCATGGAAGAAGAGCATGGTAGACCAAAGCTCTTCACCTCCTAACTGGGATGTAAAAGGGAAAGAGGAAGAGAGAAGGGATGACCTCCCACTATCTCCTTCAAGTGATCTTCAACAATTTCCTAAAATTTCCTGCTGGGCCCCCTCTCTTGACATTTCCACCACCTCCTAGTACTGCTCTTCTGGGGCACAAGCCTTTGATACATGAGTTTTTAAGGGACATTTTAGATCCAAACTATAGTATATCTGTTCATGTTTATGTGCATATGCATGTGTTGTGCACCGTGTGTGTGTGTGTGTGTGTCTATATATCTTATATTTAAAAATAATAGCACAAAAGCAACTGTGTTGTGGGGTGGGCCTCACAAAGGCAAAGTCAATCTGCAGACACTCTGTCCTCCATCTTTAACTTTCCTCTCTCTGCTCTCTGTTCTGGTCCATGTTGCCTTCCCTGGGCCTGTAAGGACTCTGCAGTGATTGAAGACAGGAGCCTTTGTTGGAGGCCATTAGCACTGCAAGTGCCATCTAAATGGGACCACCAAGCAATTGCCGCCAGGGTCATGGCCATCAGTATGTGGCAAGAGGGGAAAACAGGAACCGTCTTGGTGGTGGTGTCTGTCAAGACAAAGGGTCCAGATTATCCCAAAAAAATTAAGCGTGTTTGCACTTGAAACCAGGGACCCAGGGATTCTTTCAGAGTGCACTCAAAAGGACAGAGAGGCTAGAGAATGGTGGTGGACACATACAGGGCAGTTCTTCCTCCCATGGCTGGAGGAGGAGGGTGGAGCCTCACAGAGCAAGGCAGCAGCAGGTTACAATTTGCTAATCGTTGTGAGTGCAGCATTTTAAAATCATTTTTTTTAGTTTGATTCAGACAAATCTGACTTACTCAAAAGAAGGAATTCAATTAGCCTGGCAAAAACACTTAAGCAAATATCCTCCCCAGATAAAAGAGGACAAACCAATTCAAAACTATCACTTCCTCCTTTCTTTGCCAAATGTTAAGTATGCGAGTGTGTGTGTGTGCGTGTGCACACACACACACACACACACACACACACACCTATTTTAAAAACAACAGGTACTTTCCCATTGGTGATTTGACCTATTTCTGGATCAGAAACTGTACTCCCTCTCACAAAGCCATCTTCCCACCTGATGCTTGTTCTGTGCATGGTTGGGAAAGAATAGTCTCAAGGTCTAACAGAATATGCATTTTTCCTCTTTTTATGATTGGCAGAATGCCATGAATTTATAGCACCTGTTTTTATATTATACACAGAGCCCAACAATGGATCTCAGCCCTGTCTTTCCTGGAAATGGCTCACTTAAATCAAATAAATGCAATCCTGCACTCCTTCATGACTTGCAACATGATTTTTATGTGTAGTTTTATTTTAAGACTCTATCTGGAAACTCTAAATGAGGGTTCTATTCCTATTGAAGAGTGGAATGGCAAGTGAGTCACCACTAGTCTATCTGCAATGAAGACCCCTTTATTTGTAGAACCATGCCAAAATAAATATTCAGGAGGAGAGATCTCACAATATAAATCTGGACATCCACATAAGGGATAATATAACACAGGAGCTTACCTGTGGGAAACACCTGGTTCCTTACCTAGTGGACCAGGCTCTGAGGCTTAGATTGTGAAAATCCTGGTTACCCATTCTCACAACCACAGGTGAGTTCCCATTGCATGGTGTGATAGTAGGAAGAGCTTCAAGATTCCAAGTTGACATGTCTAAAGTTGAAGGGAACCACTATTCCCATTATGAGCAGTCCACTTTGATTAACACACTGTGTTTCTACAAATAAATTTTCATTTGACAATAGTCAGAAATGCTCAAAAGAATTTAAAACCACCAATTTTTTGGAGCCCTTACATTACAAATGAAAAAAATTAGGGCAGAGAGAAACAGGGCTGATCAGGGATTTCCAAACAGAAAGATAACAACAGATAGGCAAAAGCTGCCAACATTTGAGCAAAATGAATGCTGTGGAACATGGCATTCAAATTCAGGAAGCCTAATGCTTCTTGGTCAAGGAAACAGCTAATATGCTGATTATAGGTTTAAAGATGATTGTGAGAAACATAACCAAAAAAATTAAAGATGACACACTATGAAATAAAAAGAAGCTGTTTCAAAAATATAACTATAGAATGTTGAAATTTAGAAGATAATTCTTAATAAAAGCTCAATAAATGGGCTCTCTAGCCAAACAGATACAATTGAAGAAATAATTAGTGAACTGAAAAATCAAGAGGTTTTTGTAAAATATAGAATGTTATTCATAAGAATGAAGAAATTAGTAAGATAGAAAGTCAACATGTGAAAGGTAGAACCAGATGTTTTTCTATGTATCTATTAGCAACTCCCGAAGTAGAGAACAGAAAGATACAAAGGAGAAAAATAATCAAATAACAAGAGAAGAAAACTGATCAGAACTTTTTAGTTCAAAGGCCAGGTGATTTCATGACATATGACCTGTGCCATCATGTAGACCCTAAGCTTGGAAGGGTTTGGTGTTTGAAATTTGGCATTGCTGCCATCTTAGAATTCTTAATCATTTCATCTTTAAACTTGTGTTTTGGAATTAAAGTCTAATGGGACCATAGACAGTGTGCAAGAACAGAGAAAATGCATGCATTATGTGTGTTCCAATATCTTTTTGCCCAATTTACTGTCCCAGTGCCAGCACAGAATGAGCACAGCATCTGTGTGGCTGCAGGATGCATGGGTTTCAGAGACATGCAGTGAGTACTAGGTCATCATGTGACATCTACATGAAGGAACCCAGACAGCCCAAGAAACTTTCTGTGGGAACCAGAACTTACTCCAAGTGCAGAAAAAAGGCAGTGGCTTTCTAAGAAAGAGAAGAGCTATGGAGCCTGGCAATTCCCTTGTCATCTGAGTTACTTTCCCACATTTGCCAACCACATATCCTGAAAATAAGGACACAGAGGGAAAGGAAAGGATAGAGCAGTCATGGTTTCCAGTCCTCTGATGCTTTTTGCTTGTAATTCAGCCAAAGGCAGGTAGTGCTGGGAGAATGTTCACTTTTCATCAAGTGAAATAAAAATGGGCAAATTAGTCCCCTAAAGTATTTCCACTGTTCTTGTGAGGTCAAAATACACATGCACATATGAGCTACAAAATCAAAATGTAAATTTCATGATTCCACATGTGAGTTAAATACTCTTGTGTATTTGAAATCAGCATTGCACATACAGTAAAATTCATGCTAATAATTTAAGTTTATTTTTTTTTGGACTCACACTAAAGAACAGAAAAATAGCACAGCAAGTCAGTAAAGATACTGTGGATGAAAGGAAAACTTTATATAATTTCATATTATTTTACTTTTTTCCTGCTTTTGGAAACCAGGGACTTATATTTTAACTCTGCATTAGGTTTTGCAAATTTAGGTAATGATTTTGTTTGAAAGGCCCATTAAATTCATAGCAGAATATTATTTTGAGATATTTATTTTGGATTTAAAGGTAAAGTGGAATTTCTGAGGTTTCTAGAGAGAAAAGAGAGAGCAAGAGTTAATTTGCAACAAATGAAGTGACCAGGACAAGAACTGGTGGAGTCAGGACAGGAGCAATGTGTACCTTTAGGAGCTGAGCACTGAGAGGTAACTTGTCCAGGTCCTCATTGGTGGTGACTGTGTTTGTGGTTGCAGGCCTGAGCTATTGAAGCAGCCCAAGTGCATATCTTCATGTGGTCTATAATCCAAAAAAGAGGGAAGAGAGAGTGGCTGAGACCTGGGCTCAACTGGGCACATAGGGCTCCTTGTGGCCCTCCCAGGTTGTCTCTGCAAAGCTGGCCTTAGAACCAAGCCAGCTTCCTGAAACTTTCTGACACATAGCATGGCTGGGCCTGCATTGCAGGGCCATGGACCACAGTGTGCAAAGACATGCTGCAACACAGTGTCCCTGTGACAGCACTGCTTCTGGGCCTGGGCTCTGCAACCACAAAGGAAGTCCAGAAGGCTAAAAAGGCTAAAGAGGCCAGGCTGGAACACAACATGACAGACACAA
The DNA here is from genome assembly GCF_964194105.1 of Spermophilus citellus. Lineage (NCBI taxonomy): Eukaryota > Metazoa > Chordata > Mammalia > Rodentia > Sciuridae > Spermophilus > Spermophilus citellus. Next base: position 1,015,335 of record NW_027672876.1, on the reverse strand, counting down.
ATGGACACACAGACACATAGACACACAGACACACACATACAAAGAGAGACAGATACACAAACAGGCTCGTGAACATATACACAGACACACAGAGACACACAATAACTTTCTTTGGCTTTTCAGATACAGGAAAAAATATCCAAACAATTCATTTTGACCAGACAAACTCTGCCAATGGAAGGAGTGGGTGACTGACATGGTAACTGAACATTGTCTCTCATTCCTTCTACCATGTTTCCATGGAAGAGGCATTAATGAGCACCCCAGCTGCAGCTGCCCAGGAGGAGGGACATGTGGAACCAAGGGCTTGGGAAAGAGCTAGTGAGGCAGTGCTGAAGCCAGGCCACTGCCATATGCATCCAGCACAGTTCCAGGTATCATGGGAGGTGTGGAGAGGAAGGGGTGACTCCCTCTTTCAAAGAACAATGGCTTCTATGTGTAGCCCAGTGTCCATCAAACAAGCAGACTCAAGGAGGAAGGGACCGTGAGACCTGAGGGGATGTGAAGGAAAGGACATCAACCATCAACCATCAGCATCTTACAAAGAGTAAGAGGTTTTCTAGGCCAGCATGGTACCCACCAAGTTCTCTTTGAGCCAGGCCTCAAAGAGAAGTTGACTCCCAGGTCAAGGACACACAGAAAGTGCTAGGTGCAATGAGCATGAACTACTCTCAGGGACACAGGAGTTCTGTAGAATTACAAAAGAAATCACATACTCCAGAAAGTTTCTTTAATTATTCCTCCAAGGAGTGCTTTCTTTTCCGCTAAGCAGAAACAACTGATTTGGGATGATGGTAGAGTCTGGGATGGTCATAGGGTGGTTCAGGCCATAGCCTGAGAGCCAGGACCCAGGAATTATTTATTTATTTATTTGTTTGTTTATTTATTTATTTATTTATTTATGTATCATGGATTCAAATCAGGGACACTTGACCACTGAGCCACATTCCCAGCTTTATTTTGTATTTTATTTAGAGACAGGATCTCACTGAATTGCTTAGCACATTGCTTTTGCTTAGGGTGGCTTTGAACACTTGATCCTCCTGCCTCAGCCTCCCAAAACTCTGGGATTACAGGAAGGCTCAGAGGATTTTGAGCCTATTATATGTCAGATTTATTCTTGCAGAGGGATTTATTAATGGTGAGTTAAAGCTGAAAGCCACTCAGTTGGTTGCAAAGAAATGAAACTCAGGGTGGAATTATCTCCTGGCCTTCTCATTGATGTAGCTTCACCAATACTAAGCACATGGTTGGTGTAGGTCCTCAGCTATTTGTGGGCACCTCACAGGGACTAGCCAGGGTGAGGCAAGTAAGCCTTTTGGATCTTAGGCTCCCATACATCTCCATCATCTCATCCCAGTCTTGGCCCTGCTGCATGAGTCCCAGTGGCCATCATGTTGGTCACTACTGTAACAAGTACCTGAGATAATCAGCTTATAAAGAGAAAAGGTTAATTTTGGCTCACAGTTCTAAAGATTCCAGTCCACAATTAGGTGGATCCATTGCCTTTATAACTTTGTGGAGTTTCCAGGAAGGTGACTGCAGAGAGAGCACAGTGGAGCAAAACTGCTCACCATGTGGCCAGGAAACAATAGAAAGAGGAAGAGACCAGAATTCCATCATCTCCTCTGAGCACACACCCCCAGTGACCTAAGAGACCCACCTCTTACTGTCCCTATCAAAGTGGACATGAATTCACCACAAGTTTCTCAAAATGGAAGTAAAGGGCTCTCCATCTACATGGGATCCTGAGACACTGTGGGATAGGCAACAGGGGCTGGGCCATGTGACCTCAGAGCTTTGCTGAATCCCAGGGCCAAGCACAGGCCAGGTGATGTCATCTGTGGATGACACCAGGTGAATCTATGTCATAGGTCCAGAACCCCAGCCCTGCTGATGCTGGTGGACCTGGAAGAGCCTTGAGAGGGTGCTCACCACATACTTGCTATCTCTGAATGAATGAACTTGGAGATTTACTTTGTGAGTCTTCCCAACCACATGAAGAATTATTAGATTTATTTCTTTATTTCCTCACTTTTGCAGTTGAGATCTGGAATGTCCCCAAAGGTCCATGTGTGAAGGGCTTGGTCCTCGGGGTGGTGCTATAGGGAGATGGTGGAACTTTAAATGGTGGAGTCCTAGTGAAGATCTTTGGGGATAGTGCCTTCAAAGGTCATAGGGGACCCAGTTTTCTCTCCCTCTCTTTTGCTTCCTGGACAAGAGGTGGAAGATTTTTGTAGTACCACCTGCTCCCAATTTGATGTGCCATCACAGGCCCAAAGAAACAAGCCAACACCTAAAAAACAGGGTGCCACAATAAACCATTTGTCTTCGTAAGTTGATTGTCTCAGGTATTTGCTACAGTAATGAGAAATTGACTAATACATCTTCTCTTCCTGTTCTCTTCTTGTCATCCCTTGATGATCCTGTGATCTCTTCTGTTTTCTCCTGAAGCAAGTACCTTTCCATGACCAATACAAAATACAACCAAAGCAAGTCAATTTTGTGAAATCATCACTGAGGGCTCGAGGCATAACTGAGTAGTAAAGTGTATGCTTAACATGGGCTTGATCTCTAACATTGCAAAAAAAAAAAATAAAGTCATCAGTGATGATCACCATTGGCCCTCTTCTCACATGGATACTTACCCTTCAAAGGTTTTGCTGTGCTAGAAAGGCCAGACTTCCTGATATCTGAAGCAATTTGTCTTTCACTCCAAAGGGATGCTGAGTGGATACACCCTCTATCTCACATCTCACTGGGCTGCATGTTGAGCCAATAGAAATTAATGAACTGGGTTTTAGGTGCTTATTTTCACCCTAGGTCTTTTGAGGCCTTCCAGAAGGCCAGGACTCAGTGAGAAAGATGCCACACCACAGCTGGGTACTTACCTGCATGGTAAATAATATATGTGTGTGATCATGGTGTGTAGAGCCACCAAAGACACAGAATGTCTATGCCAGGTTCTTCCCACAGGTGAAGGGCTTAGCCCCTCTGTCCATTAACTCCACCCCACACATCTTGATCCTATGGAACTGATGTCCTCCTGAAGAACCCTCAAGAGCCCAGACCTCAGGTGCAGAGGATGGCCACAGGGAAGAAGCAGCTGACAAGGTTGTTATTCATGGAGCTTAAGTGAAATAAAAACTGCTTAGCAAGTCAGTATTATTGTTGTTGTTATTATTATTACTGTTATCACCATTCTCTGTGCAAAGAAAGAGACCAATGTTTAGAGAAATCAACCAACTTGCTCAAGGTCACAAAAATTGTGAAAAAAGCATTTTTTAAATCCTTTATCTGAGGATTATGGAACCCCAAATCATGGTCTACCTACCTTCCTATTATATGTAAGAAGCGCCCTGGTGTAAAATAGAGAACAGGGCTGGGAGTGTAGCTGGATGGTAGAGAACTTGCCTAGCATATGTGAGTAGAAAAAGAGACAGGGGGTGGGGAAATAAAGTTGGCTATGTTTCCTTTGTCCCATTCTCTTTTCCCAAATATGTCCCCATCTCATGCTCCAGGGTCTCCAGTGATGTCCATAGCATGATAAAAAGGGAGTTCAAGATGAAATCATTAACTCCACAATGATGCTTTATCTGCAAAAGAATACATTTTTCTTTCATTAAATTTGTCCAATTATCCAATTATTCTTAGGGAACTTGTGACTCAAGAGGAGCCCAATGTTCTAGAAGGATTATGTCATCTCATCTACAGTGAATATACAAATATTAGTCAGGGTTTTCAGAGAAACACAACTCATGGGATTTATAAAAAGACGTAGGGGAGGAGACATTTCAGGATTCACTCATGATTGTGGAGAAATCGTTGATTTGCCATCTGCAAACCTGGGACCTGGAGAAACCAGTGGCATAATTCAGTCCTAATCCAAAGACATGAGAACCACAGAGCCATTGGTGTACATCCCAAATTGAATCAAAGACTTCAGTACCCGAAGCTCTGCAGTGTCTGAGGTAAAGGGAAGATGATGTTCCAGCTGGGCTGAGAGAGGGACCTCACCTGTCCTCCACCTCTCTGTTCTATTCAGACCCTCAACAGATTGGATGCTCTGACCCAACAGACTGAAGTGTTAACAGACTGGACCTTCAAAGCATCAGTGGGAGTATCTACTCAGTCTACCAAAGAAAATGCTAACCTCAAGGAACATCCTCCTCACAAACACCTGGAAATAATGGTCTACTAGATATTTAGGTACCTTCTTTTTGCAGAAGGGCTGACACATAAAAATAACCAGCATGAGTCTAGCATTTGTCAATTTGACACCTCTATCCCAGTCCTTAAATAATAATTGATATCCAGGTCCACAATACCAAAGTCGTCATTCAGTCTAACATCATACAACCCAAAACTTATTGATCTCTTTTGTCAAAAAGATGAAAAAATCCTGGAGTGCTATTCACACTCATCTTATATGTCCCATCACTTAAAATTGTATGCTGGAAAGTTACCAGGACTTAAATGCTGTTATACAGTCAAAAAATTGCATGTTACATGATAGAAAAATAAAAGCAAAGACAACAAAAATGTTTGCTTACTACAAGTTATACACACATAAGTGTTGTACTCTAAACAAAATAGGAAATGATCATGACCCCTGCAGTTCCCAGTTCTGAGACTGGCCTCTCATCATCGCTGACATTCCTAACATATTTTTCCACTACCTGCATTCCCCGTGCTGTATGCAAGCACTTTGGCTGGTCATGATTCTCTGCCTGGGGGGTGATATACACTTTCCTTCCTGGGAGTCTGGGTTTTACTTTCATTGACCTTAATCCCAGGACATGGTGCTACTGAGAGATGCCTTAGAGAATCTCCACACCTACCCTTCCCTATTTCCATTGTCTGATCCTAGGTTAATTTCTCATTGGTAGTTGGATCAACCCCCCAACCCAATACCATAACTTTCTGCTTAGCCTTTGGACTCAGATGCATGAGGGGTCCAAATGGCCTGGTATCACCCTAACTTTTAGTCTCCATAGCCATTGTTGTGTCTCCTGGTGGAGGCACCCTCCCTATGGAGCTAAGACTTCAAGGCCAGCAGGCACATGGTCATGAGGACAGGAGGAAAATTTATGCGAGGGCATCACTAGAGCAGCTGTGTGTTGTAGCTCCCATGCCCACCCCTGGACCCCTGCACCAGTGAACCCGGCAGTCAGAGAAAAAGCCCCATGTGTGGACACTGTTGTGGAGCATTATCCAAATTCAGTGGAGTCAAAGTGGATTCTCCCAGGGCAAGTGAGGGAAATGGCCCAGAACAGCCATGGTGGTTGCTTGAAATGTTGAAAGACCAACATTCTCACAGTGGTTTCCCCAAATAAAACCCTTTCTCTAATTGGTGCTGTATTTAGGCCTGTCTGTCAGTTAACTGGGAGGAGGCAAGAGAATACATGTGTAAAAGTGACTTTGCACCTCCCTAAAAGTGCCACTCTTCTTGCCATTTCTCAAAAATCTTTTTGGATGTGTCAAGAAAGTGGCTCTGCCTTGGCTTTGATTCATGTCTAGAAATCAATGAGAGGCATGAGCTGACCTGACATGGCCTGCAGTACCGCTGGAAGTTCCTGGTGGAGGTGAAGGGGAGCTCTGGGAAAGTGGTTACAGGATCCATGCTCTCAACCCCCACCTGTTTTCTGGATTCCTTGGACTCTCATTCAGTGTGACTGAATCCTCCAACTCTTATAGATTAAGTAATGAATGAGGTAATGACTTTGTTTTCACACTTTCCCTTAATCAAAAGCCTGGAGTGTTCGTGCTCCAGTTAAGAGGGCTGAGAATTTTTCAGGTCTGAAGGCCAACCAGCCTGGATACAGTTTTCAACTCAGGACTTCTGACTTCCATCTCTGGTGATCAAGGACCTCAAAATGACCATCTCTTAATGTTAAACTAGCAGACATGCAAATGTGTTGAGTGCATCTTGTAAAAGAGTGAATAAACCCATTTTAATTGTGTCACAGGCCAGTAATTTCCTGTCAAAGATTAGAAACTGTTTCCCTTCCCTCGTCCATGCTATTCCCTCATCATTATAAAAAATACATGTATGAAGATGTGAATTTGGTGTCAACATACCTTATATACAATCAGAGATATGATAAATTGTGGTATAAATGTGTATTAAGAATTGTAATGCAATAATAATAATAATAATGGAAACTGTTTCCCTGAATACAGCAGTCATGTGCCAACATCTTACTTTTCATATAACTCACTCAATATTTTATTTCTCCACTTATTGGAATCCAATAGTGCATGCAGTTGCCATCTTTCACTGTTTTGTAAAAAAAAAAAAATATTGCACTTAACTGAAGAGACAGTGGCTTCATTTACTGCTCCTGGGTGGCGGGACCTGCTTTGCCTGAGTGTTGGCTTCCACCTAGTGGGATTCTGAAGTGTAGCACTGATGTTCTGAGCTGCAAATTCCAATTGTCTACCAGCCCTTCAGCCGCAGGCACTGCAAGACTCCTTCCTGCCATGGAGAAGGGTCCCCTGGTCAGGCCTGCCCACCTCTATCTTAGGGACTTGGTGTCATGGTTTCTCCTCTCTTCTCATCCTCCTTTTCCTCTTTCTCCTCTTCTCCCACCTCCTGGTAATGTTTGTCTCCCCTTCACCCAACTTGGGTCATAGAGACATTTTATTTTTTACATGAAACCACTGGAGACCTTGCCCATAGCCATTTTGGAGATTACACTGGACACTTGTAGCTAAAGAATGCGAAGAAGAGGGAACTCTAGAAAATACCCCTGTCAGGCACTTATTAAGGTCAGCTTTTCTCAGCCTCACTCCACTGAGCCCAGGGGAGCAGAGGGAGGGAACAGCAGAAGCTGTGGTGCTGGCCAGCCACTCTGGAGGCAGGGGCCATGCAGGTGGGAACAGCAGGGCAAAAGTCCTTTGGTTTATATCGCACTGTTTATCCCCAAGGTCACCTCACAGAGCTGTTATTCCCAAGACCAGGGTGTGGGCCACAACCTTCTCTGGCCACCCATATCCCCACCCTCACTTATATAACTGAATGCCATGAACTAGGAACTGCATTGGGTGTTTGGGTTCCACCTGATGACACACGTTCCCTGCTAGCCTGCCCCACTCCCTGCTCCCTGTTGACTTGGGCTCACTGGGGACAGAGACTTGGCTTTTTTGTTTGTTTGTTTGTTTGTTGTTGTTTTTTAATTAAGGTGTAGGAGGGGAGGGGCCAGAAGCCTTCACAGACTAATGTTAGCATCCTAGTGACACTGGGCTGTAACTATCAGTGTCAATTAGTGTTCATGCCCCTGACCCCAGAGCAGTAGATTCCTACTGAAACACACACATCACATGCACCAAAACACACAGGGTACAACACACAGTAGGTGCTTCTACATTAGGTTCACCTCCAAATGGCTGGAGAGACCCTTGTGGCAGGCTGGTCCTCTGGGAAGCAGACTGTGGGAGAAGGGATCTGGCAGGGATTTATTAGGGAGGGCCCTTGGGTCCACTCTGTCAGGACCAGATTGAAAAAGTTGAATGGAAGCCTCAGATAACCTTATAAGGGGTCTGGAATCAACACGGTACAGAAGGATTGTCCTGGGTGAGTGATATGTACCCACATGGACACATCTGGACAACCCCAACTCTGTCCAGACTCCAAGCCTCCCTCAGGAAGCTTGACCTATGATGTGATGCTGCAAAGTGGTTGAACTCCTTGCTGGCTGAACTGGGGATCCTGGGAATCCGAATGCACCTAACGGGGTAGAACCTCAGGAACAACTTAGGCTCATCTCCAGGAGCTCTGTCATGCCATGACAGACTCCAACTGTGGGTGGGTTATAGTATGGCTACAGATGTTCAGATGAGGGGCTCTCAGCTGTCTCTTTCTGGGTCACATATTCACATGACCACATAGTTGAGTAGAAGTGAGGTATTTCAACCACAGTCTGCAGATACAACAGTGTCTCTGCTGCAGCCTATGGAGCATGTCCCCAGGAGGTGATTCCTTTCATTTCTGGCACTTCCATCTCTTTATACCACCACCTATGTCCAATTACAGCTCCCTCCCCTTCTTCCTTTTCTCTATAATTTCTTCATCTCTCCGTTCCTCCCATTCTCCTTTTTCTTCTCCTTCTCCTTCTATACACTTCTCCTGTAAAACCCACTCTTTCTAACACCCAATTTTTCTCCATCATACTGTTCATTGGCATAATGGATTCCCCAGGGAGCTACTACAATATAATCCTCAGGGCCTGGTGCTTGCATAGGCTCCCAGCATGAAGGGACCTAATAAGACAGTTACATTTTTTAAAAATGTAAAACTTAGTTGGGTTGTAGATTGACACAATATCTTTATCTTATTTATTTATATTTATTTGGTTCTGAGGATTGAACCCAGTGCCTCCTGTGTGCGAGGCAAGTGTTCAACCACAGAATCACAACTCCAGCCCCAAGACAGTTACATTTTTTTTAATAAAGTGTCCAAAAGTAATAAATTCTATCTGCCATATTTCTTCTCTCCAACTTCCCTATGTCTAGTATTGAAATTATCCACAGGCACATTTTAGTTTTAATTGTCAGTGCTGGGGCTGGAACTCAGGTCCTAATGCATGCTAGGCAGTGTTTTACCACTGAGCTACATCTCAAGCTCAGCCACAGGGACTTTTAAGAGATAATGAAAGGTAAGTTTGAGAACACACAGACTTGTGGCATGTATGTTTGTAGAAAAAAATTGCATTAACGTGGAGCTAAGTCACTGCCAACCATTCAGGTCAGCAAAGCCCACCACCCACTATATTGACCACCTGGATTTGAGACATGAAGGTCACATGTGATGGGCACATGACATGTTGGGCCCAGCCCTGTAAACACATTAGCATATCTCCAGGCCCATTTTTGTGAGTCAGTCGCTTCAGGCTAAAACTACCTTTAGTGTTGCTCTTTGTTGAACATTCAGGAAGCTGTCCAAGGATGGAAATTCTGCTGTTATGGCATCTGAGCTGGAATCTCCTAGAGTCTTTCCCATGCAAAATCTGAACTCCTCTGTCCACTGAGATTCTTTGGAGCATCATCTCATGCTGATCATGGCCTCCTGATGCCCTGCTTAGGTCTAACCTGACACCTTAGACCCCTGTGTGCTCAACTCTGCCAACATGGGAGTGAGGGATAAGAACAAGAACAAGGTCCCAGCTCTGTTCCCCAATGTGCTGAGCTAATAATGGTGGGTAATGGCCCTGAACTTCCCTACTACAAATTGCCTGTTCACACATGGAATATTGGAACCTACAGAAAGATGATCATATTTAATGGCAAAATAAAGAGTGCTGGTTTTTCTATCAGTAGAGACAAATAAAAGATACTCATCACTTAGCTTAAAATTCTGGCTCACCTTTAAAGGCTACTCTGGCAAGCATTCAATGACCTAGCACTTGAAACACCAGTTTAACAGCACTTGGCCAAAATCTAAGGCAGAAACCATCCTATCAGAACTCAGATTTGCCTCTGACCCTCAATTGCATAAAACAGGGCCCCATGTGGCTCCAGGCCCCTAAAGTTTGGGCCCTGACAAATTATGACTATATGAGCCTGGAGGGCTGCAAGCCTCACTTCCTGGATCCTGACCTAAAAAAAAATTATGCTGGCCTCTCAGGAACAAGGCCTGAGCACCAGCATTCAAGTCCCTGACTTATTCTAATGGCTCACTAGGCCCGAGGACCAGTGGTATTCTACAAAAAAAAGTCTGGGTTGGCCTCTTTTTCCTCTACTTGCTATCGTTTTCTAAGCTATGACTTTTCTTTTGTAAAACAAGGATTTCATAATAACAGCTATCGCAGAAAGATGGTTGTTTCTAGATTTAAAATATAAAATACACCTGAATAGGCTTTATAAGCTGTAAAATATTGTGCAAATGCAAATGCTATTATAGCATGCTTAAAAAACATCATGGAATGCTATAGCTGTCCAAGGCAGCTTAGCCGTGCTCTGTCCATTCACAGGAACCCATACACCTTACTGGAATGTCTTCTGCATGCTGGTCTGCTCAATGGTTGGAGGAGCTGCCAGGGGGGTTGCTGAGGGCATCTCTTGAGCATCTTGTGACCTTTGATGACTTAGTTGGGTGCTTTCCAAGAGCTGAGAATAGGTAAAGAGGAAGTGACACCAAGATTCTAATGTCACTCTCAGGCAAGGAAGAAGAATAGTCCAATATTGTTTGTTTATTTCAGAGAGTGTCTAATTCCCAGAACCCAAACAATATTTTCTTTCCTATTGAAGCCTACTCTGGCTTCAAGAAAGCCTCTTCAAGAATCTTCAGTGTCCTGAAGTAGTGACCAAGACCTGGGAAGAATTCCCTGCCTGTCAACCATGGAGGGAACTTGGCATGGCAGGGATTTAAGCCACCCTGGGACCTTTGCAGTTGTATCTACTGACATCTGAAACTTTCCTTGGTGTGTGAAATTACAGGGCTGCTGTGGCTCACTTGGGAGACTTGGAGAGTCTGTGAACTGGCTGCTGTGAACTGGCTCTCCTGGAGGGCAAAGGGCAGGCCCTGCCTAAAAGAGGAGCTGTAGTCTCAGCATGGGTCCAGGTTCCATTGAACAAGCACCTACAGGGCTGAAGTGGCTGCCACTTCCAGCACATAGTCTGAGCTGGAATCTCCTAGAATCTTTCCCATGCAAAGTCTTGCTGCTGAGAGAGTCAGGGGTCTGTCTGATCAGTGCAAGAAACACAGATGTTTCAATATAAAGGGGGGAACTGGCATTTGCAAAAATTTGCCTGTGTGGGCTTCAAGGGTGGGAGGAATGGCATTCACAGCTTTCTGGTGTCTGTGATAATGGTGACATCTAGAGCAGAGCAGGGGCGGCTGCTTTAAATCAGAGGTGGGGGTATTACCTCCTGGATCCACTGCATAAGGGTGAGCTACTGCTGGTGCATCAGCCAGGAATCCAGTCCTGTGGTCAGGGATGGATAGGTGAAGGTGATGATCAAGGTGATTAATGATAATTTTTTTTCTCCATATCAAGAGAAATGTTATTAATATAAGATCAGAGTAATGGAAGACACTTGTGTGTTTTCCCCATCCCCAATATCAGGGATGTAAACTGGGACATTCTCCCACTGAGCTATAGCTCCGTCCCTTTGTATTTTTTTATAGTTGTTGTTTTGAGACAGGCTCTCAAAAAGTGTATAGGATGACCTTGAACTCAATATCCTCCTTCCCCAGCCTCCCAAATAGAGACACCTGTTTAACAGAGATACTGCCCCACACAGATACATACAAAAACCTCCATATGATACACACACACTGCACATACACAGAGACACACACCACACACATATAGACACACAAACACATATACATAAAAATACAACACAGAGACATACACAGAGACACACACAAACACCATGCACACAAAAACAACTCAACCAAATAAACCACACTCATACCACACCAACACACACCACACACAGATATATACATGTTTATGTTTAGATAAATAAACACTCATATACACACAGATACCACATACACCATACACAAACACACACGCACACAGAATCCTGGGAGGATGTAACACTAGTGGCAACAAATACAGGTCTCATTGGCCAAGGATAGACCAGGTGCTCCCAAAGCCTGATAGACAGGGACCTAAGTTCTGAATGAAGAACCATGGCATGGTTGGGCAGGTCCAGCCCAAACCACAGGTGTCCTTTCAGAGGCTACAATTTGTGCACAACAATTTAGCACTGGGATGACCTGGAGGAAAAATTCGTAGGAAAAAACATTAAGTAGGCACGTTATTAATTTTAAGGAAAGAGTTTCTAGAATGAACACATCTAAACATAAATGTGTTGAATTACAGGGGGGAAAAGGTCAATTAAGGCACTGGAGTTGTGGCTCAGTAGAAGAGCCTAGCATGTGTGAGACACTGGGTTCAATCCTCAGCACCACTAAAAATAAACAAAACAAATAAAAGGCATTATGCCCACCTACAAATAATTTTTTTTAAACAGGTCAATCAAAATTTTTTAACAGGCCCAATTTTTCTTTTCAATGAAGTTCGTCAGCCTAAATACTCCATCTTGGGAAGCCATCCTGATCCCTGGTCTATGGATAGGATGGAAAATCTTGGCTCGCCTCTTGCTGGTAGGATTCTCCTGCAAGGCACACTGTGGCAGTAGGCATCTGGGCTTGGCTTCCTCTGCATCTTGTCTTCTTTTTTCTCCACAGCAGAATATGGAAGGAAAGAAGAAGAGTTTTGGCAGGGGCATCTTATTGGGCAGCTTGTGGCCCTAAATCCTGACCAATACCTTGAATGACAGCACAATGGTCTGAGTTGGCTACCTGTGTGCCACCGTGCAGAGGGCTGCCTGACATCCCCATGAGCACACCCAGCAGTTTGTGATGCCAGAGGAGCCCCCACTTCTTAGATGTCCTTCCAGAACCTCTGGCTTCATTCTGAAATTGAAAGTTAGTTCCCTATGCAATGGGCTCACCCGATTTCCATGGAATTCACTTTCTTTCTGGCACAAACAACCTGATAAGGACTCTGATTTAGCAAAGTGATTTGATAAGTGATGGTTTGGCCATTTCCTTACCTGTCCCCCACTTCCTGAGACAGAGGCTTTTCCTGTGTCCTATGTCAGGGGCAGAAGAATTTCAACAGCTGTTCAAGACCATGGCATATTTGTCATGCTGTGTTCCAACCAGCCTCATCAACCTAGGTGGTTTATGGAAATTTATGTCATCTGATATGAGTTGTGCAGAAGAAACAGCACCAGACATCGGCCCTTTATTTTTTTATGCGTGAAGAGTTGTTTATGAACGACTTACATTTTTCACTCATTGTACTGCAGTTTGATGACAAGTGTGGAAAACCGAGTCATTGAAAGACCTCCACAGCCACTAACTATTTTGTGATTTTGCAAAAAATAGCCACTGGAAATGTCCCCAGCTGAAAGGTGTGCAGAATTTTTCACTTGCTTGCCTGATGACACATATGGCACAGTGACTGGCAGGGACAGGCCTATGGCCAGTGCAAGAAAGGTTGTATTGTTAGCTCAGGATATGCTGGGCATCCTGATAGATGTGTGAAGTCCCAGGGTGGGCCAGGACCACACACTTCACCATGACCTGCCTGCCCCTCTGTGGACTCCCAAGGTAGGAAAACCTGTGGGAGGATGCCTGGTCCTCAGGATCACAATGTCTGAACTGTCCCCCTGCAACTTATTTCAGGGAATGTCTAACTCCCAGAACCCAAACATATTGTTGGTACTGAAGAAAGAATTTTTCTCCATTGGCCTGTGTAATAGAGTATATTCTCCAAAGATGGCCCCAAGGATATACCCATTCCACGGGCTCACCTGCAATATTATGGGCAGACTCTCTGGCTGCTTTCTCCAACAGGATGCAGCAGAGAAGATGGCATGTCACTTCTCTGTGTAGTTCTTACCTAGGTAGCAGACCTTCCTCCCTGTTTTTAGGAAGCTTGGAATTATTAATTAAGTAAGACATCATGGTGCTGTGAGTAGTCTGGGCTCCACTGAGGGTGCCACACACAGACTGAATCACAAGGGTCAGTGCCAAGTCACAAGATGTGGGAAGGAGAAGCCAACCTGAAAGTGGATCTTCTAGTCTCAACCAGGTGGAGCAGAGATGAACCCTCCCAGCCTAATTCTTTCCAAGGCCAGACCCACAAAAGCTTGAGCTTTAAGCTATTAAGTGTTTAGTTTGCTCATTACTCAGCAGCAGATAACAGAAACAAGCTCCAATGTGCACCCCAGCAACCTTCTATAAAGGATGCTGTCTGGTCATCTCTTGGGCTCTGTGTCTTCTAAGGGCCACATGCAGACACAATACCTGTGACATTTATTAAAGAAACCCTCAATTTACTGATTGCACTGGACCCAGAGGCTGCCTCGAGTGTCAGATCTCCTATGAATTGTCCTTCTGCATTCTATCTCAGAGAGTGTTTAACTCTCACAACCCGAGAATATTGTTGCTATTAAAAAAATAATTTTCCTCACTTGGCCTGCTTAATAGACTGTATTTTCCAAATATGGCCCCAAGAATGTATCCAATCCATGGGTTCACCTGCAATGTGTTGGCCAGAGTCTGGCTGATTTGTCCAATAAATGCAGCAGAGGTGATGCAGGTTAAGAGGACTATGCTTTCTGAACCCAAACACAAGCACATTCTTTGACATTTGTATTTGTTGTAAATGCAATTTGTAAACAAGAGAACTAAATATTCAACATTGGCACTGTTCCAGAGAACATGGAAATATAAGGGTATGCTTAATATCTGCCTTTTTAAATGAATAAACCTTGGACAATTTATCTTTGATCTTTATTTTTCTAATCTCTTTCATAAATGGGGAGATTAAATGGGATAATTCACATAAAGTCATCAAAGTGCTTAGAAGTACTCCAAAACTATAAGCTCACTTTATAGAAGTACTACAAAACTATTTGCTCATTATTATTTTTGTTATATACCCTACGTTTCTTTCATGGTGTCTTCAATATAGTAAGTGTTGAACAAAATAATTTTTTTATGGTAAATAGAATTACTCATTGGGCTTTCAGGGTATATTCCATTTCTACTGTCATATAACAAATACTGCCATCAACTTAATGACTTCAAACAACATCTATTTACTCTCTCACAGGTCTGTAAGTCAGAAGTTCAGGGAGATTCAGGTGGGATCTCTACTTGGTGTCTCACAGGTTAAAATAAAATTTGGCTGAACAAGCCTCCTAAATGGAAGCTTTAAGTAAGAGGATACTTCTGAACTTATGCAATTCAGTAGAAGAATTCTATTCCTTGTTATTGCATAACTGATGTCCCTAAACCTTTCCTTATCAGTTATCAGTCAGGGAAAACTCAGGACCCTGAAAGACAATTGACATTCCTTGCCTTCCGATCTCCTCTATTTTCAAAGCCAGGAATATGACCTTGATTTTATTCTCATATTTGAAATATTTCTATGTTTCTATTAGCAAATAAAGGTCTACTTTAAAGGCCTGTGTGATTAGATTAGGCTTATGCAGGTTACATGCCTTCAATGTTACTAATATCTACTTGTTCCCCTTAACCTGCAATTATATCCACCTTCTCCCTGGGTTTCCAATGGTCTCTTCCTAGAACCACATAAATTAAAGTTAAAAATCTCATTGAAGTTTATCCTCTCAACAGTCCAAAACTCATTACTTAATTATCAAAATCAAATGTGGCTAAAGCTCCTGAGTATAATCCGTTAGTACAACTCCTAGGTCACAGTGTCTCTCCACCTGTGAACCTACAAAATTAGAGGTGAAGTGCATGCCTCCAATATTCTCAATACAGTGGTGAAGATTATAAAAGCTACAGATATTCCAGTCCAAATATGGGGGAGATGGAAGGTAAAAGGGAGTCACCTGTCCAAATCAGTTTCAAAAACCAGTTGGGCAAAGTCAAGAAGGTTTCCGGGCCTAAGAATCTCTATATGGGTAGCTCTAGGCTTTCGTCTTCAATTTATGGTTTCTTGATTCAGATCTTAGAGTCACACTTCAGTTTTCACAAAAGAATAATGGGTTTGATGGTGAACAATTTTATCTTTTAGTTTTCTGATTAGAATGAAACCAGATAGAAAAGAATCCTGTATATACACTATGTTTTTTCCTAGGAACATACGTCTATGATAAAGGTTAATTTATAAATTAGGCACAATAGAAGATGAATACCACCAGTTAATAACAATCTAGAACAAGTGTAACTGTATACTACACTAAAAGTTATTTGAATATGGCCTCTCTGTCTCTCTCAGTGCCTTGTTATCTCTAAAACATCTTACTCTTTCACTTAAAAGAGGCAATTCACCACTCTTATTTAGCATATCTGAAGGGTCAGCATTGCTATCTTTGCATTCAGGGCCACTATAAAATAAAATAAGGTTTACTTGAACTACCCTTGCATTCATGGCCATTATAAAATAAAATAAGGGTTACTTGAACATAAGGATTAGATCACATGTCATATTATCTAATAATAGACATAGTTACCGAGTGACTAATGGATGGGTAGCATATACAGCATGTACCCTCTGAACAAAGGGATGATTATCACCCTGTAGGGCAGAGTGAGACATTTCATCATGCCATTGAGAATGGTGCATGAGTTAAAATTTATGAATTGCTTATTTTGAAATCTTTCATTTATTATTTTGGGATTGCAGTTTACTTTGAGTAACTGAAACCATAAACAGCAAAACCACAGATAAGGAAGAATTAGTGTATATATTCCATTTATTACAAGATGGGGCAGTATTTCTGCTCCTGAGAGATCTGAGCTGTCCCTTTTGGCTGACTTTCAGGCTCTGCATAAGTAAGCAGGACAAGGGGAGTTGTAAACTGTTTGGTTGAATACTTACTATGTGCCATTGACATGCACACAAAGACTTTTGAAAGGACTAGGAGACACAGAGCTTCTGTCCTTTAAGAAAATCTCTTTGTATCATTAGTTGACCACCAAACTGAGCAGAAACTTCAATAACCACACAAGATAAACAGCATACAATTTACAGAAGTAGTTTAAAGCCTAGTTAAAGGAAAGAATCTGATTTTCATAATTGAAATATCATGTGATTTAAAATATTCACTTTTCAACAAAATGTGAACATGCAAAGAAACATGAAAATATATTTTACACAGAGAAAAAAGCAGTCCATAGAAACTGTTCCTGAGGAAGGCCAGATATTGTACTTAGTAGACAAAGACTTTTATCATATCAAAGATTTAAGGGAACTAAGCCTCAATATAAAAAAGTTGAACAAAGACGTCTCACCAAATAGGAAATATGAAAAAAGATACATTACATTAAAGAACAAAATAGAAATTCTAAAGATGAAAGAATAATCAGTAAAATAAAAAAAAATCGCAAAGTCAGTCAATAACATTTGAGAAAGTAAAAACAATAATCAGCAAACTTGAAGATATGTTAGGTAATATGATGTAGTCTGAAGAACAGAAAGATAAAAGAATAAAGAGAATAGATGGAGTTTCAGAGGCCCTTGGAAAACCAGCAAGCACACCAACATACTCAACATGGGACTCCAAGAAAGATGAATGAGAAAGAGTCATAAGGGATGTTTGAAAAATCAATGGCTTAAAATGTCCCAAATTTTATTTAAAAACAATGATATAAACATTCAAAGATCTCAATAAGCTCAATGTAGGATAAATTCAAAAAGTTTCACACATAGACATATTATCAAATGGTCAAAAGCCAAAAACAAAGACAAAATCATGAAAAAACTCAGAAAAGTGAATCATTACATTAAAGGAATTATCAATAAGATTAATACCCAATGTCTCATTAGAAATAATGGAAGCCAGAATGGAGCAAGATGACATATTTAAAGTGCTGTAAGAATAAAGGTTTTTGACCAAGATTTCTGTATCCAGTCAAACTATCCCTCAATAAATATAGAAAACCAGATGTGGAGGTGCATGCCCATAATCCCAGCCACTTAGGAGGCTGAAGCAAGAGGATGGAAAATTCAAGGCCAGCCTCACCAACTTAGCAAGATCTCCAGTAATTTTGTTAGACCATTTACAAAAAAAAAAAAAAAAACATTAAAATGGCTGAGTATGTAACTCAGAGTAGTGCAAGTGGGTTCAATTTTCAGTACTGCACAAAGAAAATAAAAAGAAAAAAAAACACAAAATAGAAAATGCTGAGAAATTAAAACATTCTAAGATAAACAAAAACAAAACTAAAATCAAGATAATTCATCATTAGACTTGCCCTACAAGAAATCCTGAAGAGATTAATTTGAGAAGAAATTAAAGGAAACTAGACGGTATTTTGGATCCATATGGTTAAAGAACACCAATATTTTTGGTTTACAATGTTTTTCTTTTCTTTCATCAGATTTAAATGCATAAAAATTTAAAATCTGTGCTGATGGGCATTCAATGTATAAAGATATTTGTACAATAATAGAAGTATAAAAGAAGAGGGAAAAACAGAAGTGTAGAGGAACAAAGTTTTTGTATATGATTGAAATGTATTAATCTGAACTAGAGTATTACATACTAAGGTGCCAATTATAATCTGTAGGGAAACCAATAAAAAATAATTTTAAAATATAGCAAAACAGGGACTGGGGTTGTGGTTCAGCAGTAAAGTGCTTGCCTCACATGTGTGAGGCTCTGGGTTTGATCCTCAGCACCACATAAAAATAAACGAAGAAATGTATTGTGTCTAATATATATAGCCAGGGAATATCAAAACAACATACTAGAAAGTACTTATACAACACAAAAGAGGTATAATGGAGGAATAGAGGAACAAAGACACAAGATATATAGAAAATAAATAGCAAAATAGCAGAAATAAATCCTGCCATATAAATAATTGTATTAAAGGTATATGAATTGCATACTCCATTAAAAATGGAGCAATTGATGAGATATATTTTAAAAACATGATCCAGTTACATGCTATGTATGAGATTCACACTTTAGATTCCAATACAAATAGGTTAAAAGTACCATGATAGAGAATAATACCATTCAAAAAGCAATAGAGAAGTGGAGTGACTATATGAATACAAAATAGATTTAAGACAAAACTTGTTCTATAAATAAAGAGAAATATTTCATAATGATAAAAGGGTCAACCTATCAAGAGTATATAATAATTATAAACATAAACACATCTAACACAGAGTCCCAAAGTACATGAATCAAAACCTGACAGAATTAAAGGGGTAAGCAGGTAGTGATAATTCAAGACTTTCCATAACTTAATTCTCATAACAAATAGAACAGACATTAACCATGGAAATAGAAGAGTTCAGCAATGTTATAAATCAACTAGACCTAACAGACATCTATAGAATGTTTCTCAACAATAGCAGAATACAGACTCTTTTCAAGTGCACAGTGTTAGATTATGTTAGGCCATAAATCAAGTCTTAATAAATTAAAAATTTTTATAATAAAGCAAAGTATATTCTACAACTATAATGGAATGAAATTAAAAACCAATTAACAGATGAACACACAATATCACTCCTTGTATTTATCCTGAAGAATTAAAGTCTTCTTACTACAGCAATACATGCATACCTATGTTTTATAGCAGTAGAATTCACAATAGCTGAACTATTGAACCAACCTAGGTGTCCCTCAATGGTTGAATGTATGAAGAAAATGTGTTGTATATACACAATGAAGTTTTATTCAGCCATAAAGAAAAATGAAATTATGGAATTTGCAGCCAAAAGGATGGACCTTGTGAACATTACATTAAGCGAATTGAGAAAAACTCAGAGGGTCAAGGATTGTATTTTTCTCATATGTGGAAGCAAAAGAGGAAAAGGAAAAGTGGGAGGATCTCATAAAAATTTAAGGGAGATCAGTGGAGGAAAAGAACAAAGAACTGGGAGAGCAAAAGAGGAGGAGAGTGCTGAGGAGTGATATCGGCCGCATTATAATGTTATATTGTGTGCATGTACGAATATGCAACAACAAATCCCATGAACATGTACAACTATAATGCACAATAAAAATGTGAAAAATGTCAATAACAGAAAGAAATTTGATGACATCACAAACATATGGAAATTAAACAACACAATCCTAAATAACCAATGAGTCAAAGAAATCACAAGGGAAACTAGAACATGCATTGTGATAAGTGGAAACAAAAATACACCACACCAAAACTTATGGAGTGCACCTAATACAATACTTAAAGAAAAATTTATAACTGAAATGCCTATATTAAAAAAAATAAAGAAAGATCTCAAATCAATAACTTTCAAACTTAAGAAACTAGAAAAAGGAGAACAAGCTAAACACAAAGAAGAAAAGCAGACAGAAAGAAATAATAAATACTGGGGCATAAATAAATGAAATAGAAAGTTAAGTTTGTGGATAACATCAAAGCAACAAAAAATTGGCACTTTGGAAAGATCAAGAAAATTACCTAACTTTTAGGCAGACTAAGTAAGAAAAAAAAGAGAGACCTCAAATTAGTAAAACGAGGAATGAACAAGAATACATTACTAGCAGCCTTACAGAAATGAATGCAATTGTATGGATATCTATCAAACAGCTGCATGCTAACAATTGAGAAAACCTAGATGACAAATTGGACAAACTACTACAAAGACTGAAAGTAACTCAACATATCCTATGAAAGCCATAAAACATAACTACTACAACAAATAGACTAGTTTAGAGAGGTTGTAGGATACAAGATAAATATTATTATTTTTCTCAATACATTTGCTATAACAATCCAAAAATGAGATTAACAGAACAATTCCAATAGCCAGCTGAGGTAGCAAGTGCTTCTATTCCCAACAACTTTGGAGGCCAAGGAAGGAGGATGACTTGAGACCAAGAGTTTGATCAAGGCGGCCTGGGCAACATAGAGAGACAGCATAGGTGGGGAGGGAAATGAGAGGGGAGGGAGAGAGGAAGAAAAGAGGAGGAGGGAAAGAGAAAGAGAGGGGACAGGAGGGAGGAGGGGAGGGAAGGAAGAGGAAAGCAGGTCTGAAGCCAGTTCTATTTACAATAACATAAAAAACACTTCAGAATAAAAAGACAGAATACTACAAAATTCAAATGGAATTAAACAGGACCTAAATAAGTGGAAAGACATGCCATTATTTTGTATGGGAAGACAATATTATTAAGATGGCAATATTCATCAAATTGATCTACAGATCAATCTCTGTTGTTTTTGCTTTTTTTTGTTTTTAGAAATTGACCAGATGATTTCAATGTGTAAATGGAATTACAAAGAAAATGAGACTAAACAAAATGATTTTTTAAAAACAAGTTTGTTCTGGGCTGGGGTTGTGGCTCAGTGGTAGAGTGCTCACCTAGCAGGTGCAAGGCCCTGAGTTCAATCCTCAGCACCCACATAAAAATAAACAAAATAAAGGGATTGTGTCCAACTACAACTAAAAAATAAACACAAATAAAAACAAGTTGTTCTTTGGCAATTCCTAGCTTCAAAACATACACAAATCAAGACTATATAGTATTGGTACAATAATAGACATAGAATAGAATTGAGAACCTAGAAATAAACTCATACATGTAAAACATGATTGGAAACAAGGGCAACAAGACCACTCAATGGGAAATTAATAGTCTTTTAACAATTGTGCTGACACAAATGGGCACCTACATGTGAAAGACTGAATTTGGATTTCAATCTCATACTACAAACAAAAATTAACTCAAAGTTGATCCAAGATCAAAATTTAGAAGACAACAGAGATGTAAAGTATCTTGACCCTGGATGAGACAATGGGTTATTAAATATGACATCAATAGATTGTAGCTTTAGGATATTATAAATAATGTTGCTGGGAATGAACAGTCATACACAGATTTTTGTGTGGACAAAAGAAAAGAAAAAGATAAATTACAGTTCTTCCAAATAGAGTCTTCTGTGCTTCAAAGGATGCTATCAAGAAAATGAAGACAACATAGAGGATGTTGAGAGCCACAGTGCAGTCAGAATGATGCCTGGCATTTTCCAGAGGGAATGGTTGAAAGGTGACGCCAGAAAACCATTGAGATGATGATTTGAGTTAAGCTATATTGCTGTGATGCTGGATTGATTGAATTGTATATTTGACCTTTACTGTCAGGCAATAAGGTGGCTCTTGCTGCCTGGGCGCCGGATACTTTTTCTGTTCAATATAGAAGTAGAAGTCTTAACCTGAGAAATTAGGCAAGAACAAGAAACAAGGTGTATTTCCCAAATTGGGAAGTAAGAAGTGAAATTGTTCCTATCTGTAGATTATATGATTTTATCTATGGAAAACTCAAAGACTTCACAAAAAAGTGCTAGAATTAATTTACAAATTCAGTAAAATTGTGAGGTACAAACTCAACATATAAGAATTTGTTGTTTCTATACACTAACAAAAACAACTATCCAGGGCTGGGGATGTGGCTCAAGTGGTAGCATGCTCGCCTGGCATGAGTGAGACACTTGGTGTGATCCTCAGAACCACATAAAAAATAAAAAATAAATAAAGATGTTGTGTCTACCTAAAACTAAAAAAATAATTAAAATTAAAAAACATAACTATCCAAAAAGAAAGTAAGAATCCAATATCATTTATCATAGGATCAAAATAATAAAATATTTAGGAATAAATTTAGCCAAGGAAGTGAAAGAGGTGGACACTGAAAACTACCAAACATTCATGAAAGAAGACACAAATAATTGAAAATATCATGAATTGGAAGGTTTAATATTGTTAAAATACCCACATTAGGGGCTGCGGTTGTGGCTCAGTGGTATAGTGCTCACCTTGCATGTGTGAGACACTGGGTTCGATCCTCAGAACCACATAAAAATAAATAAACAAAATAAAGGTATTATATACAACTAAAAAATTCAAAAATACCCATATTACCCAAAGCAATCTATAGATTCAATACAATCTATTTGAAAATTCTAGTGGCGTTTTACACAGAAATAGAAAAGACTATCTTAAAATTCATATGGAACCACCGAAGATTCTGAGTATCTAAAACAATCAAAGAAAGAAGTACAAATCAGGAGGCAAAACACTTCCTGATTGCAAATTATACCACAAATATGCTGGTAACAAAAACAGCATGGTATTGGCATAAAAAAAGATACACAGAGCAATGAAACAGAATAAAAATCCCAGAAATAACCCACATATATAAAATCAACTAATCTTCACCAAAGGTACCAAGAATACATGATAGGCAATGGGTAGCCTCTTCAATATATGATGTTGGTAATACTGGATATCGACATATGAAAGAACAAAATTGAACCATTTAAAAATTTTATTTATATTCATTTATTTACTTCCTTGGGATGATTTTATCAAAATTCCAAAATATAACAACTGTTGTCAAGGAAACAGGAACATTTGTACATTGTTGGTGGGAATGTAAATTTTGTAAATTGGTACAGCCTTTATGGAAACCAACTTGGAGGTTCCCCCAAAATTAAAATGGGACTACCATATGATCATTAATTTTACTCTAGGATATATAATCTAAAGGAAATAAAATCATTATCTTGAAGAGATTCTGCACTCTTGTGTTCATTACAGCATTGTTTACAATAGCGAAGATATAGAAATACCCTAAATGCCTATTGATGGATAAATAAATAAAAATGTTGTGTGTATACATGTATACAATGGATATTGTTTCACTTTAAAAAAGATGGTAGTCCTGCCATTGTGACCACATGGGTTAATTTTAAGGATATTATTCTAAGTGATATAAGCGAAGCATAAAAATAAAAATATTGTATTTATTATACATATTTGGACTCTGACGAAGTCAAACGTATAAAAACAGAGTAGAACAATGATTACCAGAAGCTGAAGGGTGGGGGAAATGAGGAGATGTTGATCATAAGTTAAAAGATGAATGAATTTTGGAGATCACTGTATAATGTAGTGACTACAGTTAGTAATACTGTTTTGTATATTTGAATTTTGCCAAGAGAATTGATCTTAAGGCCTCACAAGGCAACTTTTTGAGATGGGTTTTTATGTTATTGCTTTTATTTTGGTGATCATCTCACAATTATACATGTAGCAAATCATTATGTTGCACAAAATAAATATATACGATTTTTGTTGGTCAATCAGACCTCTTGTAAACTGAGGGGAGAAAAACAAAACAATTTTCTGTGCATATACATCAAAAAGGATAAAATAGTCAATACACTTAACTAAGCAGTTTCTAGATTTATGATTTGAAATATGTAGAACATTCCTGAACTAAATTCAAGAAGACCTAGAAAAAAGAAATCACACACCATGTTCATGGATTGGAATACTTAACATTAATAATATTGCAACATTCTCTAAAGCAATCTATAGATTTAAGGGAATAGCTATCAAAATCTAAATACTCCTTGCTCAAGAAATGCAAAAACTGACCCCAAAATCATATAAAAGTACCATTGATTACAAATAGCCAATATAATTTTGAATAAGAAAATGTTAAAGAACCCATTCTTAGGCTCCAGTAGGCTCCCCATTTACCTTATGTTAAAGTTGTCAGAATTAAAATGGAGCCTCTTGGGTTAAGCTTGAACAAAATGTAAATTAATCAGGGAGGCGGTAATGGAGGCAATGTCACCTGCATTTGCCTGTTAACAAGAACTGTTACAAGAGACTGCCAGAACCATCCCCTTGCACAAAGCCATCACAACCTTGTTCACAAAACACTTCTGTAAGAACTGTCCAACAACTGCCCACCTAACCTCAGGTAATGACACTTCTAGGAATCTTGATGAATATTGGTTTATTCATGCAATATGGATATTCATCATGCAATCTTCCTGGAGACTGAACCCAGAGGGCTTTTCCCACTGAGTCACATCCCCATTCCTTTTTAATTTTAATTTTTATTAGGAAACTGAGTCTTAGTTACTAGGGTCTCACTAAGTGGCTGAGGTTGGCCTTGAACTTGCAATCCTCCTGGCCCTGGGATTACAGGCATGCATCACCATGCTTTTCTTATACACATGGTTTATTATCACATGCATGTTCTCATTGCAATGTTTTTCCAGAATAAACTTAATTTTTGAGAATCTCTCTATGCTTGTTACTGCACTAGCTGACTAGGAGAGCTGAAGGACTAGGTTGCAAGCCCACCTCTTATCTCTTATCCGGGGTGGCATCTATACCTCGTGAAACAGCCTTCAGACTCAGGGTGGGTGATGTAGCCTGCTTCTTCCACACTAAAACACTGCAAAATCAGTATCAAAATCAGCAAGCAATATCAAAAGTCATTCCAATTAACCCACAAACAATTCAGAGAATATAAATAACAAATTCAGACTTTGACACATATTTGGGAGGTGACATGGGGCACACCTAGGTCACAACAGTGATGTACTGATTGATGTGCCAGATCATTGACCTGGCTGGCATTTTTTGTGCTTCTAATTGCAAGACTCTGGGAGGGCTTAGCCTGTGGAGGAGATCACGTTTGCAGGGTGGGCAGAATGAGCACACAAACCCAGAGGTCTCCTCTCCTCCTGACTGGCACTCAGTTAATGCTTATGGGCCCAGTTCTCCACATCCACACAGAATCCCAGGGCACCCCACCTGGCAGGGACTGTGATTGTCCAGTGCCTGTGAGCAACATCAGGGAGGCCATGCTGGCAGCTTGATGGATAGAGGAAGACACAGTGACCACACTTGCCTGCAAAAAGGTGAGGCTTGTGAGTGATCAAGGCATGTGAAACTGTTAACTAGCACAAAGTGTCATTCAGATGTGCCAACAGGTGAACAACACAACTCACACTTCCCCTGCAGGACTGCTGGGGGTGTGCAATTCTCCTTCATCAGATAGGTCACTCTTGCACTGGGAGCACTAAGGAATTGCAATGCAAGTTTCCTTCATTGATTGTACACTGTGGCCTCTTGAAACAAGCTATAGATCCAGATCTGTTGGAGAAAATGGGCAAAATGTGTCTGGAAAAGACCCCAAAGTCATTACAACATTGTTCTCCCATGAAATAGAGTTTCGCAGAAACTTCCAAAACAAATCGCCTATTTGAAAAATAAATACCACAAAAGAAATAAAATTGTATGTGTGTGTGTGTGTGTGTGTGTGTGTGCGTGCGTGCATGTGTGCATGCACACAAATTTTCTGATGAAATTCAGTGGAATAGATTGATTCTTCATATTAAGTAGATTTCACAAAATGATCCCAGATGTTACATAAACAAATTTACATCCTAAGAACTATGTATTTATTTTAGAGTTTATAAAAAAATAAAATTAGTATATCCAACCTATGACATCAGTGGTGATCTAAAGTTTTCTTTATGAGTTTACATAAAAAGA
The DNA here is from genome assembly GCF_964194105.1 of Spermophilus citellus. Taxonomy (NCBI): domain Eukaryota; kingdom Metazoa; phylum Chordata; class Mammalia; order Rodentia; family Sciuridae; genus Spermophilus; species Spermophilus citellus. Next base: position 989,482 of record NW_027672876.1, on the reverse strand, counting down.
ATCAACTTCAGGTTGTGTGTAGTTTATCCATTTTGAATGAATTGTCATTAATCAGTTCAATGTCTATTAAATATCCATTTGGAGGTTGGAGGAAAATTCATACTAAAAACTATTTGGATACATTTTTAATCCTCACGATGTCTTTTAAACCCATTGGGGCAGACTCTTCTCCCTCCTCCATTACCTGAGGAGAAGCCCCTGAACAGTCCACCTTTAGTACATCTTGGGGAAACAGTGTCAACTTCCAAGCTCAGCCAGGGTTCCAGAAGAAGGCTCTGTGTTTGGTAAGTAATGCATGTGTCCTCTATCTGTTTCACTTTCCATGGTTTTAGTTACAAGTGATCAATTATAGCCCAAAAATATTAAATGGGAAATTTCAGAAATAGCAATTCACCAGTCTTAAAATGATGTACCATTCTGAATAGATATTCTGATAAACTCTCACACTGTCCCATTCCATCCCATCTGGAATGTGCAGGATTTTGTCACATGGCAGGTAAGGATGTGTATGCTAGCCACGTTCTTCCCCCACCTAAGCCGGAGCGCATGTGTGCACACCTAGTTCTACCAGAACACACAGTAGAGAGGGGCAGCCACCTTAGATTTGCCTCAGGAAGTTTCTTAACCTCTTGTTTTTGCATCATTGCAAAGCCACAAATTGAACCCAGGGTCTGGCAAACCTAGGTAAGTGCTCTGCCGCTGAGTTACACCCAGGCTGGAGAGCTTTAATAAGAGGGAATCCAGTCTTCCCATTACAACCTCTCTGTAATTATAAAACAATCTCTTTATTGATCTGTTTTATGGACCAAGACCCAAAATGACTTGGACAAAATAACTCTCTACCCTGCCCCCAAACATCAGGACAGTGATGACTTTCTTCATGTCTGGATCCTGTTAAATTAAATAAATTTGTAAAAAGCCAAATGTTAGAATAATACATCTGGAGGAACAAGAGTTTGTTTGTTCCTGGTTGCCCGGGGCTCTGCCACCGGCTGAGATACCCCTGGGCAGGAAGCACTCACCGTGCAGGTTCTGGAGATGGTGTGGGGTACTCACTGGCCTGGGGCCAGGCCAAGCATGAGCAGTCCCATTTCCACAGCGAGGCGAAAGCCAGGTTGCCTGGCTGTCATCACCACAGCACAATACCAAGGGGCTTGTGTTTGTTTATAAAGAGGCCACACTCTCTGCTCTTATAACCACACTCTGTGAAGCATCAGGACTTTCTCAGGACATGCTCTTCCTGCCACCTACTAAAAGGGTGGATGGTTCCCCAGGCTCCAAAGACCTGACCCCACACACTGCTCTTTGTGTCACATGGCTACTCCTTGGGCTTCTTAATTTATTGTCCTCTGCTCACACTCAACAGATTTTAGAATTTGCTTTTCATAATTCAATCTAATTTTCCATATTTTTTTCTTTATTCCATATTCAAAGCCAATAATGATTGACTATGGTACAGAAAAAGCCAAGGAAGAAAGAGGCCCATGTGCCACACTTTCTCATGTGTATAGCATGCAAAGGGCAAGTATTGTGTCCTGAGACACCAGAGCAAAAAGGCCACACTCTTTCCCACCTTCCATTCCCTTAATGAAATTTCTCCCTCCCTCTCCAGCCCTGTATACATACTCAGAATGGAGCCATCACTACCCCTTGGAGCTGCTGTTCTATTATTACAGAACTACAAGGGGAGAGCAGACAGGGTGAGCAGGAGGCAAAGAGAAACCTCTGGTCACAGCAGCCACACCTGTCCTACCTAGAGCACTTCAGAATGCACAGCCTCATCATGTGTCTGCTGTCCTCTACTTCATTCTAGTCTCTGTCACAGAATACCATCACAAAGCCTATAAACAACAGAAATTTATTTCTCATAGTCTTGAAGGCTGAAAATCCAAGACCAAGGCACTGGAAGATCTGATGTTTGATGAGGACCCACTTTCTCATCCACAGGTGGCATCTTCTCTCTGTGTCCTCACCTGGAAGAAGGGTGGGTGGTTCTTGGGATTTTTTTCTTTTTCCCAGAGGTGCTTTACCACTGAGCTGCACCCCCAACTCATTTGATGTCTTATTTTGAGACAGGGTCTCACTAAGTGGCTTAGGGTCTTACCACATTGCTGATGTTGGCATTAAACTTGTGATCCTCTTGCCTCAGCCCCCACCACACCACTGGAATTAGAGACATGCACCACTGCACTTGGCCTTGGGCCTTTCTTTAAAGGATACTAATTCCATTCATGAGGTATCTGCCCCTTGGCCTAATCACCTCCAGAGGCCCCATTTTCTAACACCTTGGAGGTGAGGATTTCAACATATGAATTTGAGGACGTCACAGTCAAATCACAGACAGCAACTATGTGAGAACAGAGCAGTTCCCCAAGCAGCCCTAGGAGAAGAACCCTGTTCTGATGCTGGGTGTCCTTCCATCCTGCTGTGTGGTTCTTTTCCATTGAGGATAAGGTTAGGAGCCCTGTATGGATGTCTCATCACCTCTTTGTGTGTTAGTGTTTGTATCCATGATCACAATTGTGCTGTTTTCCCAGATAATACTATTTGCTTTTTTCCCCATAAACATTTGGCCATGGGAAGGGCCATTCTGAGAGGACAGAAGGACTTTGGTAGAAGGGAAGCAGGCCCTTTGGTCTGGGTGGGTCCCTCCTTCCTTGGGCTGCCCCTTCCCCACAGGGTCTCTGTAGGAAAAGCAGGGACACCCATGCCTACTTAAGATTCTTTTGGGCTGGGGGTGTGGCACTGTGGTCATGCTTGGTATGCACCAGACCCTGGGTTCCAACCCTAGCACTGTATCCTTTCAGAAGCCACTGAGGGTGTGTTCCTCCAACTTCAGCTAGGAAACCATGCACCCCTTTCAGTTGATCACAGCTCTTCAGGTTTTCATATAATCGCTATAAACATCAATACATTTCTCTTACTTGTTTTCCCATGAAAGGCACATGTAGCAGCTTCCAGAATGAGCACAGAATACATTCCCCCCATAAGTGTGTGACAGAGAAGGAATTGACTTTCTTTGGAGAAAGACACTTAGGTGAATTTTCCAATGGAAAGTTCTCAAAATAGTCAAATAGCAAATAAAGCAGATCACCACAGGAAACTAAAATGAAGTATAGTTAAGACACAAGTTCAATGTTTCAGCATCTCCCAGCCACTGTCACACACAGAAATGACTGTTTTCTTCAACATGGTGATTCCAGAAAAGGGCAAAGAAGTAAGGATTTCCCTATCAGCTATGATGCTGCAGATGCCCATTAGCACGTTCATGGACCTGGGTTCCAATCCATTTCCATTGCTGTAGCAATCAGCATTTTGTGAAAATGAACTCCCCACCCTTTACTCAAACCATTCCTGTCTGAATTTCATGAGCATCAAAAAGTTCAAGTAGCGTTTTCTTAGCAGAGCCAGATCTCAATTCTTATTTTGCTTAACAGCAGAAACTCTTCAGGTACAACATGTTCTGTGCTCAAGAACAAAGCAGCAGATAACATTTACTGGATTCTTAGAAGTGGATCAGTTTCCTTCTGAGGACTTTACAAACATAATATATAGTAATCCTAGCACAAGCAAGCAGTCATTCACATTTTACAGATGAGGAAACCCAGGTGCTGGATAATAAAGTAATTTTCTCACTGCTCCTCCCAGCAGGGTTGTATACTTTAGCAGAGAATTGCTGCATAAAGGCATCACTATCAGCTATGGCTGAGTTTCCGGTAGACAGAAACTAATAAATATGGGCCATGGTATCTGCTTTCCACTGCACCTTGCATGTAAAGAGCTGTTGCTAATTTTATACCTGCATATACAGACTCCAGGAAGACTTGCCTTCCATCTTAGGCTCAGCTGGTTATCAGATCCTCTACAGACCCCTGGAATTGTGTTTTGCCTGCAAAGCACAGGGAGGGCATGGAGAAAATGTTTCTCCCATCTGTGTGCCCACAGCCAATGCTCAAGTCCCTTCCCAGACACATTTGGGTCCCTTCCCTGCCCCACAATCTCCTGCAGGCTTGGTGGCTGGTAAGAGCACTGGGGACAGGGGAAGAAGAGATAGGGTTGGATGAGACTGTGCAGAGCTGGGTTGGGACCAGGGAGATTAGAACATGGTATGACTTTGGTTTCACAGGAAAGACAGAATCTAGCCAAGCCCCAGTTTCTGCTCTGCTCCTCTCTGGGCCTTGAATCAGGTGCCTGGTGTTCCAGGAGATGGAACCTTCTTGGCTTCCTCACCAAGTATCAACAGATGTGGGGTGTTTTCTAGAACACTCCCTCTCCTTCCCATCCTACACTGCTCTTTCTGTTGTGGCTTTGGGGTCAAGGAGACACATTGTGACCCATCAATGGGGCTTGCCATCTGTGGAAATGCAGGTGGGGGAGAGAATATTCCTCTCAAGCTCTTAGCATAATGTTTACAGAGACTGAAAGGTTGAAGGACTTGTTCAATAAGGAATGTGCACATGTTGCCTGGATTCAACATTGAATGTCTACGAAATTTCCTCTCTCTCCCCATCCCCTCTTGCTGAACTGCTTAGAAGTTAGTTATGGACATCATGATATTTTATCTATAAACTCCTTTGCAAACATCTACTGGAAAAAAAAGATGGGAACCATTGTATTAATCAGTGAACCAATAGCATGTGTCACAGTAGTCCCTCTTTATCCATAAAGGACACATTACAGGACCCCCAGTGGGATCTCAAAAATTCAACTGGTATCAAACCCTATATACACTATGCTTCTTTCCTATATAGCAGATCCTAAAATTTACTTGATAAATTAGGCACAGCCAAAATGATTGGTAATAAACTGTAATAAAAAAGAACCATTATAACCATGTACTGTGATGAAAGTTATGTGAATATGGTCTCTTCCTCTTTCTGAAATTCTAATAATGTGGTCCTCCTCTTTTTTGTGATGATGTGAGATGATGTAACCACTCTGTGAAATGAGGTGAGGTGGATGACATGGACATCTTGACACAGTGTCAGGTTACTATGCGATGGTTACATGAACACAAGTATTGCATCACCAGGACAGTTGATCTGTAATGGATACAGGAACCAAGTAAGTAAGGATTGGGTAGCCTATACAGATGAGTACACTGGACAAAGGGACAATCCATGTCCCAGGGTAGGTGGAGGGGGATGGAATAAGATTTTATCATGCAATTTTAAATTTATGAGTGGTTTATTTCTAGAATTTTCTGTTTAATATTTTTGAACCAAGGCTGGCTGAAACAACAGCAGGAAACTGAAACCTCAAATAATATGAGAGAGAGAAAGAGAGAGAGAGAGAGAGAGAGAGAGAGAGAGAGAGAGAGAGAGAGAGAGATCTTAAGATCTTAAGAGACTGGCAAGTCCCAAACTTGAAGGGCCATCGGCAGTCTGCAAATATAGGTAAGAGTTTATTTTGTAGAATTGAATATAAAATCCCTAAGGCAGCTGGCAGACTGGAACACTCAGGTGGGATTCCTGTGTAACAGTTTAGAAGCAAAGTTTCTTTTTCTTCAGGGTTTCTCTGTCTTTATTTTCTTAAGGCCTTCAACTGATTAGGGAAGGCCTGCACACATTCTGGAAGATTCATCTGCTTTATTCAAAGTCAACTGGTTCAAATGCTGATCAATCACATCTACAAATATTGGTATTTGACCAAACAACTGGGCATCTTTTCTTAGCTAAGGTGACACATATAATTTAAAGATATGTTAAATTAAGAATGAGATTACTATAATAATAACCTGAAATTTATGATCCAATACTTCCTTAGAAGCCAGCTCTACTGTTGCATAGAAAAGGAAAAGTTTGTGTAGAGAAGGAAAAGTCTCAATGCTATTGCATCAGCTTATGCAACTCACAGAGGATTTATACAAAGCCAATTAAAATGGAAACCAGGGCTAGAGGAGGGAACATGGGATGGACCAGAAAAGGAAGCAGTTCCCTGATGGCCTGTTTTGACTTATAATCCACACAAATGTGTCACCTAGCAAAAAATAAATAAATAAAATAAAAATAAAAAGTAAAATATCAAAAGGAGGCAAATTGTAAGCAAAACAACATAAGCCACGGCTCCACCCTGGTTCTAGTCTCTTCATTGGAGGTTTTGCCCACCGAGTGATCTGGATACATTCTAAGGAAATCAGAACAAAATATAAATGAGTAGCATATAAAATCATGGAGGCTGAGATTATCACTGATTCTTAGTAAAGCAAGGGCCATGTCTGAGAAGTGTCAGAGACACTTACCATTTGGATTCTGGCAGGTACTGGACCCAGACTTGGAACCAACCAACAGCAGCTGCTGGAGGATCTGTCCCTATGTCCCTGGTCCAGTCTCTCCCTCTGAAACCCCTTCTGGCAGCCTTAGAGAGAGCATCTGGACAAGCCCCAGGTTATTACTGCACTTTGACCCCTCTGCCCAGCAGGCTGGGAGGCCCCATTCCTCACTAGATGCTCTGGAGGGTAGGCAGGGCATGTAGAATAGCTGTATGTAGAATGAGGATGTATTAAGGAAGACAAATTGAGCATCCCTTATCTCAAAATCTTAAACTTTTGAAATATAATGTGGGCACTCAAAAAGTTTTCAAATTTGGGACTATTTCAGATTTTGTGTTTTTAGATTAAGGAAGCTCAATCAGTAAAATCTCTGTAAATATTCCCAAATCCAAAATAAATTCTGAAATGTTAAATACTTCTGCTCCCAAGGGTTCCGCTGAGGGGTACTTACCTTGTGTGTACAATTGCCTGGTTCCCACACCCCTGCCACCTTGCTGTGCTCACAGAGCCTGTGAAGCCCCTGAGCCTAGGCCTGGCTGTGGTTCTGTACCTTCCCTAAGACCAGCACCAAAGGCGTGAGCTCAGAGGGCAAATTTGTTTTATTCTCAAGGCACTGAGTTTCTGTGCTTATCCAAGGGGCCTTTTAGATATGACTACTCGGTGACTTTTTTTCTCCACCAAACATCTACATGTAGGATGGTTTTTCCACCCACCTGTGCTAGCTAGGAAACTTTCAGAAGACTAAGAATGCAAGCCATACTTTCCAAAATGTGCTTCTCATGCCACTTGGAGACTGTACACTGCAGGAAAGCAAGACCACAGCACAAGGCACCCCCAACTTCATGATGTAAAGAGCTCATGCTTGCACATTCTATGGGCAAGGGGACAGTGGAAGGTGTGACCTCTTCTGCATGGCACCTGGGCCTTGTCTGGGTAGACTCTAATGGCTAGGGCTGGAATCACCTAGAAACTCCTCTCTAGCATAAGGCTGCATTCATCTTGGACTCTCTACCAGGGAGAAAGCAGATGGCCTTACGATGACTCTTCCTTCTCATGCATGAACCATCAGGGAGCCTCCAAGGATAAGTTTTCCAGGATCTTTAGACAGAAACGACATCCCTCCTTTGACTTGGCTCTGAGAGCCATGTGTCACCATTTCCATAGCATCCTGTTGATTACCAGCCAGCCTTGACCATGAGACCAGATCTAAGGGGAGGGAGTTGGTCTCCCCAACACTCAAGGGGGAGGGCCAGGTTTATTGTTTGGGGGTGACAGACATTGTCAGCTGAGCTGCCTGTCCCAAAGTCAGTCCTGTCCCCTCCTTCTGCTAAAGCTGAGGCTCTGAGTTGGAGATGGGACTTGAACCCCCAACCCTCCAGCCCAGGGCTGCTGCCACCAGGCCACACATACTCCCCATGGATCATATATATTTTCCTGCTTCTAGGGCTTTCTAAATGAAATAAAGCAAACACATTCTTTCCAGGGATGTCCTACATGCAAGCAATTCTGCCCATGGTTATTTAAGATAAAAATGAAGTACGATTGGTTTTTGCTTTTAAATGAGAATCCATCTGCCATAGGGGCTGGCCCAAACCCCCATTTTCTTCTGTAGTCCCGGGAGTTTCTTCCTTAAAGGCTTTCCTTAGGGATTCCATCTGGTCCTGATCGACTGGGATGTATAAAGAGAGGCCTCACTCTCAAGATCAGGCATGTGGAGGATGCTCTGTCAGTGTTTTGCCCACGGTGGGGGCATGGGAAAAGTCCTCTTAGATTCATGATCTACTTTAGGTTTACCATCACCTCTGGACTAAGGTGAAGTCTGAATGATTATAATTAAGACCCCCAAAATACAGTAGCTAAAATAAGTTTGGTTCCTTCTCCTATGAGATGACAATGACCTGGGCCAGTGCTGCAGCTCTATTGTTTTCAATGCCTGGCTTTATTTCTGGGTTCCAGTTACTTAGGTTGGAGAGCCAGGGCAGAGGGGTGTAGTGTACACTGTTTCTTTTCTGAGGCATACATCACTTCCTGTCTCATTTTATTGGCCTGAACTTGGTCATATGGTCATATCTAGCCACAAAGAAGACCAGAAAATGTGATCTGTAGATCAAAGTTAACTCATCCAGTTAAAACTGAGGGTTTCTATTCCTAAATGGAAGAAATAATAAATGGAAATTGGGGACAGTGATTTGCCTCTGCACTGTGCTCACACATTTCTCTTCTTGATTTCCCATGAGAGAACAGTATTTATGGAAATGCCATGACATTAGACTTCAGGAAGCATTTGTTACTGACCACCAGTGCAGGTTACATACAGGTGCTTGCTTGCCTCTGATCGAGCAAGATTTTAAGAAAGAAATCCTGTGGTCTGAATGACCACTATTTCCCAGTCATTGGTTGTTTCTGGTATTCTGTTGGTCTTTAGAATTCAAATTCAAGTCCAAGCTCTCTCAGAAGCTAGAAGTCAACCTCAATTACTTTATCTAAAAATTAAATATTTTGTCAGGCAGCTTTCAATTATATAACAACACACCTAAGATAACTACTTAGAAAGAGTAAAGGTTTATTTGGGCTCATAGTTTCTGAGATTTTGGTCCATGTAGCCTGACTCCATTGCTCTTAGGACTGTGGAGAATGAAACTGAACTTCATGGACGGGAACATGAGGAAGAGCAAAGCTGCTCACTTCAAAATCAAATGAAAAATACTGAGAGAGGAAGGGGATGGAGTTACCCTCAGTGACCCCCCCACTTTCACCCACCAGGCTCCATCTCCACCACTTCTCAATAATGACACAGACTGTTGGCCAAGCCATTTAAAATACTTGGGAGTTTGGGAGACATTTGTCTATACGGTAGCAGATACTATGTTATTTACTGTCTAGGATGAGTGTGAGGATTGAATGGAAAAATATATATAAAGCACCGGGTCATAAACATAATAGAAAAGAGTCAGGCAGGACATAAGCCACAGCGCCCGGTTTGCTAGATTAATAAATAGATCTGTGTCAGGCATGTCAAAGCAGACCCTCAGGTCCTTCCCCAAACTGTCCCCTGCTGACTCTACTGCTTCTTGGGTCTCACTCCAGGGACAGCCTCGCTATACTGGTGTTGGGTAGACTAGGAAACTGATTGAGTTCATTCTTCAATGTTGTGTGGTAGAAGCAACCCTGAGGATGGCGCTATAATTTGGATCTGGAATGTCTCCACAAAGCCCATTTGTCAAAGGCACATCCTTCAGTTTGGGCGGCTTTTGAGAGGTAGTAGAACCATTAGGAGGTGGAGACTAATAGGATGCTTTAGGTGACTTGGGGGTATGTCCTCGGAGGGGATTGTAGGACCCCAGTCTCTTCCTTTCTCCCTCCCTCCCCCAACTCTCTCTTGCTTCCTAGTGATGAAATACATGGCTTGGTTCCACCTCACATTTCCTGTCATGATATATTGTCTCATCACAGGCCCAAAAGCAATGAGATTAACCAACCCTGGATTGAAACCTCTGAACTGAGCCAGTAAACTTTCTCTTTTTATAAGTTGATTATCTTAGGCATTTGTTACAGCAACAGAGAGCTGACTAATACAGATGGTATAGACTGCCTATCAATCCCTACCTGGTTTGACTGATGGCTTTCTGACTTAGGCTGAGCATCTTGGGCATCCAGTCAGTAGTCAGCTCCTGGTTTCTGGGTGCACTTAGACATGTGGGGGTTAATCAGGAGAATTGGGGATTACCCTCTCCCTGTGAGTCATGTGGAGGCATGCCCAACTCTCACAGTGCTTCTTAGATAGTCCAATTGTGTAAAAGTCTGGGATTTAGGTCTTCTGTAGGTTTCAACAGAATTATCACTTTAGTATAGACTCTGAGCACCCCCCTACCCATTGGGCTTCCTGTCTTCATGAAATAGCTCAGCCAGCTTAAGGCATCTGCTCTGATGGTCTCTATGAAAACCCTGGACAGATAGGAGTGAAGAGTTAGCAGGCACTGTCAGCAGGCAGGCTCATATAACTGACTGGATGATGTGTACAAGAGCTGATCACACCTGGCACCTAAATAAAAGGGTGAACTCACCAGATGTGAGTCTTTTTAGTTGTGAGGCTTTTTAGTTGGTACAAACATTTCTATTCTTGGCCCAAGGAGTGTCTTGATTGCAATTAAGCACAAATCCTAATGTATATCTAATGCCCATATTATCTCCTAGAGATATTGTGTCATTCTTATGTTATAAATGAGTAAGAGATGGAACTTAACCTGAACTTAAGGATTCTTGTTTTTTTGGGCTGCTGAAGCTGAAATAGGTGTTCATTTTTCACTGATTAACATAATGTCCAAATTTCCAAAGAAGGAGGAGGTGGCAGAGGAGAAGGAGGAGGAGGTGAAGGAGAAGGAAGAGGGAAGAAGAGGAAGAGGAAGAAGGATAAAGAGAAGGAAATGAAGAAGGAGAAGGAGGAAGAGGAGGAGGGGTAGGAGGAGGAGGAGGGATAAGAATGAGAAGGAAAAGAAGGAGGAGAAGAATAAAGAGGAGGAGAAAAACAAGAGGAAGATGAAGAAGAAGAAATGGAGAGAAGATGAAAGGAATGAGAAGATGGTTGAATTGACATGAGGTTGTCTTGCTTCATGTTGTTTCACACATGTCAAATATAATGACTCCTGCCCTTACCTATCCAAACCACATTTGCAGAAGCAAAGAAAATAACTTATATTCTCAGAATGTGAGAAAGAAAAAAAAAAGGAAACTCTGAAGGACAGCTGACAACTCTGATTGCCATTTCCCCAGGGTCCCCATAATCCTAATTTCCATTTATGTAACAACTCAAGCATGTCCCACATGTGAAAAACAAAATGCCAGGACATAGCAGCACCACAGATACCCCTACCCTCTTAAAATGATAGGTTTTCATTTGCCTCCAATGTTATGCAAAACTGTGGAATCCAACTTTTCAAGCCCTGGTTCTTTTGAACAACAAAATATGGATCAAGCATCAATAAATAAAAACTATGTGTCCATGTTGAGTATTCCTTATCTGAAATGCCAGATGTCAGAGTGTTTTTTGACTGTGAAATCTTTGCATAGACTTTACCAGGTGAACATTGCTAATCTGAAAATCCATAATCCAAAATACTGACACTTTTTGAGCATTGTAACAGAAAGCTTCAGATTTCAAAGCATTTTGGATTTTGGATCTTCTGAATAGGGAGGTTCAATCTGAATATGGTTCAAGGAAGATAATGAAGAAAAAGGATTGGCTCCAGGAAAAATAAAATATTTTCATTTGGTTTATTCGGAAAGCAAAAAAAAAAAGCTGAAAATGGTATTTGCTCATTTACAGACATAAAAGAAAAATGTCAATCTCAGGAAAAACAATCTTTAGCTAAATTTGCTAGCTGAATCACAAATTCTTAAATGGCAGAGGGTGCTAGAATTTTGGAGATGACATGGAGCTCTTCATTGTGCTGTTACACACATGGCTAAAGTGCCTGGTGAGATTATAGGAAGGCAAATTCTGGAAATGGGAACTTTGAAACTGAGTTTGCATTGAGGAACAGCATTTATGTTCTTCAAGGGTGGGTGGGGTCTCACTTCTGGTTCATTATGGATTACACTCATGTCCTTCCACACCGGATTCACTGTGCTGGCCTCCTGAAGTCTACAGGCAGTGACATGTGATGGTCTGGGCACCAAGAGGAGAAACACCTGTGCCTGGCAGGCTGGGCTTGATGCAGCCTGCTCTGGCCCTGCCTGCCTCCCTCCCAGACTCATTGTTCTGTACACATAAAGGGCCTAGCAAGTCTCAACCAGGTTTAAAGTGCCATCTCTTTTCCTAGGAACAAAGAAGTCACTTCTTTCTACTAAACTTGGTGCTGCATTGTAGGAGGTAATTCACAAAAACGGTTAACATTAAAAAATTGGATTACACTTAGCACTTCTTCTTTTGGAATTCTGTCATTCATTTTATTGTTCCAATATATTTTGCAGAGAGATGGTCCCATAGTCACTCAGAGGTAAACAAAGAAACAATGGTGACCATTCTTTGTGTACTTGCTATGTGACATATGGCTTAACTGTGTTTTCTGCAATCCTTGGTTACTTAAATCAGTAAAGAACAGAGTAGAATGATCCAGTCTGTGTTTTGCAGATGAGGGGACTGAGACCCAAAGCAGCTAAGTAATTCCCAATATATCACAGCTAATGAATAAAATCCAAATACTAACCTTTCTGGTCTTAAAGTCTTAAGACATCCTCCCACATACCCCAGTGGCTGAATGTCCATTCAGGCGCCAGCCAAGAGCCACCCATAGATCCTTCCAACTCCCTAGCAGACAGGCCTTGCCATGTTCTCACCTCCTCTGTGAAGAGGATTGCACCTCCCAGCATTTCTCCATAATGCTCTGCTTTGTGGTTCAAATCAAGAGCAAAAGTGGAAACCAGGGTCAGTGGCAATCATAATCCTGTAATCCCAGTTATTCAAGAGTCTGAGGAAGGAGGATCAAGGCTTGAGGCCAGCCTGGGAAACTTGGAAAGACCCTGTCTCAAAATAAACTAAAAGGGCTAGGTATATACTTCAATGATACTATGCACAAGGCCCTGGGTTGAGTCCCCAATGATAAAGAAAAGAAACACAAATCAGAGGTAAAACATTATTGCTCCTAGAATGGTCAAAATATTCCTCTGCAGGGCTGGGGATGTGGCTCAAGCGGTAGCATGCTCGCCTGGCATGCGTGTGACCCCGGTTCGATCCTCAGCACCACATACAAACAAAGATGTTGTATCAGCCGAAAAGTAAATAAATAAATAAATAAATAAAAATATTCCTCTGTAGGCACACAGAAAAAGAAAAAAAAAATCCCCAAGGGTTCTTTGAGGAAATAATGACATTCATTTTTGAAAGTACCTACTGGAAAAAAATAAAATTATGCTAATTTAAATTACTTAAAGGATCAATCTAAATGAAGATAAGCATTGAGGGAAACTACTTTAATAAATTGAAAAGAGTGACCAGTGCTTAATTCTTTACATCAGAATGTGTCCAGACTGTATTTTTTTTCCTTAAATGGTTTCACACTCCTGTTACATCTTATTATCCATGGTTACTCACCTACATTAATACTCACATTCCTATAAGCCTAGTTTCATGAGCCTAGCATCTCCTGAGTAGATAAATGCCTCCAGAAATTAATCATAAGAAAACTCAGTCTCTCTGTGACCATGGCCTTTGTAAGTTTCTGGACAATGGGTAGAAAGAGAAACATAGAAAGTGGCACACTTGAGGAACAGGACCTCAGAAGGTTTGATGTTCTAAAGACTTTCTGGAAGCCAGTGTTTTCTGTTTGAAGAAGCGAGTGAGTTCCCCCTGGCCAGGGGCATTATGAGAATTCGAGGACACTTGTCAGGACTTGCAGGTCTCAGGCGCCTCTGGGACCTGGGTATTGTGGTCCTTATTCAACCCACAGCAAGAGTCAGCACACAGGACAGAGCCCCTCTGTTCCACTCTGCCTTCAGCCCCTCCCAGCTGCTTAGCCCAGGGGTTCACTGACCAAACCCCTTTCCTTCCTGAGGGAGTTTCTCTGCCTCACTGCAGACAGGTGGGGAAGCAGAGGCACAGGTGAAGGGACTCTGCAGGGACTGCAAAGTAGGCAGCAGGCAGAGCTAAGGCCAGCTCCATCCCGGATGTTTCCTCAAGGAGGACAGAGTGTGACAAGGGCCAAGTAAGCTGCAGGAATTCCACAATCCTGCTTTTGGAAATGACTTAACTCTTAAAATAGATCTGTAAGAATTGGAGTTCAGGTGGTGATGCTCATTTCAACAACACAATGACATAAACAAAAGTCATGGCCTGGTGACTTAGTGGTGTCCTCAGTCTCTCATCTACAATAGCCTGACACCATGAAGTCAAAGGGAGCCAACCTCAGCTTTGAGACCTGGGCAGCTAGGACCACAGCACAGTTGGTGGAAGAACCGGTAATTAATTACCTTTGAGTCACAACTAACACCCCTCCTTCCTTTTTCTCGTAACCTTTCTTCTTTCTCTCTCTCTTCCTGCCTTCCTTCTGTAGTCTCATCCTCCCTCTCTCTCTCTCCCTCCCTCCCTCCCTCCCTCCTCTCTTTCTTTCTCTTCCTTCCTCCTCATTTAGGAGTCTGACCAACTCTACCACAAAATGCATGGCATTTACGATGTGTTAAAGCACACTGTACCCCAGAAGAATGTACAACTATCATATGTCAATCAAAAGTAAAAATATCAAAAGAAAAAAGGCAACTAGATTTGGCAGAGCCCTGGAGACAAGCACAGGAGTGTGTGTGATGTTTTTAGTTTTAAAATGAGCACATAATATTTGTACCTATTATGAGGTAGAATTAATGATTGTTGAATGAAAAAAATAAGGACTCACAACTGGCAATGGGGCCCTTTCTCTAATCCTTTCTTTTTACTCAACAGACACAAAGGAAAAGAATGAAAATCATCCAGGGCCTGAGGGAGGTCTACCTTAGAGGCCAGAGAGAGTCCAGCCAGAAGGCCCTACCTGTGGGCCGGGCCACCAGCTCAGTGGCAATTCTCAGTTTCTTCATCTGGAGAGTGAACAGTTGGCCAAGAAGATAGGCCAAAAAAGCAATTTCACACTGACTGAGCTGTGGTTTGAAGCTACATGCATGCACTCTAGTTTAACCTACTAAATCCAGTTAAAAGTAGTTTAACCTACTAATTCCAGGTTTCTATGTCATTCATTCTAGTTCACTGGTGATTAACCTTTGTTTTTCAAAGTGATTTAATGTTTGTGATTCTGTTCCATAACAGGATTTGTACAGAAAGTCTAAGGATTTGAAACTTTTAGTAAACACCGTGTGGAAGTCTGATGCTGTAATGGGAGGGGCATGGAGTGGGGGAGAGAACTCCCCCACCTCAGAGATGTCATAAAAAAATACAGTGGTTCCTCAGCAAGGTGCCCCATGGTCACTGAGGGGCTGTGAGCATCCTATACACAGGTTCACTCAGCCAGCAGAGTAGAGATGGATAACACTGGCATTGGTGAGTTTAATTCCTATTAAAAAAAAAAAAAAAACAAGTACTGCCAATCCTGGAACACAGCCCACAGCAGTCAGCAAGAGAGCCTCTCATCCTGAACATAAGCGTGGCTGTCTTGAGCAAGACTGTCACTAAACAGAAATTCCTTCCAAAAGGAATGATAAAGTTCTTTGATAGTTTTTTTTTTTTTAAGACAGAAGTGGCATCACCAAGAATTATTGTTTTCCTCCTGTGACAACTGTGAAACCGTCTCACCAGAAAAAAATGACAGATAGCCAGGAAGCTTTAGATCTTGTCTGTTTCCATGATCAGTAGAAATCCTGTGACCAACAGAAAGAGAAAACAGGAGCCAGCAGCAGAAAGTGAACTGGAAAGAGCTCAGCACCCTGGGAATGGCTCTGTCCCCCAACCTGTGGAACTCTTCTCTGGGGCACTGAGGTCCTCCCTTTACCACACACTTACCTGCCACTTGCCTGAGCACAGGGTAACTAGAACACAGAGAGTCCCATAAGCACAAGGGTTAGAGGGGCAGGGAATGAGAAAAGAAGAATGATGATTCATATTATTAATAGGGAGTGCCAAGAAATGCCAACAATGGGGCACACTCTTGTCACGTGGAGGATGAGATGCCCCACCAATGCGAAGTGGGTTGGGGTTCACACTGGGAACTATCCCTGGAGAGAAAGGCCAGCATCCTTGGAATAAGTCAAGCCATGAACCCTTGCCCAACTGGGAGAGTGGAGCCCAGCGGGGGAGGTTGGAAGACAGCCAGGTTTTGTCCAGAGAATGCACAACCCATGGGAACCCAGTTGTATTATATGAGGTGAAGCCAGTTGTATTATATGAGGTGCCAGTGGTGGGGACCTGCCCTTAGGAATGGAATGCTGCTTCCTAAGGGACCTAAATGGCACCCCTGGCATTGTGCCCTATACTCCTGATACAACTACTCTAAAGGAAATTATCTGACTTAGGAAAGGTTCTTTTCATAGAAGTGCTCACTACACTTCCTTAGAGCAGTGCAATGGAAAAGTCAGCAGACGGGTTTTCAACTGGAGGGGAGACAGAGAGCCGAATGACATGAAGCCATTGAAGGGGCACTTATGATCACAACACAATCCTGGAAAAAAATATGTTTGTAAGAGGAAAGGAAAAGCCGAGTGTGAAGCATAGGGACACTCGGATCCTGATGGGATGGGAAAGAACAGGCTTGTGCAGAACAAGAGATACCAGAATAAAACTGATCGGGTGGGGGATGGGGAGGGTCATTGGCTTCTTTTCTTCCAGTTTCTAAGGTGTTTTGCAGGTGCATATCAAGGTGGAAATGCAGGCTACTGCCTACAGTTTGGAGCTGTCCTTCGACCCATGAAGCTCTCCAGCATCTGTGTTGAGGATCTCAGAAGCCCAGTACCCAAGGGGCAGAGCTGACCATGTGGGTCAGGGGGAAAATCCTGCAGGGCATAGTGCAGCCTGGAACCTTAGTATTAAATCCCCTGAGCATGTCTATGATCCCCAAAGCATTTCCACAAATATTGATGGACCAACCCTGCAGACAAATTGGCTGGACCTCTTTGGGCAGGGTTCGGGCCTGTGCTCTTGTAATTTTTCCTCCCTCCAGGTGGAAAAAGGAGTTGCAAGAGAGATCAGCTTGGGTCCCTGGAGTCTGCACCAGAAAATATGTCTCCAGAGCTTCCCACAGGAGAAGCTAATCCTCCCTGGAAGAGAGATGGACTATTAAGTGGGGTTCCCATGGCTTTAATTTGGAAAAAAATTCAAGTGTGCCAATATTTATGCCAGTTTCCCCTTATCCTAGGTGCAAACAAGGCCCCTACATGTCCTCATGCCTATCAGCTCAACCCAATCAACACAGAGCCCAATTTTGACCATCTCCACTTCTTCCACCTTCCCCACCACAGAAATGTGTAGCCCAATTTTGAAGGTGGAGACTTAATATCTGAAGATGGGAATTCCCAGTTTTGGGGGAGTAGAAATGCACAGACTTTGCTATATTAAAAGGTGGGCGGAGGCTGGGGGGATGGCACATGCCTGTAATACAAACTCAGGAGGCTGTGGCAGGAGGATCACAAGTTCAAAGCCAGTCTCAGCAATTTAGCAAGACTGAACCACCCAGCAATTTATCAAGATAATTTCTTAACAAAAGAAAGAAAAATAAATTAAAGACTGGGGCTGTAGCTCAGTGAAAAAGTAACCCTTGGTTTAATCCCTAGTACCAACAAATAAAATAAGTGACACACATGTTTGTTCTGGAGCCATCTCAGACCAGCAGATGCCCTAGCCCCTAGGTGCATGTCACAGACCTCATGGGCCTAATGGGTTTCATGAGGACTCAGACTAGAGCATTTCAGTAAACTCCTCTGAACTTTTTCTCCTAGCTTCTCTCCACGTCCATAGCAGCTCCCAGAACACCCAATATTTAATTCTTGGAAAGCCATCTCCATATGGTCAAAGCCTTAGAGATCAAGAATGTGGGACAAGGGATATAGGATGACCTCATCCATTCATGAGAGCTGTTTGCTCTGGAAAGTTTATTTTCTTCCTGTATGAAGAAGGAAGTGAAGAGGACACTCTGCTACTTTTACATTATGGCTGAGTTCCTAACAGGCTTTCTCTATTCCCACCTGGAGATGTATGATGATCCCTTCACAGAAGTGCACAAGAAGAGCCCAGCAGCTTTGCTTCTTCCCAGTGGGCTCTAGGGTTCAAAGAGCAGCTTAGGATCAGATCTGGGAAGGACATGCTGGGTGGAGCACTGGGATGTCCATCATGGGCTGTCAAATGAAACCAAGGGGTAGTCCTGTTCTTCAGGTTCCTATATTTACTTTACAAAAGTCGGATTGATAACAATTCATCTCATCTGGTCCCTGTAAGCTTTTACTCTTGTCAAATTAGAGGAATAAAAATTGCTTTGGAAAGATTGTTACTGCTCCTTCAATAAGTGTCTTTATGATGCAACTTCATTTTTGGGTATTCCTTTAGCCTGCATGTAGAAAATGTCCTTCCCCAGATAGAATCTGTTTCTAGAATTTGCCATTTTCTTAGCCTTTACTGCTGCTGTAATAGAATATCACAGACTGGGTGATTTATAAACAATAGAATTCAACTTAGTTGATGGTTTTAGAGGCCAGGAAGTCCAAGAGCATGGTCCTGGCATCTGGAAAGGGCCTTTGTGCACATTATAACATGATAGAAGCTGGAAGGGCAAGAGAGAAGGAGTGACGGAAATGGAGAAATAGAAAGGAAAGGGGAAAACCCCTCCTGTTATCAGAAATCCATTCCCACCATAATTAGCCCACTCTAAACCTTTTCTCAAGGGCAGAACTCTGTGACCTGATCACTCCATGAAGTTCTCAGTGGTCAGCACTGTTGCATTGGAATTCAGTTTCCAACATATTCAGTTTCCATGCTCCAACCAGAGTGTCCTTCCAGACCTGATCCTCGGCACTCTTGAGCTCCAGAGCACACTGGGAAAAAGCAAACCCCCCTCAGGACATGCCTGGCTCTCCTTGTCCACCTCTGTGAAAGAACTCAGGCATAACATGAAAGTGGCTGGGTATATGCTCATTTCATTTTTAGTAGTAAGAATGAACTTGCCTTTTCAGCTAGAGGAATTTTTTTGCAGACAATTCAATGTGTGTGTGTGTGTGTGTGTGTGTGTGTGTGTGTGCGTGTGCGCGCATGTACATGAATATAAGTATATAATATGTATATGACATATATTATATGTATATTTGTATATTTATGTATATGTGTATATATATGTGTATATATGTGCATATATATATATATATATATATATATATATATATATATAATGTCAGTAAAAATTCACAGTTTTTATCTCATTTGACCCCTTAGCATTTGAATTAATTCTAGTGGCCAGGTAAAATAATCCACCTAATCTTATGTTCATTAATGCCTTTAGAGAGACAATGCTCTCACTTTTAACATTCTTCACCTGGAGTCTAAAGGGTCTCCCCAAGAGTTTCTGGGTAGGCTGGTTGCGGTGGCATATGCTTGTAATCCAAGCAGCTCAGCAGGTAGGAGAATCGAGAGAGCCAGCCTCAGTAAAAAGAAGGAACTAAGCAATTCAGTGAGACCCTGTCTCTAAATAATTACAAAATAGAGCTGGGGATGGGGCTTAGTGACTGAGTTTCCCTGAGTTCAATTCACAATGCAAAAAAGAAAAAAAAAAGAGTCTCTGGTTAGAATGGGGTGAGGTTTACATGAGCACAGATGGGAAAAGTCAACCTGCACACTTGTTAACCTCTAACTGATCTTGGTATTGACCAGTTTGAATGTGGGCAGCAGACCCAGCAGGAACAACACACCTCACAACCTGCCCTGTTGCCTTCACAGCTATTCCCATGGCACACTGAAGTGACTGCAGGCAAACCATGTGTGGTTGGTTTCCTTTGAACTTTCTGTATTTCAATTCATTAAAAAATATTTTCATAGACTTTATGTGGGCAAACTGAGCTACAATAGGGTGGGAACACAGCTCAGCTGGGAATTCAACATGTTCATGTCCCTTGAAACTCAAGCCAGATCCAGCAGGTCCCATGGAACTGATAATATGTAATTTCCTTTTCATAGTATCTTCAGACTGCATTCTGCCCTCATTCTAATCTTACCAGGGAAACAAAGTAAAGGCACCTCAGGTTTTATTATCCTCAGAGCCCTGAAGCAGAGAGAGGTTCTGTGATTTGACCAAGGTCACACAGCTGGCAAACAGTGAAGGAAGAATTTGTTTTCTGGAACACACCTGACCTCCCAGGTGGAAGTGAGAGGGGCAGTGTCTTCTGTCCCTCCTTCTGTTGTTTAACCCCTTCATGGGAACCTGATCAATCAAGTCTCTTCCAGACCTTTCCTGGGCAGTTCCATCATTTATTCAGTCTCCCAATCTCCTCTCACCTGGCTCCTTCCTACATCATGGCAGCCTTGTGCTTTTCTGTAGAGAACCACAGCAGCCCATTTCACAGATGTAGCCAGATCCATGAAAAAAATTTGAGCATGCCAATGAGCTGGTGCCCCGAGGAACAAGCTCTGCTGATCAAGCATCAGGTGGGACAAAGAGTAGAAAAATGAGGTTGGAGCAGCAGGGAGAACTGAGAGCAAAGCAGGAGGCACCTGGGAAGCCCATTATAAGAGATTGATATGGGGTGAGGGAGGGTGATATGATATTCATCTCTATACAGCCTCTTAAAACTGAGTTACTCTAAAAATTACAAATTACTGTAATTTTCTGGCATTTTTTTCTTCTACCAATCTCTGTCTAGTTCATTCTGTCTTTATGCCATTTTCTTTTCCCTTCTATTATCCTTTTTAGCCTGATCCAGGCCTGATCCTCGGCACTCTTGTTCACTTAAATTTTAAAGTATTATTTGTTAAATTAAAGGTATATAACATCCCATTCTCTCTCTCTCTCTCTACTTCATTAAAAGAAAACAGCTGAAATTGTTTCAAAATTGTTTCTTACTGGTGTGAAAGAAGTCAGTAGTTCTTAACATAATAAAAAGTCTTCCAAAGGGTAATTATTCTTAAAAAGTGAAAGATAATGAAATTAAATTTTGGTATCCCAGCACTTCATGATTAGAAAAAATGGTTAAATATTAAGTAAAAAGTGTTTTTTATTGAAATTTAATATTCTGTTTTACATTTTTAAAAAAAGCCCAAATTAGAATTTAGGAACATTTTAACATTGATTAGAGTCTTCACTTTAGAATGAAAACAAAAAGTTCATGTGTGCCTAATTAATATAGGTTGAAGAATAGTTTATAGAACTATGAAATTTCTTAACTATGAAATTTCTGTAAAGAACATAAGATACAAATACACTATATTTGTACATTAACTATGTGAGTATATTCAAATAATAGTCATGTAAGGTTGTTGTTTGGGGAAAATTCCAAGCATCACCTGGCAATCCGTGTCTAGTTGGATATAAATAATGTCTGAAATAATAGCTCAATCTGATATAATCACTCTAGTAAAGAAAAGTTTGTACATATGTGTGTGAGTGTGTGTGTTTGTGTATATATGTAAGTTTGCATATACACACACACCGACAGGTATTCAATTTGATACAAAAATATGCACCTGCTTACTAAAGACACTGCAAATGAGGATCAACATTGCAGCATTAACAACCACAAAACTTAATAAACTCACCTAAGTTGTGTGTTGTAAATACCAAATAATTACAAACAGCCATTAGGGACTGATACCAAAAGCATATGCACAGGCTCTGTGTTGCCTGAGCTAAGTAACTACAGTGTATTTTAATGTAGAATGTGTTATATAAAATCCAAACAAAGATTATAAGAGATTGATTTGGGGTGAGAGAGGGTGATATGATATTCATCTCTGTACAGCCTCTTAAAACAGATTTACTGCAATGGCTTGTGGAAGTAACAAATGTTTATTTGAATAAATATTAATTTGTTCACATCAAGTCCCAATAGAAAACTCTTTCCTCTTAAAAGGTCAAATTTTCCTCTTATGCAGTGTTTACTATTATGGTTGCCAATTGTCTGTTTAGAAGATATAACATTAAGGAGATATGTAAAGTAGAGTCTTGAAGGATAATGATGTAGAATCTGAAGCAGAGATAAATATGCTAATTAGAAACAGCAATAATTTCAGATATAAACATTATAGTGACTTACCTTATATTTCTTGACAGCATGGTGATCATTTCTCATCAACCAATCATGAATTCTCTCTCAAATTACCTTATTATCACACTGTTTGAGCTATAAAAATTTATTTAAGAAAGAATATTATCAGGCTGGTGATGTGGCTCAGTGGTACATCACTTACCTAGCATGAATGAGGCCCTGGGATTGAGTCCCCAACATTGCAAAAAAAATTAAATAAATAAATAAAAATAAGAAAAATAAAGAACATTACCAAAAAGTTAAGTAACTTCTTTAAATAACTATAGAAACCAAATAAAGAATTTTATTGTGAAGAAGCTTTAGGAATTATACAATTCTATATGAATAGAAATAATCATCATTTGGAAGATTGTCTGCATTTCTGCCACTTGCTGTACAAAATATTGCTTTCTCCCATGTTTACTTTTCAAGCAAACAGCAATATCAGAACTACATATAGCCTGTTTGTTTCATAATTTCATGTATTGGGGCCAGTTTATCATACCAGAAGTTATTTTGGCTCTGCAAAAGATTATTTTGGCAGAAGTTTTATTAGTATCTTCAAATTGTCTTTAAGGAAACTTGGCTAGATTTACTGCCTAAGATGGCCAGTTATAAATTTTAAACCTTATTACTGCACACTCCCAATCTCCTTCTCCAAGTCAGTAGTACTATGGTATTTTCTGGTGCAATGATTCAAACATAAATTTGTTACAGAATTCCTTAACAAATAGGATAATTTTAGCAGCAGAGTTATAATGAAATAATGATTTGGCTTTATGTTTTTGGTTCACGAAATGCCTAATATATTTGGCAGCATAACTCAGTCTCCATTATCTATGGTATTAGAAGAATAGCTATAACATGTACAGTAAAATATATAGCTAATTCAAAAGCTATTTGAGTCAGCCTTCTTTCTCAAACTCTCAGACATCTCTTTATTCATGGGAAAAGGTACATTATTCTATGTATTACTACATTAACAAACCTAGCTTTCATAGAAACTGGGACAAAGCATTAATGTACCTAAATTTTTTATTATTTCCTTAGGATGAGGGGCTGGGGTTGTAGCTCAGTGGTAGAGCACTTGCGTAGTATGTGTCAGGCTCTGGGTTCCATTCTCAGCACTACATATAGTTTCTAGGGTGAATTATGAGCATTGGAATTGCAGAGCCAACATGTTTGTTTACTGTACAGGTTTGAAACATATTGTTAAATTTACAAAAACCATACAGCATATTCATTGAGTGTCTACTCAAATATTACTTCTCTTTAGCCTTCCTTACTCTCTGAGGCAAAATGAAAACAATTAAGTGCTATGCACCATGTTAAGAGCTGATCATACAACAATGAGCCAACAAAGTCCCTGCCTCTTGATGAGCTTATAGACTCATTAACAAGACAGACGTTTATTAGATAGCTATACACACCTTGCAAGATCCTTCTCCTGCACATCCCTTGAACTTTATATCTAACTCCATTATGACATTACCTTTTTAAACTTAATTGGTATTTTTTTTTCTTGTTAGACTTAGTTACTTAAGGGCAGGGACAAACATTTGTTACTATAGTGTCTATGTGGGATCAGAGTTTCTGCAATCAGACAATCTTAATCTACATCCTGTCTCCACACTTATGCATCTTTGGATAATTTTTTGACAACTCGTGCCTCAGTTTCTTAATATATAAAATGAATGGGGATAGTTATAATATTCACCCTATAGTGCTGCAAAAGGATTAAGTCCTAGGACATGTACAGAACTGAGAATAGTGCTTGACATAAGTGCTTAAGAACTAGTAGCTATAACCATCTTTCCAGATCTAGTATAAATATTTTGTAATGTCTAACACCTAGCTTAATAGATAAATAAATGCATTTAACTATATTAATAATTCTGAGTTCTTCAACATGGTCAACAATTTGATGACTAGTCTTAAAAATTAGTATGTGCTTTTGCCATATGCCATGAAATTGAAAGTTTGATTCTAAAATAATCATTATTTTTCCTCTAAGAAAATTTGTTGTCAGCTAAACAATGGCAGAAATTATATTATCAAATTAAAGAGTTAATTCAAAGATCAACATTATTTTATGTGCCATTATAAAAGAAAACTCACTACAAATTAAACTGTGATAATATTTTTTGTTACTTAGAATTCTTATTTTATGTTTGCTGAAATAATTTTCTTAAACTTATTTGGTCATTTAAGTAAAACTACTCACGTGGTGAGGTAAGGTGGCTGAGCTGGGGTCCATGTGGGAGGCAGTGGGGTGGCGATGGCGGCAGCGGCGGCAGCAGCTTCATTCACGACTGGAGGTAAGGCTGCAAGGCTGGGGTCCTCCTGGGGGGCAGCTGGGGTGGCAATGGCGGTGGCGGCGGCAGCATCCTTCCCCCCACCCCCGTGAGGTAAGGTGGTGAGGCTGGGGTCTGTGGGCGTCAGCCAAGGCAGCGGCAGCGGCAGCTTAGTTCAAGCTGCGAGGTAAGGCCTTGGGGCTGGGGTCCTCCTGGGGGGCAGCCAGGGTGGCAGTGGCGGTGGTGGCAGCATAGTTCACACCGCAAGATAAGGCTGAGGGGCTGGGGCCCACGTGGGCGTCAGCCGGCGTGGTGGTGGGTGGCCTCAGCTTCGTTTAAGTCGGTGAAGCTGGGGTCCGTGTTGGGGGTGGGGGGCAGCGGTGCTGCAGTCGTTCACGCCGCGAGGAAAGGCGGGGAGGCTTAGGTCCGCTTGGGCGTCAGCCGCAGCAGCCACAGCGTTTCAGGCGGTGGCAGCTTAGTCCAAACCCTAGGTAAGGCAGCGGTGCTGGAGTCATTCACTCCGCGAGGTAAGGCAGCGGGCTGAGGTCCTGGTGGGCTTCAGCTGGGCGGCGGCGGCGGCGGCGACAGCTTTGGTCCAGCAGTGAGGTAAGGCGGCAGGGCTGGGATCCTTCTGGGGGGCGGGGGGGGCGGCGGGGGGGGCGCAGCGGGGGGGGGCGCAGCGGGGTGGGGGCGCAGCGGGGTGGGGCGCAGCGGGGGGGGGCGCAGCGGGGGGGGGGCGCAGCGGGGGGGGGCGGCAGCAGTAGCTTCCTTCCGGCTGCGAGGTTAAGTCAGCGGGATTGGGGTCCGCATGGGGTCAGCTGGGGCGGGGTGGAGGTAAGGCGGAGGCAGTTTAGTTCAAGCCGCAGGTAAGGTGGTGGGGCTGGGATCCTTCTGGGGGGCAGCGGGGGGGCAGCCGGGGGGGGGGGGCAGCGGGGGGGGGCAGGGGGGGGACGGCAGCGGCAGCTTCCTTCCGGCTGCAAGGTTAAGTCAGCGGGATTGGGGTCCGCATGGGGTCAGCTGGGGCGGCGCGGAGGTAAGGCGGAGGCAGTTTAGTTCAAGCCGCAGGTAAGGTGGTGGGGCTGGGCTCCGAATGCGGGGCAGTGGGGGGAGGGAGCGGCGGCGGCAGCATAGTTCATACCATCAGGTAAGGCTGAGGGGCTGGGGTCCAGGTGGGCGTCAGCTGGCGCAGCGGTGGCTTCAGCTTGGTTCCCGCTGAGAGGTAAGTCAGGGAACCTGGGGTCCGTGTTGGGGTGGGGTTGGGGGGCAGCCGGCGGCGAGGTAAGGCTGCCGGGCTTGGGTTCGCGTGGACGTCAGCCAGGGCGGCTGCAGCGGCAGCGGCAGGAGGTAAGGCGGCGGGGTTGGGGTCTGCGGAGGTCAGCTGCCATGGCGGTTTTGGCAGTGTCAGCTTAGTTCAAGCCCTGAGGAAAGACAGCGGTGCTGGGGTCCGTGGGGGGGGGGGGCAGCCGGGCTGTGGTGGCGGCCACGGCAGCTTCGCTCAAGCCGCGAGTTAAGGCAGCGGGGGCTAGGGTCTGCGTGGGGGGCAGCGGTGGTAGT
The DNA here is from genome assembly GCF_964194105.1 of Spermophilus citellus. Taxonomy (NCBI): domain Eukaryota; kingdom Metazoa; phylum Chordata; class Mammalia; order Rodentia; family Sciuridae; genus Spermophilus; species Spermophilus citellus. The sequence goes on along the minus strand of NW_027672876.1, from coordinate 963,673 downwards.
GTCATTCGTGCAGCGAGGTAAGGCGGCTGGGCTGGGGTCCATAAAGGTGTCAGCCTGGGTGGCGTCGGCGGCAGGGGTGGCGGCAGCTTCGTGCAGCCACCACGTAAGGAGTTGGGGCTGGGGTCTGCGTGGGAGGTTAGCTGGGCGGCGGTAGAAGCTTGGCTCAAGCGGACTGGGGTCCGTGTGGGGGCCAGCTGGTCACAGGCGGCAGCTTCTTTCACACCGGCGCCCACCACCGGTGTCCGCGAGCCCCGGTGGGGCTGCCTGGCTGTTTCCATTACTTGGCGGCTTGGGCAGCGAGCTGTCCAAGCGCGCCCCTCCCCACAAAGGGCCTCGGGAGCTGCGTGGACGCCAGCAGTGGCAGCGGCTCACCTATGAGGGCACAGAAATTTGTTGCAGTTCTTGGGGCTTTGTTTTTCCTTGGGCTTTTACCCCTTTTCATTAACTTTGGACAGATTTGAGTCTATTATTTAAATTGATTAATGGTATATTCCTTATTTGATGCCATGGCCTTAGACCCAATGGCCTGTCTATAACATTTACTTTTTCTTCCTAGGATGAAAGCCCCTTAAGAAAGTGGGCTTGAAATGAAGGTGAATTGTTTTGCTATCATGATGTCATACACCTATAATCCCAGGTAGGGGATTTGAAATTTTGCTTTTTTAAGAATATTACTAAAGCACAAGAAATAGAAACAAGAGTCACTAGATGGGATGAATTCAAACTGAAAACATTCTTCTCAGCACAAGAAACAATCAGTGAGGTGAAAAGTGATACCAGAGAATAGGAGTAAATTTTTTTACCACATGCACATCAAATAGTAACCTAATTTCCAGGATATATAAAGAACATTAAAAAACTTAATACCAAAAAACAAATTTCCCAATCATTCAATTAAATGGGCTAAGGAACTGAAGAGACACACTTCTTAGAATATAATCAATCAATCAATCAATAAAAAAATGTTCAACGTCTCTAGCAATTAAAGAATTGCAAATCAAAACTACTCCAAAATTTAATCTTATTCCAATAAGAATGGCAACTATTAAAAATACAAGCAAAAATATATGTTGGTGAGTATGTGAGGAAAAAGGCCCACTGTTACACTGTTGGTAGCACTGTAAATTGGTGACGCCAAATTGGAGAAGAATAAGGAGATTCCTTAGAAAACTTGGAAACAAACCAAAATTTACCCAGTTACCCCACTCCTCAGTTTAGACCAACAAGAGCTAAAAACAGCAGAATACAGAGGCATTTCCACATCAATGTTCATAGCAAAACAATTCATAACAAAAGGAGTTTAGCACCTTTTGGTATGTTGATTGGCCACTTGCATCTTCTTATGTGAATTTCCTGTTTAAGAATGAGTCAGTCACCTTAGAGAAAACATTTGGCATTTGTTTTTTGGGGATTGGCAAACTTCAATTAGAATCATTTTCTCCAAAGCCATCCAATTACCTACAAATGCCACGATTTTATTCTCTTTTATTGCTGAGTAATATTCCATTGTGTATATATGCCACATTTTTTTAATCCATTCATCTACTGAAGGGCTTCTAGGTTGGTTCCACAGTTTAGCTATTGTGAATTGTACTGCTATAAACACTGATGTGGCTGTGTCCCTGTAGTTTGCTCTTTTTAAGTCCTTTGGGTATAGACTGAGGAGAGTCCTTTGCATATAGACCAAATGGTGGTTCCATTCCCAGTTTTTCAAGGAATCTCCACACTGCATTCCATATTGGCTGTACCAATTTGGAGGAATAGACCAACTCTAGATAGCGCAGAGGGGTGAGAGGGCAAAGGAGGGGACAGGGATTAGCAATGATGGTGGAAACTGTGATAGACATCATTATCCAAAGTTCATGTATGAAGACATGAATTGGTGTGAGCATACATTATACAAACAGAGATATGAAAAATTATGCTCTATATGTGTAATTAGAATTGTAATGCATTCCACTGTCATGTATTTAAAAAATAAAATCAATTAAATATTAAAAAAGAATTTCCTGAAATAAATTATGTAAAATTCTTTATAGTTGAGTTAGTGAGTGGAAGGGTGTGGATGTGTTGAGCGTTAGTCCTCACTATTCAGTTGTTTTCCAAAGTGGTGGCACCCACTCCTACTCCCAACCCCAGCCTCCCTGAGAGTTTCAGTTCCTCCACGTCCTCTTTAACTCTCTGTTTCATGTCTCGTATTAATATTGTTAAAAAAAGTGTATTTTAATTACAAGTCCTTGAATAGATGCATGTTGTAGTAGTTTCCCGGGGCAGCTGTGACAACTTTCTTTGAAGTTGGTGGCTTAAACAATAGAAATTTTCTAATGGTTGTGGATGCAACTGGAATGTCAGCAGGGCCAGGCTCCCTCGTGAGGATCTGGGGGAGTTTGCTTCCTTGTCTGTCCCAGTGACTAGTGGAAGGAGGCTTTCCTCGACTTGGGGTTGCATTTCTCATTTCTGTTCCATCTGAGTACAAATCTTCCCAGGGCTCCCCCGGTGACTTTTTGGTCTTGGAATTGCCTTCTCTTATCTCTTATATGCACAAAGTCATTGGATTTAAGTTCTACTCTGGATCCAGGATGATTTCATCTTAAGATTTAACTTGATTACATCATATTCAGAGCTACCAGGAATTAGGGCTTAGGCATATCTTCTTCGGAGACACAAGTAAACTCCTTATGTATATATTTTCTTCAGTTTATGACTTGTTTTTTCACATTTTTAATGATAAACTGAACTTCTTAAGTTTAATGTGATACAATGTATATTTTTTCCCCTTATGGCAGGAATTCTGGGTTTCTGTTTAAGAAATAAATATCTGTCCCAAAGTATTAAAATTCTTCTTTTATGTTTTCAACTAAAAGGTTTTTTCTTATGTATTTAGTTGCACAATCCAAGTGGAATCAACTTTTGTGCATGGTGTGAGGTAGGGGTTAGATTTTTTTTCTCCTTATGGGTATCCAAAATGACCCAACACTAATTATTGAAAAGATGATTCTTTCTCCAAGTGGATGGGTGGGTTTGCTTTATGATATTCTATTCCATGGATCAATTTTTCTAACTTTGAAGCAGTACTCTATATTGTAATTCCTTTAGTTTTATTACTAGTTTTGATATCTAGAAAAGTGAATCTTCCATTTTTTAAAGATTTTTATGACTGTTTTTGACTTTTTGCATTTCTTTTTTTAATAGAATTTTTATTTTTATTTTTACTTTTGCATTTCTATGTAAGTGACAACACTAGCCAGTAAATTTATCTCTTTACACATACTTTCAGGAATTTTTATTAGGATTGGATTCAATTGATAAATCCATTTGAAGGGAATTGATATTGTAATTATTTAGGTTTTCTTTAGCTTGTCTCAATAATATATTGTTATTTTCAACATAGTGGTATTGCACATCTTTCATTGATTTATTTGTAGGTACTATTTTAAGACAATCATAAATGACACTGTTGTACAAATTCACTGTTTAATTTTTGTTGCTCTATAATTTTATGTGTTCACCTTATATCCAGCCACATTGTGACATTCACTTATTTCAAAAGTTCAGTCCTGTCATCTATGAAAAATAAATTTTATTTCATCATTTCTAATCTTTATGGGGTTTTCTTGTTCTTCTTGCCTTATTTTATGAGCTAAAATCTCTAGTACAGTTAAAATTTTGATACTCCAATCATTTTATATGTATAAATAAAAAATAACCAATCACATATAAATAAATGGATGAGCAGAAGGAGAGTAGAGGAAGAAAAATGGGGCAGGAGAGAGATAACGGGAGGAAAGGGGGTAGGGAAAAGAGGGGATCGTGAACTGAAATCAAACTCCATTAATGTGAGATTTGTGGGGATGAACCCAACTATTATGTACAACTATAAAGTTCAAATAAAAAATGTTTAAAAATTTATCACTATTCCTCTACCTCAACTAAACAGATCCTCACATCATTAGCTTTCCTATTCTCCTATACTTCTTTCCCTTTTGCATAGTTTGACTATTTTAATTCCCTCAAAAAATAGCATCTTGGGGCTGGGGTTGTAGTTCAGTGGAACAGTATCTGCCTGGCACGTGTGAGGCCCTGGTTTTGATACTCAGCACCATATAAAGATAAGAAAATAAAATAAAGTTATTGTGTCCTTCTACAGCTACAAAAATATTTTTTAAAAATATCATCTTGTGAAGAAAGAATTAAATTGATATTACTTGACATTCCTCGCCTTTCAAGATTTGGAGAGATCATAAAGTCTGGTGATTAAAACACAGATTCAGGAGCACATCAGCTTGATTTGAATTCAGACTATGCAGCTACCAAGTGGATGTTCTTGGGAATGATATTTCATCTCTATTTTGGTTTTCTTATATGACATAGTAATATTATCTATTTTATAAGGTTTTATGTGGATCAAATGGACATATATATACATATATCTATGCACAGTCAACTAACAAGCTTAATAAACATGAATTTTATTAATGTGTTGTCAAAGCCCACATTTACAATAATAATAATATAGGTAATAAATTGTAATCACCCCTTACTAAGCCCTTGGTGTGTAAGGGCTCTGTGACACACTTTACATGTAAAAAAAAAAAGTTTAATTGATCTAGTATCTAGTTTAAATTGATGATAATTTGGTTTTGTAAGTGTCATTATGCTCTAGGATAAAACAATAATCAGTGACACGTTTTCTAACCCTTCCCACATATACCCTCCTCAAACGTGCTTCACACTCTCCTGTGTTCACAACTTTGCTCACAATTTCCCAGATTCCTCCAAGAGCATTGTGCTTTACTACTCTGGAAAAATCTTACCCTTCCCTTTGTACTCTGTGCAAACTTGTGCTCCAAGGTGGAATAAAATGGAGTGAACAAAATTTAGATTCAATGTTACGCAGCATATTCCCTGTAAAATAAAAAGCATTAATTCCTTTCCCGTGCAAGATCAAAAGACAGCTTTACACCAGTGACTTGGACTCTCCTGGCCCCTTCATTAGCCAGGTTGATTCTTTACAAAGTGACTACACTGACCCTCTGGCTCTTTTTGCAGTTTCAAGACAGCCTCAACTTGGTTCTTCCAAGTGCCTCATCAGACTGAGCTAAGTTAGTGCAGAGCTTCAAGCCAAGTAAGACATCTCAGCACAAGGTGTCAAACATAAGACAGCTAATGCTGGGAGCCGGAGGAAGAAGGCTCTTCTTGATCCTGCTCTGAGACTAGTGCATTCACAGAGAAGTGGCTGGCAGGCTCTCTTTTGATGCAGTGAACAATGAACAGCAGGAATTAGGTTTCACCATATGCACATCATGCCCCTGTGTGTGTATATGTCTGTGTGTGCACATGCACACACACTTTATTCTTAGCAAAAGACAGCATGGCAAGTCTGTGACCTATTATTTGAAAAGAACCCACCCAAGATAACAACTGGGGAGAGAGAGCTCACAGGTTGGACAAGGGCAATGGCAGAGATAGGCATCCTAAAAGGTCATTTTACATTTGAGTAAACTGAGGACAAATGAGGGCTAAGTTCCTCATGAATTTGTGTTTAATTTGTTTTCTTGTCTTCCCTCAATGTGGAGAGTAGGGCACAAGGTTTGCAAACTATAGTTGCATTTATAAAGTCTTCATTGGGTTCTTAAATGAAATAATAATGATGCCCTTTCAGAGTTCTTAAATAATAATGATACCTATTCAATACTAGATGATCGATATGGCATTCTCCTTCCTTTTACATTTCTATCACTCAGACTCCTTTTTGGACAGTTTCTCATTTAAGTGATTTCTAGACTATGAGTCTCATGTTTGGAGATATAGACTTGTCAGTACAGTCTTAAAGATGAATAGGTAGAGTCTGAATTCATTTAAATGGAGGCATACATTTTCAGGTTGTCACAGGTCAGTGTTATCTATATAGTTTCAAACCAGCTCTTCATTTATTTTTTAAAAACAAGTTTATTGGTCCCACTTGGATCCAAAAGGAATGAGTATTTGTGATTCTTGCTCTGGACATATTTTGTGGCTTATATTAAGCTTGGAATCATTGAGTTTTAAAAAGCTTTAGACTCTAAAACTAACAGTAATGTAGCTACCAAATTTGATTTTTAAAATTTATTAGAAGTTGACATATTTTCCTCTGGGTACAGTGATGCATGCCTGTAATTCCAGCAATTTGGGAGGCTGAGGCAGGAGGATCACAAGTTCAAGGTCACACTCAGTAATTTATCAAGACCCTTGGCAACTTAGACCCTGCCTCAAAATTAAAAATAAATAAATAAGTAAGTAAGTAAAAAGGACTGAGAATGTAGCTGAGTGGGAGAGTTCCCCTGGGTTCAATTCCCTAGTATCACCTCAAAAAAAATTTTTTTTGTAAGTAGTTGGGATATTTTCTTATAGATAATCTTGAGCAGAAATTCAATAAATACAACTGATAAAAATGCTGATATTGTGTGAAGGTATGCTGTGGGGTAAGTGGCTCAGGATGGGAAAGCTAGGAATAGTGTATAATTTGCTTTCCCCCCGGGGCCCCTGGGGTATCTCTGTTGAAGGAAGGCCCCTGAAAACCAGTGAGAGATCCTGCTTCTTCACTTTACTAATCAGAAGACTGGGGCCTGGAATTAGCTTGGATACAGTTTCCAATTATGGTTCTATTTCTTGACAGGCATCTACAATCTGGGGCTGGTCAAACCTTTAAAAGTAGCTCTGTAAGCCCTCAAAGCTGTTGGGGTTTAAGTACCGCGATCAGTTTTAAAATTTTCAACATATAAACCACATAGAAATGTAGACTTTATTTTAAAATTAAAATTGATTTATAAATTTAAAATTATTATTGGGGCTGGGGATGTGGCTCAAGCGGTAGCGCTCTCGCCTGGGATGCGTGCGGCCCGGGTTCGATCCTCAGCACCACATACAAAAACAAAAGATGTTATGTCTGCCGAGAACTGGAAAATAAATATTTAAAAAATTCTCTCTCTCTCTCTCTCTCTCTCTCTCTCTCTCTCTCTCTAAAAAAATTTAAAATTATTTTATTTATCTATGATTCATTTTATTTGTACATTTTGTTTATTTCATTCAATCTGATTTATAAACTTTGCTTATTTTTTCCTGTGTTATGGAATTTTATGATTTGGCTGTGGAACTATGTGTACACCTTTTGGGATTTCTCAAGTTTGCATTCTGTGTTATTATAGCAAGAACATGAAGATTGTGGGCAAGACCAGGTTGAAATCAGTTAATGAACTTATATCATGTGACCTTTGGAAAGTTATACAATCTTATTGATTAATTGTGTATATTTAGGGGGTACAGTATAATGTTTTCATCTGTGAATTCAATCAAATGTATAGATCTTCTTGCCAACTTGTCATTTTTGTGTGTGTGTGTGTAAGAATTTCAAAAAATCTATGGGGCTGGGGTTGTGGCTCCGTGGAAGAGAGCTTGCCTAGCATGTGTGAGGCACTGGGTTCGGACCTCAGCACTGCATAAAAAAATAAATAAAATAAATTTTAAATTTCTACAGCTAAAGAAATTTAAAAAAGGAGAATTTAAAAAATCTGTTCTTTCATAATGCCTAATTTTTAGAGGATGTTCTGAGCATTAAATTATATAATGTTAGTATAGGGTTTGAAATGTCGAAAGTAGGCAATATAAAGAATTTCAACTGTACATGTACTTTAATTATAAGAGACAATTCATCTTTTGAGCCATTTGTAGAACTCCTTCACCCATGTTAGACCCTCAGAAAATATCTGTGAGTGATGGAGACATATTACTGGAGCATGAAGAATGTGGCTTCTCCTTGGACTGAACAATCTGTACAGCTAACAGTTTTCCTGTGCTCAAAATAAAGGGTAGCGGTGGGGCAAGAATCTGTGAATTTCTGCCTGCCAAACAATAGGCCCACTGCAAGCCAAAGGAGGCTATCTCAGAGGAAGGAAACCTTCCTAAAAAGAAAAAGAAGAAAAAGAAGAAAAAAAAAGTCTTTCTTTGAACAAAGAACTGCTAGTACTTAACTTGTCAGGACAGGATTTTGAAAAACAGCATTCTCAAGTATCCCTTTGTAAAAATCCTTTAAAAGAAGCCATGTAAACCTGGTGTCCACTAGCTTTTTATTATGTCTCATTGATAATGGCTTGGAAGAGCCTCATTTTTAGAAGAGGCAACACACCACTGTGAATGTGAAAAGCAAAGCTGCTTTCATGAAGCTGCTGCTCCATTGGCAAGTGAGAGCTCAGTGCTTGCAGGGTCAATTATAGATTCTGGCTGTGGCTGCTTGGTACCCAAACAAGGGAAGGAAATGCAAAAAAAAAAAAAAAAATCACCCAAACCAAATGTTCCCTAAAAAAGAAGGAATCAATTCTTGGTTACATTGAATACAATTGCAGAGCACCCATAGCTGAAACCCTTCTTACACATATGCCACTTTTATGAAAAAGTGAACATGTCTGATCAGAATTCTAAAGTCCTTGAATAATTCAGTGGTCACTGAAATTCCCAAAGATAATCTGCCAAGATTCTTATGTACTTTGCAAATCTGTAAAAGAAATGTTTATGTAGTCTGAAAATTGATGGGTCATTAATTTATTCTTTAAATATTCATAGAACATTCAGATGACAGATACTGCTCAACTTGCAGAGCTGATACAGAACTGAACAAAATGTCTCTCTCATGGGGCTGATATTGCAGTAAGAGTGATTTAAAATAAGCTTCTCAATATTTTGAAAAGAGGCAGAATTCAGAAATAGAAGGGCTTCATTATATTCCCAAGTCCTTTCTACACATGTGATACTACTTGCTCAACATTTGTTGGTAAAATTAGTTCTGCCACTCCCTGGTTCTGTGACCTTGTGAAAATCAATTAACTTTAAGTTACTCACCATCAGAAAGTATGAAGATTGAACTGATCTGTAAGGAGATTTTCAATTTAAAAATTCTATATTAATGTAGATAGAATAACTCCTGTTTCCTAGGTTCTTTTTTTGTTCTAGAAATAATCATTAACCCAGTCACATACACAACAGAGCTGTAAGTTCAATGGGAAATACACAAGAAGTCATGGTATTTATCCAGAAAGGAATCTATAATCTGCTGCAAACTAATCTATCATACTTGTTAGGATGATCAGAGGAAAGTAAAAACAGATCTCCAATCAATGACTGCCTATTCCACTTTCAGAAACTAAACTAGGTAAAAATAAGCAAAATAAATCACCAAGTGAGTAGTAGGAAGAAAATAACAAAAATTAGACTGGAAGTCAAAATAGAAAATAGGAAAACAGTAGTGAAAATCAGAATATCAGAAGCTGGTATTTTAAGATCAGTAAAATGGATAAGCTTCTAGGCAGACTGATCAGGAAAAAAACAACAACAACACAAAATTTCCAATGTCAAGAACAAGAGAAATGATATCATTACAGATATGGCTTCAGATACTAAAGGGATAGTAAGGAGTATTATGAATACCTTTATAACTATAAACTCAACATCTTAAACAAAATGGACAAATTCCTTGAAGCATATAAACTACCAAAGTTCATCCAAGAAAAAAAATAAACTGAATAAACCCATGTATATAAATGAAATTGAATTTGTAGGAGACTTTTTCAAAAAGAACACTCAGGGTCTAGCTGACTTCTCTGTAAATTTCTATCAAATACTTAAGGAAAAAGATTCCACACAAACTCTTCCAGAAAAAAATGTTGCAACAAAATTTTTGAGCCAGGCTTACTTTCCCACCAAACCCACAAAAGGCCCTTACAAAAGAAGAAAACTCAAAGCAATATCCCTCACAAATATTGAGTAAAAACATCTTAAAATATTAACAAATTGAATACAACAACCTATAAAATATGTAATGCAGTATGACCAAGAAAGATTAATTCCAAAAGTTCAAAGTTCAGTAGACATTTAGAAATCAGTGTAATTAGTATTATTAATGAATGGGAAAAGAAAAAATATGATTATTTTAGTAGATTCACAAAAGCATTTGAAGTAAGCTAACATTCATTTCTGATAATAGCTAAGCAAACTTGAAATCAAATTTCCCTCAATTTGATAGAGTATCTTGATCATGAAAGATTGAATACTTCTTCAGTTAGGAAGAAGGCAAGAATGTTTGTTCTCACTACTTGTATTCATCAGTGTGTGGAGAATCTAGCCTGTGCAATAAGGCAAGAAATTTTTAAATGTCATTCAAAACTGTGAACTATAAAACTATCATTTGTTGGGCTGGGGATGTGGCTCAAGCGATAGCGCGCTTGCCCGGCATGCGTGCGGCCCGGGTTCCATCCTCAGCACCACATACCAAAAAAGATGTTGTGTCCGCCGAGAACTAAAAAATAAATATTGAAAATTCCCTCTCTCTCTCTCTCTCTCCTCTCTCACTCTCTCTTAAAAAAAACTATCATTTGTTGCAGAAGACATTATCATCATGTAGAAAATTTAATGAAATCTATAATAATGCTAATGAGAGTTTAATGAGTTTGAAGGATAGGGTATCTATGTATGAAATCAGCTGTGTTTAAAAATATAAACATTGAATCAGAAATTTAAATGAAAAACCAAAATCTCCCTTAAAAGCATCAGAATTATGAAATACTTAGGGTGAATATTACAAAAGATATTAAAAATCTGGGCACTGAGATCTCAGAAACATTATTGAGATAAATTAAAGATGACCAAAGTACCTGGAGAAACATCATGTGTTTGTGGATTGAAAAACTAATGTTCTGACATTTCCCCCTAAATTGATTCATAGATTTGTACAATCCTAGAAAAAATACAAGAATGCATTTTCTTTGTAGAAATTGACAAACATATTCTAAAATTCAAATAAAAATTTTTAATTCTAGAAATAAAAACTTATCTATAGTGTCAGAAAACAGATTGGTAGTTGACTGGGAAGGTCGTGTTGAGGAACTACAAGTATGATCACCAAATGGTGAAGAATGCTGGTGATAATTTATATATTTATCTTGATTGTGGTAAAATTTCAGAGGTGCAAACTTATCCAAATTAAGCCTGTGCATGCAATTGTATGTCAATTATATCTCAATGATGCTATCAAAAAAACTCACTGAAGCTGTGCATGGTGGAACAAGCCTGTAATACCAGGGGCTTGAGAGGCTGAGGCAGGAGGCTCACAAGTTGTAGGCCAGCTTCAGCAAATTAGCAAAGTCCTCAGCAACTTAGTGAGACCTTGTCTCAAAATAAAAACTAAAAAGGGCTGGGGATGTGGCTCAGGGGTAAAGTGCCCCTGGATTCAATTTCCAGTACCACTAAAAGACCAAACTTTTAACCAAACCAACCAAACAATACCCCAAACAGAGAACAAACAAAACAAATACATTGAGTTGTACACCAAATTGATGTATCTTATTCCATGTAGTTTTTCCCTTAATAAAACTATTTTTTCTTTTTTTATTGATTTAAAAAAATAAATGAAAGCAGAATGCATTACAATTCTTATTATACACATATATCACAATTTTTCATATCTCTGTATAAAGCTAATTTTTAAAAATTAAAAAATAACATAGACCTGGTAAAAATAACAGAACTCATATGTTCTCTGAGGATAATTTAAAATTTGCACTTTTATTTTGAGGAAAAATCATTTATATTTCTATAAAGATGGCTCACAAAACAGGTAGTCAGGGTTAGTTATCATTTGCAGATTTTCTTTCATTTTATTAAGAAAGGTGAATTTGCCAAATCTTTTTGTACACAAGTATTTACCACACCTTACCACCATCTATTTGTAATAAAAATATAATGCATCAGACTCAGAGGATTCTTAGCCAGTTTGCCCCAGTTTAGGTCTCAGATACCATGTTAGAATGTGAGATACACAGCTAATGGGCTCTTATATTTTGAAAAACAGTGCTGTTTTAGAATTTCTCATAACTGCTGCGGAGGACATGAGGACAAAGGCCTAATTGGGCTACTTTTAATTTGCTTCCATTCTGCAGAATAATAATAAATGCAGATGTCTTTCCAGTGTTAATTTCCATCCACATGGCTATATTCCATTACGTTCCACCAGCCACATTTTAATTAAGCACCCTTACTTTGGTGGTGCACTCTGTGCTTTTGGCCCATCAGAACAAGCACTTAGTCAATTAACTAGTTTATTAACCAATTGATTTTTGCTGTAGGTCCCTACCTTCTCTTACCAGTTAAAAGATGCTCTTGGAAGGCAAATAAATGGGTTCCTTTCATCTCTAAAAAGCAACAGTAAATAATGAAACATTTCAAACATGGTTTCTGTGAGGAACCTAAAGACAAATAAAAAAAATACCTGCCATTTATTCTGGAATATAAAAAAGGGCTTGCAGTAGTAGCATTGCATTTGAATAAATCATATTGTCAAACTGACCTTTATTGATACACTGTTTCCCAACTTAAAGCATCAATCCTGCTGCTTAAAAGATCTTTTGTTGTACAAGACCTTCAAATCTATCAAGTAACAAAATAACATTTGCCATCTGCGGATTACCTAAATCAATAATTTAACAAGATCCTCAGTAGATTCCTCCCAACCCCTCACCCCATCCCAGTGTCTCTGTTTGCAATCTCAGTTATACAATTTGTTGAAACCATTAGAGACCAAAAAAATGCTATCTAATGAAGATGTCTTGTGATCCTCTCTGCCAATGCTCAGAAAATGCAAAGTATGGCAGGTGACTTCCCAAGACTTGTATTTTTAGGACGTACTATATGACTTGACTTGACTCAGCATTTATGGCAACGGATGTAATTTGATATAATGTTTTTTGACAAAATTTCTCCCAGATAAACCAAAGAGATCAAATGCTAAGCCTACCCCCCACCCATTTTGCTTTGTAGGAGAGTGATTTTTACACATACAGATGTGTCTTTTCCTGAGTTATCCTTGAGATAGGTGGTGTGCTAATACATGAAAATAGGGCCTATTTTGCAATATGTCATCTACTTATTTACTCTAATTATATAAAACGCATATTTTACAAATCAAAGGTGAATGAAATTCTTTCTATGTTTTTGTCCTCTGGTAACAATTACTTTTATTATCACTATTTTCCTAGTGGAAAAATGTATTTAAGATGTTCTTTTAGCCAGGTGCAGGGGCACACACCTGTAATCCCAGTGGCTTGGGAGGCTGAGGCAAGAGGATTGCTAGTTTAAAGGCAGCCTCAGCAATTTAGTGAGGCCCTATGTAACTTATCAAGACCTTGGCTCTAAGTAAAAAGTAAAAAGAGCTGGGGATGTGGCTTCCTGGTTGAGTTACTCTGGCTTAATCCCCAATACCCCTTCCCCCCCCAAAAAAAAAGATACTGTTTTACTAAGAACTGAAGACTAAGATATGGAAGGCTGAAGGCTGATACTTTTATTAACAAGCCAGGTTATCTTTGGCAAGTACTGTTATCCTTTGGAGCCTAGGTTGCTCATATTTATTTCTGAGTATTTCATATATGCCCTGTTTAACTTCAGAGTTAACTTTAAGGTTCTGATGATACTAGTAATACTAAGGGTCATTCTTTACTGAGTGCCTATCCTACAGGTACCTTATTGAATGCTATGTATAATCTTCACTATACCTCCTTAAGATTAGTATCATTCTCCTCATTTAGAGAGCCATAGGAACAATAGGCAAATTCCGTAGGTTTACCTGGTGTGTTGCAGAGTTGGAACTGAAATCAAAGCCTGCCACAGTGTCTGGTGCGCCTTCCCCTCTGCTGTGCTGCCTCTCTGTGATGTAATGTCTGTGAAAGTGCAGCTGAGAAGCCAAAGCACTAGACAGGTGCACAGTGATATTATGGCCATTATGGTGATTAATAGTCATCATGAAATGTAGGACCTGACACCCAGAGATGATGTTGCCCTTTCCTTGAATAGGAGTTACACTAGGCCATTAGACAGATAATTATAGTGAGATTTTTCAAAGGCAATTTTTTTTTGCCACATTCTTTATGCATGGCCTTGCCAGATCTCCACGAGAAGCAAAAAATAACAACACTGATTGATTTCCCTTTGCCACTTGCTTCAAGTGGTTCCCATCTTAACGCCCTTCTCAATTGGGCCTCCATTGTCATGTGGAACTGCTGATATTTCAGCCTTCACCCAGGTTGAAGAGTTGGGCTCTTCAGTGAGTTCAAAATGTCTGCACAGCAGAGAATAAATATATCCTGTCTATTTTAAAAGCTGTTTGAGTGGTTTTATTAGAAGGCTCTTCTTTCTTTATACTCCAGGAGGCAGTAATCTGTCCATTTTCTCCACCTCACCTCACATCCTCCCCCCAAAATAAGAACTTTTAATGAATGGAGATTCTCAGAGATTTCTGTGACCAAGCTCAAGTACTACAAAGTCAGCTGACTTGAATCATATTTTTATTACAGTCGACTGGTGGATTCCAAAGACTACATGAAAAAAAAAATCTACCTTGTAAAGAACATGCATGCTATTTAATGACAAAGTAGAAATGTTACACAGAAGTTCCACAAAATGGCTTATATAATGCAATGATATTCTCTAAGGTTTGGAACTTTTTCAACCCTGGTTTGCATCCCTCAAATGAGCACAAAATTTCTTGTGCTCTTTCAATGAGTGCAACATTGAATCTAAGGATTGTGGGAATATTTCTCTACCTGATGGGTTATCTCTCATAAGCATCCTTTAGGTGACTGGATCCTTTAGCCATTTTGGATCCTTTTGGATCCTTTGTTAGTTTTTCCTCTAATAAAGCCTGGGTTGTGCCAGGATCCAGGTATTAGGCATCAGAAGAAATAACTAAACTAAGTGTAGGTGTAGGCAACTTTCTCTTCATATATCCACATTATATACCATGGAATATACCTGATTAATATTTATTAAACTGGGTTGATAGACTAAATCTTCCTACACTGGCCAAAATAAGAACTACATTTGGCTCCCTGGTTTTCAATCTAAACATATATTTAGATTGAAACAGGAAACCTGAGGAAGTAGACAGGAAGATTGCACGGTTCTCCCTGACCTCCTCTAACAAGTACAACTCCTGTTAGTTCAATTTATAGATAGACTCAATTTTGAAAATTGAAATAGGGAAGAACAAAGACTTTATGCTTTATTAACTGCTAACAAATAAGGCAAAAGTAAAAAGTGGTGGGAGAGCCCAAGTGGAGGAGGAAGATGTAAAAGCAAGTGGTCTATTTTTTTCCTATATCAAATTCAGGTAATATTATATAATGGAAGTTTAATTAGCTATCAGATTTTTCTAAATTCAGTCCCTGTGCTTAAGGGAACTTTGTGAGTTCTTGTGATCCTTTCTGCCAATGCTCAGAAATGTGGGTTCATTATTGATGGTCAGACCATCACTGAAACACCCTACTGTGCCCTACCTAGATTTCAAAGTGCTTAATGGCACCAAGTTTTTCTTTCCTAACCCCAATAAAATTTATTATTTGATCACTCTCAGTTAATATTTAACAGATAGATTTTTATTAAATTAATTCATACCAATGTATAAATGATTAATATTCCTTTAATGTTCCAGTGATAGTTTCAGTTTTAAGGATGAATGCCCGTGATTATAGGGGATATCATAGAGATGTCCAATTAATGAGGACTGAGACAAAGCTGTAGAAATTATTATATCACAAAGAGGACCATATCAACTGAGAGGTCATTGCAGCCTGGGGATCTGACCAAAGCATTTTTCAATAACACATTTATTTATTCAATCAGAATTTTCTACATAAGAGATAGCGAGTTAGAAACTGAGTATACAGAAAAAATTACATCTATTTGTAACTTCCACTTCAAGAATTTCATCTTCCAGTAGAGGAAATAGATCATTAAGATAATGAGTGATACATGCAATTATAGAAATATAAGAAGACATCTGGCAAGTATTTCAAATGTTTTTCCTTCCAGATAGTCTTTTCTGGATTCTCAGGTTAGGGTGAATCTTGAAGGATGCATAAGAACCAGACATATGAACAGAAGTGGGGAAGGACAGGTAGAAAACATGTTTTAGTTAGAGGTATTGCACAGGTTAGGGGCTTGGCAGGCACCCTCAACAGGGATGATTGAAGATATTTTAATGAAGGGACCGTTTATGAGCCAAAAGCAAGGTTAATGAAAATCAATAGGGGATATAGACTCCAGAAGCCTTTCCTAAGACAGCATGTAATGGGCACATTCCTAGGACTACCAGGCATTTGGAGATGGTGAGTAGGAAAGCCTATAAAAATAGCATTGAAGAACAGTCTCTCAATACAAGAAGGACCAAATAGATGAAAATGCTAGAAAATTTGTTGGACACATCAATTAGAAGTCCACTGGTGACCTTTGAAAAAAAGTCTGTCTTTTGAATGGGGGAATATATGATCATAGAGGTTTAAAGGATGGCATAGAGCAATCAGAGTGATGCTAGAGACATCACAACACCTGATCTCAATTTAAACCACAGAGATGTAGTAGAAAGACGAGAATGGTATTAACTGACACAAAGTAGACATGAAGACCAGAAGAATAGGAGACATAGAGAAAAATCCACATACACACAATCATCAGATCATTGACAAAGTTGCCAGAACACATGTTGAAGAAACAATAGCTTTTTAAATAAATGGTGCTAGAAAAACTGGGTATCCAAATGAAGAAGAATGAAACTCTATTCCTGTCTCTCACCCTGCACAAAAATGAGTTCAAAGTGGGTTGAAGACCTAGGAATTAGACCAGAAATTCTGCGACTGCTAGAAGAAAACATAGGGTCAATACTCCAACATATTGGTGCAGGCATTGACTTCCTTAAGAAGATTCTTAAATCTCAAGAAATAAAGCCAAGAATCAATAAGTGGGATGACATCAAATAAAAACCTTCTCCAGCAAAGAAAACAATGAAGAACATGATGACAGCCAGGCATAGTGGCACAAGCCTGAAATCCCAGCTACTAGAGAGGCAGAAGCAGGAGAATTGCAAGTTTTAGGCCAGTCTTGGCAACTTGCAAAACCCCGACTCAAAATAAAAAGGGCTGGGAATGTAGCTCAATGATAAGAAAGAAAAAAAAGAAAGAAAGCCAATAAATGTATGAAAAAAAATTTCAACATCCTTAGCAATTAGGGAAATGCAAATCAAAACTATACTGAGATTTGATCTCACTCCAGTTAGAAAGGCAGTCATCAAGAATAAAAATAATAAATGCTGGGGAGGATGTGGGGAGAAAGGTATATTCATACACTGTTGGTGGGACTGCAAATTAGTACAACCTTTCTGGAAAGCAGTGTTGAGACTCCTGGAAAGATGAGGAATGAAACCACCCAATGACCCACTTATCCCACTCATGGGTATTTATCCAAAAGAACTATAATTAGCATACTATAGTGATACAAGCAAACTAATGTTTATAGCAACCCAAGTCACAATAACTAAGTTATGGGATCAGCCTTGATGCCTGTCAACAGAAGAATGGAAAAATATGATATATATACACAATGGAGTTTTACTAAGCCATACAGAAGAATAAAATAATTGTATTCTCTGGCAGATGAATGAAACTGGAGAATATCATGTTAGTGAAATAAGCCAGATTCAGAAAGTCAAGGGTTGAATATTTTATTTCATATATTATGGCAGGGAAAGGGGGGAGAGAAAGAGAGTGGGGGGAAGAAAAGAGGAGGAGGAGGAGGGAAGGAAGAGGAGAGGAGAGGAGAAAAGAAAGAAAAGAGAAGAAAGGGAGAGGAAAAAATGGAATTAAAATAAAGGGGTGTTACCCCAAATAGAAAGGAGGCCAATAGAATAAAAGAAGGGGTTCAAGAGGAAAAAAGAGGGGAAGGCTTGGGGGAAATACTGGGGACAAAATCTACCAAATTATGTTATGTCTATGCTTGAATATATGAATATAACCACAGTGACTTTTGCTTATACATACATATACATATATACATATATATATACACACACACAATTATAATGCACTGATTGAAATAATAATGGAAGGTAGATCAGTAGAGTAGAGCAAGTGGATCAGCGGGAGGGAGGAAGAAGGTAAAAGGAAGGTAATAGGAAATAAGACTTCACAAATGATGTGCATATACAAATATGGCATAATGAATCCACTATTATGTTTACTTATAATATACCAATAAAAATGATTTTAAAAACTCTTGGACATATCAGTTAGAAAACCATTGATGAGTTTTGGAAAAATTTCTTTGAAATTTTCTTTGAAAATTTCTTTCCTATAATCATGGAGATTTGAGGTATGAAGGACAGGTTGGGACATGGAGACAGTGAATATAAATAGTCTCATTAAGCAGTTTACACAAGTGGGAGAGGATAGAAATGACATGGGTGGTTAAGGAAGAATCAGGTCAAAGAAGAAGATGGATAGATGATGAGAGTGAGAACCACCTTGTCAACTGATGAGAAGGAACAGTAATGGAAAGCAGATCTCAAGTTATAGGAAAGAGAATGCTAAATGGGCAAGGAGTTGAATTAAGGGTTGACTTACCAAATTGCAAAGGAAGTAAAAATTTCTATGTTAGGTATATGAGTTTGTTTGCATGTTCTTTTCTTTTCTTTTTTTTTTTTTTTTGAAATTGAATTTTGGAATTGCAATACAGATTACCGCTAAATAATAAAATTGTTTTCATAGTTCATCTCTAGAGTTCAACCCAAGAACATTGTGATCAGCAATTAAAACACATTTACTAACTTGTTATGTTCATTATTATGATCACTAGTAGACAAGTAGCATGTAGAAATGACTTGGTCACAGATTCTGGCCAGACTAAAAGCGACTTGGTCATTTCCACATGCTACTTGCCTACTAGTGATCATAATAATGAACATAACAAGTTAGCAAATGTGTTTTAATTGCTGCTCACAATGTTCTTGGGTTGAATTCTAGAGATGAACGATGAAAATAATTTTATTATTTAGGGGTAATCTGTATTTCAATTCCAAAATTCAATTAAAAAAAAACACATGCAAACAAACTCATAGATGTAGATAAATGAAACTGAGTTTCTATGATTATCATTGTTAGAAGTCTTTCCCTGGAATTGAGTCATAATATTTATCACCTTGGATGTCCTGTCTCAACCAGAGAGGAAGAAGCCCTTGGCCTGGGTGAGTTACCCAGGGCTCATCACAAAGTATATCCCTCTCTAAATGGGAAGTTCTGTGTTATACACAGAGGAGTAAGGTTTTGCTGACCTGGTGTGATGCTTGGTCCTGCTGTCTTATATGAAATGCTCCGGCAGCTAAAATGCAGTTATCCACTTAGCACCCTTTTCAAATAGAAGTGCTTGTGTTGAGCTTTAAATTCTATGCTCATGCTTTTGTAAGTCCTTATCATTCCCATCAGTGAAGATGGAATGTAAATGTTAGTGGGCATCCAATGATTAGAATATGTTAAAAAATTATCTCCATATGCTTTCCCTGGGCAAGATGTATTTGATGACTTATCTACCGTGACCAAAGATGAGCTTTGACTGATACTGTGTCCTCCCCCCACATCTTGTAGATAGATGGAGGTGGGGTTTCTGACAGAACTGTCATCTAAAAATGGGAAAGATGCCCATGAGTTTTGCTGCTTGGTATTAGAGTTTGAACATGGTGTGCCTTGTTTGTCTGGAAAGGATAAACGAGACTTTATATCTGGTCTTTCAGATTCTGGCCAGACTAAAAGTGATTTATATTTTCTCATTGAAAATATTTAATGGAATAAGTACAGAAAATTGATGTGAAAATAACTGGAAAAATTAGAAAGCAAGAGCTCCAGAGGATTTCATTCAAAACAAAACATGCATTCCTTAGAAGAGAAATTACAGTGCAATCTCTCAGAAAGTAGTCCTCACAGCACTAATTCTTGCAGAGTGTGGAATGGAGAATCAATGACCAGATAAGTGTGAGATGCATAGTGCAGTATTTATTATGCTCTTAAATGTACATACAACCTCAAAAGAAGAGCTATGCTCACTATTGCTGTTTTCAACCATTACCCAAAGGCACTTAGATTGATATCTCATGAATCAATCTAGAGTTCTGTTGAGCACACCTTGTCAATTGCTCAGACTGTGGAAGCCTTCCATTTGTGGCAAGTAGATAGTAGGAATCTACAACCTCAGATTATCTCGCATCCTTCAGTGGAGTGTCCTAGGAAAACTTTCTAACAAAACTTTCTTGCATTGATCACTATTTGATCCAGTATTAAATGTGCACCTGTCATTAGCACATTTAGCTGAGGTAAAAATCACTAAAATTGAATTTAGAATGAATTTACAGACTTGAAGCTTATGTTGTTGTAGTCATCATTTTAAACTTTATAAAAATGCATAATTTATAATTTGGAATCATTTTATTTATACATTTTAAAATGTTATGATCATATCTGTAATTATAAAAATTTCAAAAGTCTGAGATACCATTTTGACTAAGGGGGAAAGGGGTAGAATTATAGCAAATTTCACTGGTAATTATGTGACTGGTTCTTGCTAAGTATGTCCCGGCAGGAGGAAAAGGGTTTAGAGTCAGTGGGATGGAGGGCAGCCACTGTGAGATGGTAGAACACTGCCTCAGGTGGTAGAAATGAGGGGAGAGAGGAGAAGGTTTAGAGTCACACTGTCATCTTTCTTGGTGAGTTTTGATTGGCGAACCCACAGGTGTATTATTGCATTGCTCTGAGTATAATTTTCTCCATCTGTGAAGCAGGGGTATTGCTGCCTATCTCAGGATTCTGTTGGGAAGAGTAGAGTTTAGAAAATGTAGGTTAAGTGCATGGCACACATGGGTGGTCATCAAACATTGGTGCTTTTATTTATTTATTTTCCACCACAGTAGCAAAACTCAACTGGGAGAGATTTTGCATTTCTGCTTCCACACCAAGAGGACCTTGGTAACATCTGGGAATATTTGGGGTTGTTGCACTGGGGAGAAGTGCTCTTTGTGTCTGACAGGTGGAGGTCAGGTAGCCCAAGCATTCTTACTCACACAGGACAGCCCCCTCAGCAAATAACTATCAAGTCCAAAAGGCAGGCAGTGCTAAGATTGAGAAGCTTCGCTCCACAGCATGACAATGAAGCACTTTCTAGCATCCCCTGCTACTGTATTTGGTTATTTCAGCAGGAATCAGAGCAAGTAGAGGCATGTATTAAAGGAGAAAAAAAATAACACATCGGAGACCAGAAGTATTCAAAATGATGAAATTTTAAATTCAGAATACCATATTCACTTTAATCATATAAAGTTAGCAGTAATGAATGCACTGGGTTTACTTACAAATCAAAGTTAGTGACAGAAAACCCCCAGAAAAGAACAAAGAGACTAGGAAATATTCTGCAGAACCCGGAAAGGTAAAAATGTTGAATGCTCTTCCTCCTTTTTGATCATTAAATAGATCTATTTCTCTATGGAATTAGGGAATCCAGCAGTTGGCTTCAAGAAAATGATTACAATCTACATTGTGCCCCTTTTCCTCAAGAAAATCAGGCATTAGAATCTAAGCCCTGGTGTTTGGGGAACATTTAAACTTCCAACACAGTTATGTTCATAACACTAAACAGCTTGAGATGCCATGTCCCCTACCAGAAAGTGACAATCAGGGGTTACAAAGGAAGAATGTGTGGGAAGGGGTATATATTCCCCAAAGATAAACTTAAAATAACCCTTTTTATTCTAAACTTTTAAAATTTGGATTCATCAGAGCTTGGTGCTGATAACACCAAGGTCACGGGATCGTTCCCCAACGGGCCACTTATCAAGCAGAAACGAACTTTATTTTTAGAACACACATGCCACACCACAGGAGCTCTTCAGGAACTCCCTCAGAGCCCAACTGCCACCACCAGCTTCCCACAAGCCTCTCAACCCCCGCCCATCCCTCCTGCTCTTGAGGCGATTGGCTGGGTCGCATGGGCAGAGCCAAAAGAGTCCCCCAATGAGCAGCTCCGTGGTCTGAAAGGGTAGGGAAACAGCCCAATGAGCATCACTGCAGAGGAGCCAATCAGCTGGCAGCTGGCAGCTGGAAGTTTGCTGGGGCCACGGTGAGCCAATCAGCTGGAAGTTTGCTGGGGCCCCTTCGGCTGTGGCTCTCAACAAATGTGTGTGCGTGTCTGTGTGTGCATGTGGGAGTGTTGACACGTGTGATTTCTCTTGTGTGCACACGTCTTTGCGTGGAGATGGTGTGTATGCCATCATGCAAGTTGGCTGCAGCTCACTTTACCAATGTTGTTTGGAACAATAGCAGGAAGGACAGGGATTTCTTTTTTAAAATATGTGGTGAGTTATGGGCAAAAATAGTGAGGCTACCTGTAGGCGTCATTTGATTTCCCTGGAATATGATTCCAGCAAAGCAGTCAGACAGACTCTTAGTTTCTTCTTGGATTAGAACTTCACACAAAGTTCATAAAAAACTAAAGTAAGAATCAAGGTGAAAGAAGAGAGTAAAATTTTTAATGGGTAAGTATTACTTTTGGACTTGATGAGGAAAAGCTTTTTTTGAAAATTGATAGATATATAGAGAAACCCTAAGGTATCTGACACACAAAAAGAAAAACAAATGTCAGGTGTTTTCAAGGAGAATCAGAAGACAGCAGAATCCAGCAGAACTGACTTTCACTTAGTTCTGAGATGGAGGTGCATAGAACAATGATCTGTTAGGGCCCCAAACCTGGCCTACAGGTAACTTTAATATGGGGGTTGCTGGTACCCTTCTAGCAAGAGAGACTTACTCTGTGCTGCATATTTGGGTTTCAGTGTCTTTAGACAAAGTTCCATTCCCATCTTTCCTTTGCTTATTAGAGCTGAAATTCCAATAAACAGAAATATATTACCTGAGTCCTCCATCTAGAGACTCCATGTTAGTCTAGTATTAGATCTTCATTATTCTCACGGTGTAAACTTGTAAAAATTGTCTTTTTAATGCCTTTATTTTATTAATCTGTGAAATGGAGTTTATTATTAATAGAGGAAATCCTATAGATTGGTTTATGGGAATTAAATGTGAAGTTCTGAGCACAGTGTCTAGCACATATGAATGACATGAGTTGTTATAGTCCCTATTGTTAATATTATTTGTAGTATCCTTATAATTTATGACTTCTAGTTACCTCCCTATGTGGAACAGTATATGTCATCCCAAACTTTCTCCAAATATTTGTAGCTATACAATGACATTACACAGATCTCCAGGCATTGAAATTGGATGACAAAACACTCTCTGTTGTCAAGGAGCTTGCAGCTAGGAAGGCAGGCAGGCGTGGGAGCATCTCATGCTCATACCATATGGCTAGCATTTCAGGTGTATCATGGAAGGGCTCTTGTGGAGGTTCACCTGAACCACATCATGCTATACCAATAAAAATCAACCAGGAAAAGTGGGTCAGGTGGGATATAATATGATATTGAAGGGGACAGCACAAAGTGAAGCTTAGGAGTCATCTGCAGCGATCGTCACCTGCCATCAGTTCCTGTATGTCAGCCTCAATTGCTTGTAAGCAAGCACAGTAAGGGCCCCTCCCTTTTACCTGCCAAGTAGAACATTCTAACTTGACATGCAAAACCCAATTATTTGTGTTATTATTATTATCATCAGGTTATACAGATGTGGAAACAGGGCAGATAAAGTGCAACCCTCATGCTTAAAGGGCACTGAGTTAAGGTCACTGTCAGGGATTAAAACTACCCAGTCTCACTCCGGTTTCTGCTTATGTAATCTACTTGACCAAAATAAAACCCTGATGAAGTAACTGGTCCATAGTTTTAACGATGGCCACAGAAATCAAACCTAGTTCTTTCTGGCGTCAATGACCATTTGTCAGGGAGACTTTTAAGGTTTGGTGCAGAGGGTAAGCTATCTGTTGATGAGTTCACAGGCCAGGGCTGTTCTACACCTTGCAGGCAGGGTGAAGAGCTAGTAGAGAGTCTCTGCACCTCTTGCCTGAACCAGCTGGGCTCCCTCACAAAATGCAAAAAATGTCAGAAGGCCTGCCAGTCTCCATCAGCATGGCTCTGAAGCCATCATACCTGTGATACCCTTTACATCCTCAGCGGTTA
This sequence comes from Spermophilus citellus, assembly GCF_964194105.1. NCBI lineage: Eukaryota > Metazoa > Chordata > Mammalia > Rodentia > Sciuridae > Spermophilus > Spermophilus citellus. Next base: position 939,660 of record NW_027672876.1, on the reverse strand, counting down.
TAAGTGATCTGCACATGCAGGTCAGCACAGCACGTGCACGATGAAGAGGAGACATGCAAATTCCTCATGGGAGCATTCTTTCTGCATTTCTCTAAGTGTTGCAAGCTTGAGCAAATGAAAACACAGAACACCCAGTTAAATTGAAATTTCAGATGAACAAACAATCATTTGTTTTGGTATCAGTCCCCGTGCAATACTTGTGACATATTTACGCTAAAAATTGATTTGTTGTTCATCTGAAATTCCAATTTAAGTGGGCCTCCTGCATTTGGCAGCTCTACACTGAACATTGAGAAGGGGAAGCAGAACAAATGTGATCTGGAAGGAATTCAAGGATGCCAAATTGGTGGACAGTCAGGAAATACCTACTTTATAGATGTTTTTGTATTCAGCATTTGATGTGTACAGAGTTTCCTCCCAGAAGCAGCTTACAGTCTATTGGGGCGGTCAAGAGGGTAAGAGGCAATTGTGGAGAATGTGGCCAGACCTCATGTGTGTTATGTTTCTGTCTCCTTCAGATCCATGCCTTGCTCTGCCTCTGCCCTGATCTGCCCACTCTAGTGACAACATTTTAGGTGTGTGCTGAGGCCTGGGTCAATTGGCTTCTGGCTGGGCTCCTTCACAGAGGCACTGGTGAGAGATCACGGTGCTGGAGGAATAGGGAAGCTAGGGAAAGGCTTCTTCTCTCCCACTGTCTGGGTCACCTCTTTGAGCTTCCAGCTATCTCCAGAGGCTTGCTATTCACCAGGGTCCACAGGCCCCTACCTGTGTGACAGGTGTTCCTCTAGCCTAGGACTGGAACAGCCTCTATTTCTTGTACCCCCACTCCCTGCTTGGCCTTCTAGAAATTCCATTGCCCACACAGCTGTCTGTGTTAAATTCCCACTGCGTTAACCATCCTGCCTTAGAGTGGTGTCTGTTTCCCTCATGGGCTGTGATCATTGGAGCACTGTAACTGTGACATGGACAGGAGAAGTGGAGGAGTAGGAACCAGGAGGCACTGGGAGTCTTGAACTCAAGACCCTGATGGTAGTTCTAAGGTGTTCATCTTAGGATGTTCCAAGAACTGCGCTAAGAGTTTGTGATGGTTAATTCTGTCTGTCCACTTTCTTGGGCCACAGGATGCTCAGATGTTTGATTGAGCATTACTCTGGGTGTTCAGAGAGGGTGTTTCTGGAAGAGATTACCATATGAATCAGTAGACTGAGTAAAGAGGATTGCACCCCACTACCAAAGGTGGGGGGGGGCTCATCTAATCAGTTTAAGGCCTGAATAGAACAAAAAGCTCAATGAAGGAAGAATTCCTTTGGCCTGGTTGTCTTTAAGCCAGGATATTGTTTTTTTTTTTTTTTTAGTTTTTTTTGTTTGCTTTCTGTCCTCCTACTTGAACATATACATCACAAGCTCTCCTGGTTTATAGGCATTTGGACTTGAACTGGGACTATACCTTTGGTTCTCCTGGGTATCTAGCTTGCCATGGAAGGTCTTGGGACTTGTCTGCCTCTGTAATTATATGAGCCATTTTCTTATACTGAATCTTTTATAAAATCTAATACATTTACCTTATTTTAGAAACATTTATTGAACACCTACTATTTTCAAAGCCCTGCATGCATTCTGTTATTTCTGCACCAGGAGTTTGGAGAGACAAGGATCCTAGGATTCACACCTTACCAAGGTTCTTTCAAGCCCAAGGCTTTGACATCTCCCCAATTCCCTTCGGCCACCTAATTAAATGGGTCAGGTACTAAAGTCTGATCACACATTAAAAGGTACTGTCCCTTTTCAAGGCCTTATCAAAGATTTAGCATGTCTTTCTAAATGAACTAGGGAGCCATCCTTCAAACAGTAGAAGGTAATGGTAATTCAAAGATTTAAAAAAGGTCCAAGGGAAATGAAAATGTAGCCATAGCAGTAAAACTCTGGATAGCTAAGAGTTACAGACAATGTAGATGTATTTTGTCTTTAACTAAATAAAGAGAATCATAATAGGTATAATACGGCACATAATTATTATGTGTCCAGCCCTGTGTTGTTTTGTCTTATTCTGTAACTATTTTATTTGTATTTGTTTACTATTATTGTTTCCTTAAATATAATATTCTTCTCAGTTTCTTCTAAATACTACTGTGTGAAGAAAAAGAGAACATTGAGTTATCTATATATCTCATCTCCTTTGTTTGTAAAAAATCTACAGCCTGCATGAGCTGAATTTTTAACTCATTCACTCAGTTTAGAAAGGAGTTCAGTTATAGAGCCCTTATTATGAGTTAAAGAGAAAATGTAGAAAGATACTTACTGCATAGGACCCGCCCTAGAGGGGATTCTCCCCTATTAGTGAAGATACTTAGAGATGTACAGTGTGTGTGTGTGTGTGTGTGTGTGTGTGTGTGTGTGTGTGTGTGTTGGACTGCTGAAGAAGAACACCAAGTTCTTTTCCTTTGAGGATACTCCCAAATCTTCAAAGATAGAAACTATCCAGATAAAGAGGGGCTGTTTGAGGAAAGTCATTCTCAAGCGGAAGTGAGAAATAGTAGCAGGGTTTTGGTTCCCTTGGGGTGCTGAGGATACCTTGCAAACCAGGATGTGGTGAAAGATGATGTTGAAAGGGGTGCACTAGCAATCAGAGATTGCAATCCTCGGTGACCCATTATGGTGCTGGGTTATTTGGGTATCACCATGTGGCTGCTGCTGTTTCTTTTTGTTTTAGTTGTATGACATGTATCTATTTTTGTTTTATGAATAATTATGATGGTGTTTCAAAGTGGGGAAGGAACTACTGTCAAGAAGGCACATGAAGGAGCTGGAGGACTGGCTATTTTGCTGCTGTATTGATTAGGGTGAGAAGTGAGCAGAATCCAAATAGCATTAAGTGTGAAGTGGAGGAGACTAAGAGTACCGTGTTTCCTATTTGGGAGTACATGAGATTCTCAGTTTAGATCAGGAGCTGCCAACCCTGGGCAAATGGGGTACCAATTTGTAGTCCTCCCCAAAATGCCTGCACTCTACTCTCCAAGCTTGATGCTGATTTAATCTCTGCATTTCTGTGTAAACCCTTGCTACTGGAAGTGTTGTCTGCAGAGCAGTAACAATGACATGACAGTGACATTATACCAGCTTGTCAGATTTGCATCATCTTAGGTCCCCTTCCTAACTTACTGGATCAGAAAGAGTTATAACACAATCCTCAGATGACTCGGGTGCATAGTAGGATGCCCTGAGAAAACTATTCAAACTAACTCAGGTGTTTTAAGTCATATTGTTTGCAGTTTGTTGGAGATCAAAAGCAAAGAACTCACCTCAGAAATACATAGAAGAATCAAAACAATTGCAAAACAATTAAAAGTGCTAAAAATCCTTAAAAAATGTTAACTATGAGCTATGGATAAAACAGGTATCAGAATGAACTGTGTGGTTCTGTAATTATCAGTTCCATTGAGAAAAGAATAGCTATTTATTTATTTATGTTTAATTTTCCTTTTCAAGTTCACTAGCCTTCTTTATTTTCTGTTATATATCAGCAATCAGTTGCAAGAAGAGAAAAACTGTTTTTCTCCAAAAACCATTTTCTTTCATTACTGTGGTTCTTTAAGAGGCAAATTAACATAGCAACCTGGTGACCCTAGAGCTAGTGGTCATATGTGTGACCTCTAAATGGAGGGCTGTCACACATGGATTTCCTGATCTCCTAAAAGTTTTACTATTGGGCCTAGGTGTTTTGTTTGGCAATACATGGATAGTATTCCTGCTGCTGTTCAGCTCTTTAATTGTGAGCATTCTCCCACTGTGGAATCACTAATTGGACTATTGTTTAAATTAACATAAGGGTGCCATTTTTGATAAAAAAATCTAGCTTTAGTAAACAAGACAATAACTATTGATACAAAGATAAAATAGACAAATACAATGAGAGTGACTAAAGACAAACTCACATTTTTATATGTTGTCAAACAATTTAGAAATAAGTCCCTACTCCAATAAATGGTGCCAAATCAGTTATATGGATATGTCAGACCAAATATATTTTAGATATTGATCAGTGAGATACATGGAGAAGGATAATAGTCGCTGAATTTAAGGAGAACGTTTGGAGAATATGGAAGAAAGAATGCTTTTCTTGATGTTTTTGTTTATTTTAAGTAAGTGATAAAGTGTTCTGGGATCCTTCAAAAATTAAAAAAATATATTGGCATTTACTCCCCAACTTGTCATTCTTTCTGTCCTCACCCTGGAATTTCATTGATTATTTCCTTCATTGCTAAATCAAGCCATGCAGATCTCTCTCTCCACCCTGTTTCAGCCCCGCTTTGCTGTCCAATCATCCTCTCTGGGATAATGCCCATTTTTTCTTATAAATAACTCAAAAAATGTACTTCTTTTCTCTCTCTTTTTCATGTTGATGCACATCACCCATCTTTCGTGGGAGACATGCACCACATTCTGACTAATCTTTAATATTCATGGTCTTAGTGTTAGGCCTCAGGATAGAGAGGTGCTCTGCTCTGGAAGTTCAGGTGGAGCTTCAGAGCATGAGAAGTAGATAAGTGTAGTAGAAATCCGTGTAAAGGGGCAGGGGTTATGGCTCAGCAGTAGTGTACTTGCCTCGAATGCATGAGGCACTGGGTTCAATTCTCAGCACCACATATAAATAAATTAATTAATTAACTAATTAATTAACCAAGGTCAGTCAACACCATATATATATATATATATATATATATATATATATATATATAAAGAAATCTGTGTTAAGTCTGCGAGAAACCTCCATGGGGAACCAATTCTTGCCTACTTACTCTTGAGTATGTCTGTGGTAGATCAAAGTGTTGAATCTGCACTTCCCTGAAACAGGATTACACAGCCCCACCTGATTCCCTATTTCAGTTATTTGAATAGCACCTCCAGCAAGTTTTGAGGGAGGCTCATCCCAATGCCAGGTCCAGTCCAGCCTTACATCTTTCTCGACACATCTAATTGATTGGGAAATGGAAATCGAGACCTGTGTCATGTTAGTGGGTTTTATTATTGGAATTACTATTGCTACTATTTTAAATGGGCACTTGTTTTTATTCTGTAGTTGCTGAAAAGACTGTGTAAATTCCAGAAACCGCTACCAAGATGGAGCAGCCTTCTGACCTTGAAGCTTATAGGAAAAAAAAAGTAGAATCAGGAGATGGTGAGTGAGGAGGACAAATTTCTGATGAGGCTGCCATTTAAAAGTCTGTCTAAAATCCAGCCCAGAGCTTTTCATATCAATCAAAGATTCTGACCAATGATATAAGAAGCAAGTGTGTAATAAAATTTGATTATATGAGGTACAAACTGGCAAATCATAACTTACCAGATGTGAGGGTAATATACTTTTTTTTTCTTAAACTAAGTTCAGCATTCATTATACCATAATTTTGGGAACTATAAAAGAAACTATACAGGAGAAAGAGTTTATATAGATAATATCAAATTATGATTATCATAGTTGATCTGATTATTGAAATTTAGTTTTCTCTGATATTAAAACCAATATAATATGGAAAGTGTATAATAAAATAAGGACAGGAAACTAAGGGACATAAATTTTATTCATTGAGTTAGACATTCACTTAAGCTTCTCCATCTGTAGGGAGATAAATAATTTAGAGGTGAAACATGGCATAGAAACATTTTGTGTCCAAAGTTGAACAAGGGATTCAGCTGGCATTTATGCAAACACACTGCTAATGAAGTATGATCGATATTAAGGATTTTTTCACAAGTAGATATTTGGCCCTAATAGTGATATTAAAAATATAATAAGCTCTTTAAAATTTAATATCTTTCTTTGACGTTTTAAAATAATACTGTAAATCTTGTTGACAAATAGCCTTCAGTTAGTTCTATATATAATTAGAGAAAGACATTTTTCTTTTAATAGTATATCCATATCTATCTATATCTACATATGTATACCTATATATATCTATATCTACATACATAGATAGATATATCTACATTCGTATACCTATAGTTATCTATATGTTAGATATATAGTTTAGTTGAAGTACAGTGTATGGGGAAGGGTAAGAAGAGCTAAAAATTTAAGAATCTTTCTAAGTTGTCTTCATTTCCTCTTCTGATCAATTAACTCTGGCCTAAATCATCTAATTTATTTTCCAAGCATGTGCATTCTTAAACTATAAACAGTTTAAATTATGCAACAATCATAACCCAATTTTGACTAAGATATCAGGATATTTGGGGGGTCATTTCTAAACTTTAACAATCTAGATAATTCCTTCAACTCTTTGTTGGTGAATCTAGTTATAATTAACTAATTAAATCATATCAGCAGTTCACTTTTTCCTAGTCACAGAACTTGGAGGGATAAAAGAAGGAAGAGAGAAACTAGAGAATATATCTAAACATAAATGTCATTCCATTATAGAACCTTATTAAGTGCATTTAAATGTTTTAATTTCTAGGACTGTGTTGTTCATAATGAACTCTGCAGGGATTGAAAATGAATTTTTCATTCTGAGATTTTTGTCTTTTTTTGCATTGCAAAAAGCATTCCTCTTGAATTTCCACTAGATAAAATGAAATACATTTTAATATTGCATCAAGCTGGCCTCCTTGGAGACAACTGTCAAAAGCTCATGGTATCTTTAAATCACTTTAATTACATTTTGCTGAATGAAAAATAATGTGTAAGAAAGTGTATTAACTTTATTGTTTAGTCTTTTCCATACAGTTAAGTTATATGCCATCCAAGTAAGCCTGGGTCATTCAATTAGGATAAAGTTCAGGATGAATGGAGAGATATGGTAAAAGATTGATATGAAAAGAAAGGTTTATACAAGAATATGAACTTCTTTGAAGGTAACATGAGTGTTTTAATGTTCAAGGGCTACATAACAAAATAATTTTAATTAACTCATAGAGCCAAATATATATTGTGCACTTTACCTACATTTTCTCAAGAAATGGGATTACCCTTGGTGGAATGGACTGGCTGAGAAATAAAAGCTAAGAAAAATAGAATGGCGAAAAAAACCACAGAAGACAGAAAGTAGTTTCAAAAGTGGGTGAAGGATGGGCAAGCCAATCAGATGAATTGAGCTTCTAGTCTATGATTAAAATGGAGCCTGTGCCTGCATTGTTTATATCAGGAAACATCAAAGGCTTTCCATAGAATGTTCTTCACCCAAAAGATTATCGCTGAGCTGTACAGTTCCCAATTGGCGACGCCCATCTTTGGAGCTACTATGAGGGATTTTCCTAGCAGAGCCGAGATAAAGTTCACGTGCATTGGGCAATCTATTGCTGTGAGAGCACCACGGATAGTTCCCAAGGCCAAACCTAAATCTCTCTGGCTTCCATGCTGAGAGAAGATCCTCATGCAGTTCACTGATGGCTTCCTGCACAGCCCTTTAAGTACATGTTGCAAATGATAAAAAGCTGAGTTTATACTGAGACACATATTATGCTTATTGGAGAAAGCAAACTAGAAGTTGCTAGGAGCCACAAGCAAATATACGATGTATGGCACCTTTGGTTGTAAAGTGACGTGACGCCAGCTAGCCACTGAGATGATTATGTTAAGATTTACATTCTTATGGAAATTGGACTCCCGCTGTTCACCTTGGCCTGCTACCGGACTCATGTTACGGACTCATGTTACCAGACTCTTGGAGAGTTCCCATTGGTTGGGGAAGGATAGTAGGAGGAAATTCCGGGGGAGGTCCGGGGACCCCGGGTTCCGGGAGACGCGCGGTTCCGGTTAGACGCCCGCGTGGGAGGACCGGTTTTTTGCTTGCTGGCGCTGAGAGTGTTGGCGGCTTTTTCAAAATAAAGTTTTGTTCCTGCTCGAGTGGCTCGTGATTCTGTGCCCAGCCAAGACTGCGGCATTTGGCGGCCCGGACGGGGAACGCCTGAAACTTAGAGGTGAGTAAAACTGCTCGCCCCTGAGGGAAGGCGACAGAATGGGTGAACATTTAGAAAAACAATGTGTTCTTGTTTTGATTTATTTCGTTTTTATTTCAAGCTCCCTAGCCCTAGAATTTTCTCAGGCGAACTGGGAAAAATGGTTGGCTCAAGGTTTGAAGTTATTCGGCCCTGAGAAAGAGAAAATTGATACAACCATTGTCTGTTCCATTTTTATTTCATTCTGTTTCGGCTTTGTTTTATCCTATCTTATTGGGTTATGTTACCTTTATAGTAGATTAGAATCCAGTAAAAAACAAACCGAAAAACTGCTAAGTAAATTGTTAGAGGTCCAGACTATGGTAGAAAAAACGCTAGGTGAAGCAAAAGAGAAAGTCTCTCAAGCTAATCAGACAGAGGAGAATTTAAAAAAAGCAAGCTTAGAGGAAAAGCAGCCATCAGGTGGAGAATTACAACAGGAGGTTGCTACTAACTCCGTTCTATCACCAGAGGGCGTAACTCAACCAACAGCTCCATCTACCGCTGAGCGGCCCTCAACTCCCGTAGTTGATGGACGGAATTCTGAGGCAGGACCCCAAAGATTAGCATGCCCTGTACTTGAGCAGGCAGGAGGGCAACGAATTCACCGTGCTTTAGATTTCAAAACAATAAAGCAATTAAAGGAGGCTGTAACGACCTATGGGCCGCAAGCTCCCTTCACAATAAGCATGGTCGAATCTGTTACCAACTTGGACATGACACCAGCAGATTGGGCTAACATGTGTCGATCTGTGCTAAACGGAGGACAATATTTGTTATGGAAGGTTGCCAATGAGGAATTTTGCATGGAGACAGCTAGGCGAAATGCAGAAGCTGGTTATCCTCAAAGAAATATGGACATGCTATTGGGAAAAGGACCATATGAGGGTCAGAGACAGCAAATTGAATATGACCCTGGCGTATACGCACAAATTGCTGTAGATGCAGTTAGGGCATGGAAAACTTTACAGGGGCATGGAGACTTACAAGGTCAATTATCTAAGGTAATACAAGGAACTAATGAACCTTACGCTGAATTTGTAGATAGACTTATTCAGTCAGCCTCTAGGATATTTGGTAATACAGAACAGGTAATGCCATTTATAAAACAACTGGCTTATGACCAAGCAAATCGTTGCTGCAGAGAGGTCATTAGACCATGGAAACATGAAGATTTAAACACATATATTAAATTATGTAGAGACATTAATGAACAAGGGCAAGTCTTAGCAGCAGTACAACAGGCTTTAGATGCCAGGCCAAAAACATGCTATAATTGTAATCAAACAGGACATTTTAAAAGGAGTTGCCCCGTAAGAGGAGGGTTTAACAAAGCTGGATATCAAAGGAATAGAATACCGGGTATTTGCCCACGATGCCATAGAGGGAAACATTGGGCTAATGAATGCCGTTCTCAAACCACCATAGAGGGTATTCCGTTATCAAAAAACGGACAAGGACCAAGTGTTTACCCACGATATCGTGGAGAAAGGTATCAGGCTCCATTGCCAAAAAACGGACTAGAGGGCCCAATGCCCCGGGGCCCAAAACCACAAATATATGGGGCAATGGAGGAACCCAACAGCACCATCAAGGTAGTGCCCAGGACGCATTATCCATTAAATCCCTCATCAGACAAACTAGAGGGAGCGCAGGGCTGGACATCTGCGCCTCTGCCAGAGCAGTACTAACCCCAGAGATGGGAATTCAAATCATTCCCACAGGAGTAAAAGGACCTCTTCCCCAGGGAACAGTAGGCTTATTATTGGGACGCAGTTCTTCTACACTAAAAGGACTTATGATAAGTCCTGGGGTAATTGATCCCGATTATGAGGGTGAAATAAAAATTATAGCTAGTTCTCCAAGAGGTATATCAGTAATTTCACCAGGAGATAGAATAGCACAGTTATTAATAATACCCAGCCTGCATGATAAATTTTCCAGTTGTAATGTAGAAAGAGGTTCCAAGGGATTAGGCTCCACAGGTGTAGATTGGGCTATGCTGTCTTTAAATTTAGATTCTCGCCCAATGCTAAAATTAAATATTCAAGGACATGACTTTAATGGGCTGCTGGACACAGGTGCTGACCTCAGCATAATATCTCGTCAAGAATGGCCAGAACATTGGCCATTACAACAAGCCACTCAAACGCTTCGAGGCCTAGGAGTGGCAACAAATCCCCATAGAAGTGCTATGGTATTAGATTGGAGGGATCCTGAAGGATGTGAAGGAACTATACAGCCCTATGTATTGGATCATCTTCCTGTAAATTTATGGGGACGAGATGTCCTAGATCAATTAGGATTGACATTAACAAATAACATCAATCCTAACATGCCCACTACTAGGGCTAAACAAGGCTTTAGGAAAGAAAAAAAGATTAAGAGAACAAGAACAAGGTATGACAGCACCTATTCAAATAGATCAAGAAATAAATAGACATGAATTGGGTTTTCAGAAAGGGCCACTGAGACAATCAAAATTACTTGGAAATCAGAAAGACCAGTGTGGGTTCCTCAGTGGCCCCTGACTAAAGAAAAGATACAAGTAGCCCATGACTTGGTCAGGCAACAATTAGCGGAAGGACATATACAACCTTCCGTATCCCCCCATAATACTCCCATTTTTGTCATTAAAAAGAAATCTGGTAAATGGAGATTATTACAAGATTTAAGAGCCATTAATAATGAGATGGTTATTATGGGACCTGCTCAATCAGGGATTCCTCAATTGTCTGCTTTACCAAAAACCTGGCATGTTTTAGCTATAGATATTAAAGATTGTTTCTTTTCAATTCCAATTCATCCCGAGGATAGTCCACATTTTGCATTTACTATCCCTGCACTGAATCATGAAGGTCCTGATCAGAGATATGAATGGAAAGTACTCCCTCAAGGGATGGCTAACAGCCCAACTATGTGTCAAATTTATGTTAATAAAGCAATCCAGCCACTTAGAAACCAAAATCCTGAACTACAAATATTTCACTATATGGATGATGTGTTATTGGCACATAAAGATAAAAACACATTGCTAGAATGTTATGCCACACTTACAAACTTATTGAAAAATTATAATCTAGAGATAGCAATAGATAAAGTACAATTAAATCTTCCAATTAATTATTTAGGAGTTCTATTATCCTCAACCATGGTCCGTCCACCAAAAATTAAAATACGAGTAGATCAACTCAAATCACTTAATGACTTTCAAAAATTATTGGGAGACATAAATTGGATAAGGCCTTATCTAGGCATACCAACAGGAGAGTTAGGACCTTTATTTGATATTCTAAAAGGTCCATCAGATCCAAATTCACCCCGCATGTTAACGCCTGAAGCAAGAAAAACATTAAAAATCATTGAAACGTATATGGAAAATATGCATTTGGATAGAATTGATATAAGTTTGCCTTTATTATTTATTGTACTACCAACAAAAAATATTCCTACAGGAGTATTTTGGCAGGAAGGTCCATTATTGTGGATACATTTATCTTATTCTCCTAACACTATTCTTACTAGATATCCTGAGGCTGTAGGACAATTAATACTCAAAGGAATAAAAGCAGCTAAGGGAGTATTTGGGATTTCTCCCAATAAAATTATCACTCCATATACTATGGATCAAATTGATGAGTTAGCTAATGAGTTAAATACTTGGGCAATAATCATGTGTAAAACTAGTGTTTCATTTGATAATCACTTACCATCTAATCCTTTGTTGTCTTTTTGGTCTAAGCATCCTGTAGTTTTTCCAAAAATGACAAGAAAAACCCCTATCATAAATGCTCCAAATATATTCACTGATGGGTCAAACAATGGTACAGCAGCAGTAGTTACTCCTGATCAAACTTTTACATTTTTAGTACCCAAACAATCAGCTCAAAAGGTAGAGCTTAATGCAGTATTACAAGCTTTTATGATGTTTAAAGATTCTGTATTTAATTTATTTTCTGATAGTCAGTATGTAGTTAATGCTATAGTATCCCTTGAAGATGCTGGTAGGATCTCACCTTCTTCTACTGTTTTCTCTTTGTTTTCCACTATACAAAGTCTAATCTGGGACCGAAAAGATCCATTCTTCATAGGTCATATCAGGGCACATACAGGATTGCCTGGAGCCCTTAGTATGGGCAATGAACTAGCAGATAAATCTACACATGACATACATATTTTCTCCACAATAGAAGAAGCTATAAATTTTCATAAAAGGTTCCATTTCAATGCTAATACTTTACAAAAGCGTTTTAAAATAACTAAAGAACAAGCCAGACATATAATAAAACAATGTCAAAATTGTGTGACATTTTTACCACAAGTTAATCTTGGAGTCAATCCTAGAGGACTGATACCTAACCATATTTGGCAGATGGACGTCACACACTTGCCAGAATTTGGAAAATTAAAATATTTACATGTTACAGTTGATACCTCTTCCGGATTTTTGATGGGCTCCCTTCATGCCGGAGAAAAAACTAAAGATGTTATAGCTCATTGCTTACAAAATTTTGCCACTGTGGGCGTTCCAAAACAGTTAAAAACGGACAACGGTCCTGGTTATACTTCCACCTCTTTTAAACAATTTTGCTCATCATTTGGTATTACTCACATAACAGGAATTCCATACAATCCACAAGGACAAGGCATAGTTGAAAGAGCTCATCAAACTATTAAAATGTACTTATTAAAACAAAAGGAGGGAATTGGAAAGGGGTATATATCCCCCAAAGATAAACTTAAAATAACCCTTTTTACTCTAAACTTTTTAAATTTAGATTCATCGGGACTTAGTGCTGCGGAAAGACATTTGTACCCCAAAAATGTACATAAGCCTAAGGTACTTTGGAAAGATATTCTAACAGGACAATGGAAAGGCCCGGATCCAGTGATAGTCTGGAATCGGGGCGCTGTCTGTGTTTTCCCACAGGATGAACAGCAACCGATTTGGATTCCAGAGAGATTAACTAAAACAATTTCTACAGAAAAAGAAGGTGATTTGACTCAAATCCATAACAGCTGACATCCAAAGCTCCAGCTTGGCTATTCTTACATCTGCGACAGTGATTAACCAAGGTGTTTTTTTTCAATATCTATTTTATTATTGCATTTTTCCACATCATAAAGTTCTATTTTATTTTTGAGCTCATACAAACCTAGGTTAATGTTTTTCTGATCAGTTTTATTCTTTGACTGTGTTTTATTTTTTGACTGTGGAGTTTTTAAACATTGCAATGGAGATTTCACCTAGGTATAGTTACAAGGCCTTTATTTACTATTGTCTTATGTGTTGTATGTTGTGTGCACACTTCTGTTTTGTGTTGTATGTCTGTATGTGTGTATGTCCATATTTCTTATATGAGGAGCGCTCATGAAAAAATGGATCCGAATTTTTTCTTTATTCACGTGATTTATATAGTTTAATTTAAATTAGGTAAACAGCTGTTAATGATTGTTTTTAAAGATGGTTAACAGATCTGTTTGTTTGCTAATTTAAATTTGGTAAACAGCTGTTAAGGATTGTTTTTAAAGGAGTTTAACAGATCTGTTTGTTTACTTTCACCTTTCCTTTTTATTATATTTAATAATTCTGTTCAGGATAATGTCTCTTTAACATCATTGCCAGAATTTCCATCTCCATCCCAATTCCAGTGAAGACTGAGATAAAACCAAACTACAGCTTCTATGATAGCAATCACAGTAAACTGTATAAACTGATGCATCAATGAATATAACTCAACAAGTAATGCTATCAAGGACTTGATTTACTTTGGGAGGAAATAGACATATTGATAGACTCCTCCAATTTGAACTGCTTGCAGAACTTGCCTGGACTATATATCAGTTACATACATTGTGAAATATCATCTGGTGCACCAAATTGTGGTACTGCTGGCATATCTTTGCTGATGGTGTCACCAGTGATGCAATTTCCTTGCCAGCTCACCCCATGTTTATTGTGGTAATACTGGCATATCTTTGCTGATGGTGTCACCAGTGACGCAATTTTTCCAAGGAGCCATCAATTGGCTTGGTGTCGTGGCATTTCTGTATCCTCCTCCCTTCTACTAGTGATGGTCTAAAATTTGGGGGCCAACAGAGGTGAGGCAAAGAACCTTACCCCCCCACTGGCACCAAGGCAAAATTTGGGGGCCAACAGAGGTGAGGCAAGAACCTCACCCCCCCACTGGTGCATAGGCCTATCCACAAGCATGGCTGAATGCTGGACCGGTAGTCAGCGACGGGTTGCTCTGATTACAGTGGATTCAACCTAAGACAGGAAGCTGACGCCTAAAGGTCAGTTCTCCCATGACGGGTAAGAACCATATGTTAAATTGGACAACCTACCAGGCACGGTCCCTAGCCACATTGCTTGTTACTTAATTAAACAGAAGGGGGCAGATGCTAGGAGCCACAAGCAAATATACGATGTATGGCACCTTTGGTTGTAAAGTGAGGTGACGCCAGCTAGCCACTGAGATGATTATGTTAAGATTTACATTCTTATGGAAATTGGACTCCCGCTGTTCACCTTGGCCTGCTACCGGACTCATGTTACGGACTCATGTTACCAGACTCTTGGAGAGTTCCCATTGGTTGGGGAAGGATAGTAGGAGGAAATTCCGGGGGAGGTCCGGGGGACCCCGGGTTCCGGGAGACGCGCGGTTCCGGTTAGACGCCCGCGTGGGAGGACCGGTTTTTTGCTTGCTGGCGCTGAGAGTGTTGGTGGCTTTTTCAAAATAAAGTTTTGTTCCTGCTCGAGTGGCTCGTGATTCTGTGCCCAGCCAAGACTGCGGCAAGAAGTGTCTACTTGAACTCTCAAATGGATGGTCACAGAGTTAGATGGCGGAAGAACGGATAATGACTCCAGTGTCTGGAATGCTGAAGGGCTGAGTTGCACCAAAAACCAGTTCTGGGGTGCATTAGTGCCTAGGAAGGTCTGTACCAGGAGGAAGGTCATCATGACCAAACTTAAGGGATGCTGCCCCAATCACTGTGGCACCCAGCAATGGAAACAACTCAGCCAGTAAGTCTCCCATTCTGATTTAGACCACTCCTCCTTTGCCTTTCAAAAATCCACATTGTCACCATTTGTAAAGACATTTGCCATTTGTACTCTTTTAGACCCAATTTATGCCGGTTATCATGATACCTGTCTGTACCCCCATACTCAATGTCATCTCAGAAACTCCTATGTAATACTCCCCAGGAGACAGGTCAAGCACTTTCCCTGCATCTGTTGAGATGATTGGGAGATTGTTGCTCATTCTTCTATTTATAAGACGTATTGCATTGACTGAGATTCAGATGTCAATTCAACCTTCTATTTCTGGGATTAACTCCACATTACATAGTATATCATCTTTTTATATGCTGCTAAATTCAGTTTGTGATTGTTCAGGAGTTTTGTGTTGATCATCATAAGGAATGTTGATTGTCTTTGGATGTCTCTGTTTGCCTTTAGTGAATGATAATGTTAGTTTCATAGAATGAGTTGAAATGTTTTAGGAAAGAATTTGTGGATTGGTATTATTTTCTTCTTTAAATATGTGATAGAATTCAACAGTGAAATCTTCTGTGCTTTTCTTAGAAGATTTTTAAATGACTTATTCAAATTATTTACATGTTACTGTCTTGTTTAAATTGCCTACTTTTGCTTGAGACAATAATTTCACTTTTCTTAGGAATCTGTTCACTTCATTTGTGTCATCTAGATTATTTGCATAAAGTATTACATAATATTCCTTTATAA
The DNA here is from genome assembly GCF_964194105.1 of Spermophilus citellus. Classification (NCBI taxonomy): domain Eukaryota; kingdom Metazoa; phylum Chordata; class Mammalia; order Rodentia; family Sciuridae; genus Spermophilus; species Spermophilus citellus. The sequence goes on along the minus strand of NW_027672876.1, from coordinate 923,969 downwards.
ACTTTTAATTTATGTAGGATTGATAATGATACTTCTTCTTTAGTATTTAAATTGTTACAGCTTACATTTTCACAATGTGAAAAACTGTTTTAGAAAACATTTTTTAGTTTCTTTCATTTTATCTATCAGTTTTCTGTATTTTGTTCCATTGATTTCCAGTGTGGATCTTCATTATTCCCTTTCTTCTGCTTGCTTTGTGTTTAATTTGCCTTTTTTCACCCTCATTCTTTGATCTGTAGATTAATGGTCTTTGTCTAATTTGGAAAGTTTCCAGGCATTATTTTTTTTTCAGATATCTTTCTGCCCCTTCTTTTGTCCTGGTCTTCTGAATGCAACTTCTTGAAGGTGTATATAAATTTATGCATTTTGCTCTGTGCTGAGTTATTTCAATTGATGCTTTTAAGATTTTTCTGCTTGATTTTTACGTATGTAGATATGGATCTTATGTTTATCTTACTTGGGGGAATCACCAAACTCCTTTGATCTGCTCATCAATGTTCTTTATATAATTTGGAAATTTTTCAGGCACACTTTTTATTAAACTTCCTTATGACCCTTCCTTTGTCCTTCTCTTCTGGAATTCACATTACATGTATGCTGGTATGCTTCTTATTTTCTTATATGCCTATAAAATGCTATTCATTTTAAGTCTTTATTGAATATTTATTCATTAAGTTATTGTCATTATGTTTTCCTTAAATTACTTAAGCATAGATTCTTTAGTTCTTTGAACATAGTTAACAGTTTCTTTGAGGTCATTGCTAAATTCAGGATCTGAGAATACTCAAAGATAATTTCTCTTGACTGCTTTATTATTTTTTTTCTAAATATGGGTCATACTTTCTTGTCTCTTTGAATGTCTCATACTTGTTTGCTGAAAACTAAACATTTTAGATAACATATTGCAATAACTCCAGATTCTGAATTTGTTCTTTTGGAAAGCTATCGTTTTGTGTTTTGGTAACTTTGCTGAACTAAATCTGTGAAGTCTGTCTTCCCTGCAGTGTGTGTGACCACTGAGGTTTCTGCTCTGTTTTCTTGCTTTTATTTTTAGGCTTGGCTTCCTAGGGTTTGCCCCTTTGGATAGCTTAATAATCAGCCAGAGATTGGTCAGAGGTGTCTTCAAACACCTGGAGTCAGCCTTGTTTCCACCATCTGATGATGTATTTATGGGTGGACTCAGGAGTCGATTCAAACATCAAACCATATTAAGTCTGCTCTGACTTTGACTTACTGCTGGAATTTCTTGCATCTCCTTTGTGTGTGCCTACAGTCTTCATTAACCAGGTATGTACGTGTGGTTTGAGCCATTTCCTTTTTGTGATGCACATGAGCAGTCTTGGATCAACCTGGGATGTGTTTTGAACTCGTCAAACATTTTAGGGTGGTTTCACCTTTAATTCCCTGGTGAGGTCAGTTGCTTATTCTAAAAAGGACCCAACCCTCAGGCTGGTAGGAGTACTGTTCTCCTGTTTGCCTGCCACCAAGATGTTTAGTTTAATGAGCCCAACCTGAAGTGGTTATTTTTGCTGTTTTGTTCAGCTTCATAGTTGCTTTATCTGAACAAAATTCATCAACGTTACCATTCTGTCATACTGAATGTTTCATCCCATGCATGAACCTTAGAACTGTCTCTCTGATGAAAGGGGCTGTACCCTTTGTACCCCAATGTCAGCCAGTATTTATGGACCAGCCTAGGATGAAGGACATGGCCTCTCCAACATTTTCAGGTGGGCTGGCTCCCATCGGCAGTAGGCACTTCTCATAATAGGGTGGATTTGAATTAGTAGCAGTCAGCACTAAAAACAGCTGGGCATAGGAGCATCAGTCAGAGAATAAGATCTGGGTGGCACCAATGTGCCTACTATGTCACTTCAATACTACTCCTTGCCCCAGCTCTCACCCTGGAAAATGTATAGAATATCAACTTGGTTTTTCCCTTGTATATATTGAAAGTAAATACCAATTGACCACAGTCAAGTAAAAAAAGTAGTTGTTACTGTTTCTGTTGCTATAATTACACTTATTTTATTTTATTTATTTTTTTATTGATTTAAAAAAAAATAAATGACAGTGGAATGCTGTTATTTGTTACATGTATACAGCACAATCTTTTATATCTCTGGTTGTATATAAAGTATGTTGACACCCAATTCGTGTCTTCATTAATGTACTTTGGGTAATAATGTCCATCACATTCCACCATCTTTGCTAATCCCCTGGCCCCTGCCTTTCCCTCCCACTCCTCTGCCCTATCTAGAATTCATCTAATCCTCCCATGCTTCCCCTCCCTACCCCACTATGAGTCAGCCTCCTTATATCAGAGAAAATATTCGGCATTTGTTTTTTTGAGGATTGGCTAACTTCACTTACACTTATTTTAGAGATTTCAGGGGTAAAAACATAAGAGCTTTATGAGGAAAAAATCTGTTCTTGTGACAGAAAGTAGTACAAGAATTATTACAGAAGGACAGCTCAAAAGATCAAAGAGGTAGTTCAGGACGGGTCTCTCTCCTTCCCCTTCCTTTCTTTCTTATTTTTTTAAAAATAATTTTTAAAATTAAAATAATTTTTTAATTAAAATAATTAAATATTTTAAAATTAAATATTTTAAAATAATTAAAATAATTAAATATTTTAAAATTAAATATTTTAAAATAATTAAAATATTTTAAAATTAAAATAATTTTAAAATAATTTTTAAAATTAAAATTAAAACACATTCCTTCTAAATCAATATTCAAATTGTTGTCTCCTTTTTAACTTCTTTGTCTCCTTTTTAACTTTTTGAATAAAAACTTCTCTTTGACTTGGGTAGAATGGGAATTCTAAAAATACCATGAGGACTGAAAAATCAGTGTCATGAGCATCTAGGGGTTGTGTGTGGACTGTGTTGCGAAGTGAGGGCATACATCTGGCTTTGGGAACTCCCGGTGGTACCCCCCACAGGGATTGACGGCCTGATGCAGGTGAACTTCCCCCTGAAACTCCGCCCAAGATCCCACACAGCATCCCAGATGGGTGTGACCTGCCAAGATGCCAATCAACCCGCTGACTACTAGACATTAGAAGCAAGACTCCATCCTCGAACCCTTTTCCCTGCCTTTCCTGTACCCCCTTAAATAAACCACTGGATCCATCTTTTCTTGTCTAGTTTCCGCTCCATGTGGACTAGACCTATTCAGGGACTCTGCTTTATGTAAATCTATTCCTGACTATTTGTGCTTTGTTCTTCACTTATTTTTTTTTAAAGAGAGAGTGAGAGAGGGGAGAGAGAGAGAGAGAGAGAGAGAGAGAGAGAGAGAGAGAGAATTTTCAATATTTATTTTTTAGTTCTCAGCGGACACAACATCTTTGTTGGTATGTGGTGCTGAGGATCGACTGGGCCGCACACATGCCAGGCGAGCACGCTACTGCTTGAGCCACATCCCCAGCCCTGTTCTTCACTTATTGATGTAGACTTTAAGTTTCCAGGTGGCTTACATCCTCCTGGCAGAAGAAAGAACCTCCCCCCACCACCACCCCAATGAGATGCTGGCCATTGACCCCATTAAATCAGAAAGGGAAAATTGTTCTGAGGAGAACAAGCAATTATGAATAAAGGAATGGACTCCCGAATTCCAAACCTCATAGGTTTTGAGTCCCAGGTCCTAGACCTTCTCCAGGGCAACGCCACCCTCAGCCTCTCTGACCTCTGGTTATGTGAGTAAGTGAATGTTCCTTTTGTTTAAGCTAGTCTGGACTAATTGTTCTGTCAAAAGCAATTGAGAATACTTGGTAGTTGTTAGTATTTAAAATGATCATTTTACAGGTCATACAGCTAGTAAAAAGGTAGATAAAGACTGAAATAGAGCCAGGCATGTGATCCCAATGAGGGGAGTCTGAAGTAGGAGGATGAGAAGTTTGAGGCCAGCCTCAGCAACTTAGTGGAAATCTTTCTCAAAAAAAAAGGAGAGAGAGAGAGAGAGAGAGAGAGAGAGAGAGAGAGAGAGAGAGAGAGCGAGAGTGAGAAAATGAAGGAAGGAAGGAAGGCAGACAGACTGGCTGGCTGGCTGGCTGGCTGGGGGATGTAGCTCACTGGCATAGTGTCCCTGGGTTAAATCCTCAGTATTGCAAAGAAAAATTTTTAAAATGATTGAAATTGAGTCCTGTTTCCAGAGTGCAAGCCTATACTTCTCTCAATACTTTCATTCCAAAGGAAAATCATGAAGGAAATAACTATATCTTAATCATGCTTTTATCTCAGATAATCACTACTACATCATGCAATAAGTATTTGTTTAATTCATTAAAAAATCTTGAATGAAATCTACCTCTCTAAGTAATCCACATTTAATGTCTCCTTATTACCATGAAATAAAAAAAGTATTTCTTCCATTTAGTCTTAACTCAAAATATCCTTAATATGCTATAATTGAGTAATGTAGAGAAAAGTAGGTTTTTAAAAATTTTTTAGTGGTAAACTGACACATACCTTTATTTTATTTTTATGTGGTGCTGAGGATCAAACCCAGTGCCTCACACATGCTAGGCAAGTGCTCCACCACTGAGCTACAGCCTCAGCCCCAAGGGAAAAGTGTTTTGATGTCAATTCTTATTGTGCTTTTTTTGCCTTTTGATCTCTCCACCATTTTTCTTTTTATCAGCAAAGTCTTCCCCAAATGAGGAAAACAATGAACATTTTATAAACCTGCCTAGGGCTGTAAAATACACATATTCCTTTAATAGTGACAGAGGTATCTTTGGAACTTCCTCCAGAGTGAAATCCACCTCAGAAATTTGCATTTAGCAGGCAAACATAATATTGTTGAAGAACACAGAATTATAAATTCATGGACATTTGGATACTGGGGTTTCTTTATAATCCACACATCTATACTTCTAACTGTAATTTTTATGGCTATATAGTTCAAATTACCCAAGATGGATAAAGCCAGCATTTTCATTATTAAGTGTATTTGAGGGGTTTTGTAACAACGGCTCCATGAAAGCTCTTTATAACTTGAAACTCAACACAGGAAGTTTCAGGCCAAATAATGTGCTTTTTTTTTCTCTTTAGGGCATGAATTTGTCACCTCTTGATGTAAATCTCCCAAAGTTGATTGGTCTTAGAAGTATTCATTTTGCACAACATTTAAAAAGTCTCCTGCTTTAAAAATGAAAAATGGCAAGTGATTACTTTACAACACATTTAATTGCATTTGGAGAGTTTTTTGCCCTCAAAATGTCTCCTGGATAACCATATTAATGCTCTCCCCAAACACACTTTTGAAAAGAGTTTTATTATGGGTAGCACCTGACCTTTCAACATAATTGCATGTGGTCCAAATTAATTGTTCTGTTCTATTGTGCATTGAATAATAGGTATTCTAAGATGAGACTAATTATGCAGATACCTAATAGAGAGGATAATCTTAGAGTGAGCTCTTTTGGGTGCCTGGAATTTAGAAAATAAGGTATAAAATGACACTTAATTAACTAATAAACCAAGTGACAAGACTGACTCCACAGGAGACTTCTAGTCAACACAATTCAGAAAATTTGAAGCTTCTTTCTTAACTGAAATATAATAAGATGGAGCTTACACGCCACACTAAATATTGCCATAAATTGACATCCTAGAGAGAGAAGCATTTAATGTGGATAGGTTTAGAAAAAAATATTAAAAATTGGTTAACTATTTCATTGATTATTTAGTATAGACTCCATTCATTTGTTTTTAAGTTTCTTGGTAACTTTTTAGTATCATATCTAGGGATATAATATGGTACTATATGAAAAACATGAAAGTGTGTTATTTTAAACCTAAGTGATACCAATCTGCTGTGTCACTAACTGATTTAAGGAACTCAGTAATTGTATAACTGTATTAGTTCATTTTCCATTGCTGTAACAACATACCTGAGGCTGGAAAATATATAAAGAAAAGAGGTTTATCTAGCTCAAAGTTCTGGAGTTTCAAAAGCATGGCTACACCAATGGCTTAACTGTAGTGAGGACTTCATAGTGGGTGACTTCGCAATGGTAGAACAAGGGAGATATCACCTGATGAGAAACCAGGGAAGGGCCATTCTACTCTGCCATGAAGTTCAGGACATGGGGAGAAGGGAAGCTCCTTCTCATCACCCATCCTTCCCTCAATGTTGCCATCCCGACCAAGACAGCCTAAAGCTTCCCCTTAGCCAGACTCAACTTTGTTGTTGTTGTTGTTGTTTTATGTTTTTTAGTTGTCAATGGACTTTTATTTATTTATTTATATGTGGTGCTGACGATCGAACCCAGGGCCTCACACATGTTAGGCAAGTGCTCTACCATTCCTTAGAACACTACCATTCCTTAGAACACTTATTTTAGAAAAAAAACTGGTCATTATAAATGTGTTCTCTGTGTCATTGGGATGGAGGTGAGTCTCTTCAAAATCCTCTAGCAAGTTTGACAGCCCAGGAACAGTTTTTTCAAGGATCTCTGATCCAACTCTTTAAAATGTAAATATCAAGGGAGACAGCATCCCTAGATAGCAACTGGGAGATCCCAGTTTCTGTGGGAGGGTGGGAGTCTAACTTTGATGTCCAGTTGTAAAACTACCTCCTGTGATAAACGTACAAGGATGTTCTAAGCTTTGGGGGTAAATCTGATTAACAAATGCAGATGGCCTGTGTTCTCCCTCTTACCCCAGCATTCAAAACTGCTCTTTTATTTCAGTGAAGTTGAGTTCAGATTTCTTTCCCCAGGTACTATAGCCTTGAATGAAGTCTTCCCTGTCTGCTTAACTTTGTACAATATTTGCTTTCACATGCCCTTCTGTTGATAGAATCCTCTGCTATATACAACCGTTTCCAGTCTCTCTCTCTGGTAGCTGTGTTGCCAGTACACCCCAGTGCAGTGAAGATGGTATTGATTTAAACATTTTATTGTATTCTCCCATTTGCAATGCACACAATTCTCCCCATGCACAATGCATAACATGTCCCAGTTGTTTTGCTAGCTATAGTCATGAGACGAATAGCCCAAACCTTGAAATGTAAAGGAATTAATATTTGTGATACTCCAAGGATGGACCACGTGAACCATTTTATGAGCCACATACTTTATGACATGTATTTAATCCTGTCAATATTCCTATAAAGTAAGTACATGATCTCTATTGTGTAGTTGTGTAAACTCATAGGTTATTTACTTGCCCCAAATCAATTAGCTGTAAGTGTTAAAAAGCAAGGTAGATTTAATTTCAGTTTGAGAATAGGACCTAGAGATGTGGATTGGCATCTTACCCTTCTCACTTTGTACTACCTAATTGGAATATTCACTAAATAACTCCCATTTTACCTAAGAGATTACTAGGTTTTTAAAATTTCAAGTAACTTTTACAAAGGTGGATGCAACTAATAATTATCTTGTATAATTTTTGTGAGTATAAAATAATATGGTGTGGGTACATTGACAGAGGTCCCAAATTTGGTGAATAGCCTATATGTGTTAAATATCACATTTAATGGTAGTAAGATTACACATTCTACTACCTTTTCCTCTGAGGAAACATGACACTCAGGGCAACACAACTTAGCATTCATGGACTACTAGTATGATTCGTTTATTGAAAGATGGTCGATAAAAAAGCATCCTTTAAGGGACTGTGGCTGTGGCTCAGTGGTAAAGAACTTGCCTAGCATGTGTGAGGCACTGGGTTTGATTCTCTGCACCACATATAAACAAATAAATAAAGGTCCATCAATAACTAATATATTTTTTTTAAAAAGTATCCTTCAAAAGAGAGAAACATCCTATGAATAGAAGCAAATACTTGTAGTCAGTGGTTAGAAAAACTTTTGTAAGAGGCAGATGTCAAATAAGGGTTTGTCAGAGAAGTAAGAAGACCTCTAGAGAGGAGGGAAATCATGACCCTTCCTGGCTTATTGAAGTGGGAATTTTCAGGCTGATTTTTGAGCCCAGTTCTGTAGAGCCAAACTATAGAGCGGTGCCATTTTCAATACTTTAAAAGGCAAAAAATATTATTTTTCACTTTGAGAGGATTAGAAGTAACATTTGTTTCAATTCATAGCTAAAAAAAGAATGTCCTCCATGTTGATTTAATCCATTTCAACATGTAAATAACTTCTAATGATTAACTTTTTTTGGATATATATTGGGAGTCAACAGCCTAAAATTAGCTTAATTTCAACCATTTACTAATGACTACATGGCAATTTAAAAGCCATTCAAAGAATCCAGAATATGTCAGTGTATGACATATAAATTTTCCCTCTATAACACTTTCTTGTGAGTTGGTTAATTAATTCTCTTCACATAATAAACAAATTATATGTATGTTATGATATTTTAAGAAATGGACTCAATTTATTTAATTGTTCATAATCATCTCAGTTTTTTTAGGTTTTAGAACTTTGTTCTTATTAAGACAAAGAATAAAATATTAGAAAAGAAAAATAGGAAATTTGAAGTATTGGTTGAGCCTACGTGAGATTTTGTTATGATGGTATTATGTGTATATTTTTTAGGTGATTAAGTTTGCTTAGTAATTGCCTGTTGTAAGATAATCAGGCAACACCTACGAGAACAAAAGAGTGAGAATTGCTCCTTTCTTCCAGCCCAGGATACCTTTTGTAACTCACAAAGACAGAAAAGTCCACATTATCTTTCATTGTATTGAAAAACAATAATGTCGGAAGAGATTGAAGTGGAGAGTGAACTTTTCGGCTTTTGGAGAGTTTCTTTAAATGTTCATCTTAAAACTTTAATTCTGGTGTTGTGTGAAAGGTCTCCTTGGGAAACATGCTGGAGCTGCCTTGCTATGAGATGATGCTCTTCGGCAGAGGTCAATCATGCAATGGCCGATCTCTTTTAGTGTAAGCACCCTGCACCTTCAGAAATGATTTCTTCTTTAGTTAGGTGAGAATCTCTCAAGGAATATGAAAATTAAAGTAAAAAAAATCAAGCAGTTTAAGTTTTTAGATATTTTTCTTCCATTTCTCCCCAGCAGAGCCCATCCTAGGCATTGATTTAGAAAAGGCAACAGATGGCTGAGCCTTGAGTACCTTTAGCAACCTCAGGTGACAATAGGGAGATCAGGGCTAGGCTAACCGTGAAATGCAAGGATGAGGGGGATGCTGAAATGGCGTTAAAAACAGAGTAGAAAAGAGTATGATTCCATTTTTTGGTATTTATTTATTAATTTTTATTAGGGATTTGTAGTCATACACAGTAGTTGGATTTATCCTGACAAACTCATACATATATGGAAATGGATATCAGTTCATAATCCCTCCCCCCTCCCTTTCCTCCCCATTTTCCTTCCTGTCTTCCCTCCCCTCTCTCATTCTCCTTCCTCTCCTCTCCTTCCTTTGTTCCTCTATTTATATTTGATTGGTTCTATATGCATAAAAAAAGGTGGGAAGAAATATATCAAAATTTTGATATATTATCTCATAGGAAGGTGGGTGATCCATATTCCATTTCTTGATTTTTTTTATATTTTTGACAATGATTATATATACCTTTATCATTAGAAGTTACAATATATTCTATTTTAACAAAAGATGAAGCAACAGAAACCCACTTTCTCTAAAAATGTCTCTAGTTACCATTTTAGGATTGTGATTCAATAAAGATAAAAAGACATGCAGATTTCCATTCTTTCCTTTATTTTAATCATACTTCTTAGTTCTTCTTATGTAATAGGCAAATAGGATACAAGCAAACATTGACCCTACAGATTTCATCCACGTGGAAGATTTTTAACATTATATACAATTCATATATAAATGCATTCATATATAAATGGATCTAGGTTTGTGAGTGCAGGAAGGTTGTGGTGTGCCTTACAGAGAAAGTACAAGTGTTAGATAAGTTAGTTCAGGCATCAGTTATAGTGCTGTTGGTTGTGCGTTCAGTGTGAATAAATCAATGTTGTATATTAAATAAGGAGGTTATGTATTGATCCGTTGATGAAAATGTTATAACAGGCTCATAGAAAACTAACTTGAATTTCTCTTGGAAGCAATGGTTTAGTATTTACTAATTCAGTTGTATGATGACTTTATAGACCATAACTACCTCAAATAGGAAGAATTATATATAATTAGCACATATAATTTTGTTCAGAGCTAGTATGTATTCTTAATAAATGTACGTGGGTCTTTGTGTTTTCATCCAACTGATATCTAAAGGATGACCATGGAGAAGGAATAGGAAGTGTATCTGCAGGTGTATCTGCAGGCAACGTATTCGGACAAAGGTCTATATGTCATATTCCATTCCGAACCTGAAATACTGGAGCCAATTTTGAAAACTAAGGATGAGTATTCTAGGTAGAAGAACATGCATAAAAACATGCAGAGACATGAATTAATGGGAGAGTGAGAGGAACTTAGAATTGCAAAATTTTTCACCCTGTGCAATAGTATACTGATCCTGAGTCCATGGAGAAAGCTATGCAAGAACGGTGCAGTCCACCAAAAGACATCTTCTCACAAGCCTTGTTCTTTATTTAGGAAGCCCTGGGAAGCTACTGCAGAGCCCTAAGCAAGCAAATTTGGGGAGATTTCTATTTCAAAAACCTGGAAACCAGGTAGAAGAAGCAGGGACAAAGAGACCATTTAAGAGTCTATTTCAGGAACCAGCAGGAGCTAATCTTAGCTTCGATTACCCCACTGCCAGATCACTTGTTTCCCACACTACCTCCTGGGGCTCCCTTCTATCCCTACAGGGCCTCCCCTTGTCCCTCCACTCTGTCCATACAGGCCCTGCTCCTGGAGATCTTGGGGTCCCCATAGTCCTCTCAAAGCAGGCCACAAGTCTGAGCAGAAATGCCCAAGCTTGTTATGGATTCAGGGCCAAATTATTGAATCTTTCTGGAGATAAGACCCCAAATGAGAGTGTAATATAAAGTCTTTCTGTCCTTTATTCATCTAGTCAACAAACATTTGTTAATTGCCAATATGTACCAAATATTGGATTAGGCAAGTAATAAATGAGCAGTGGCTCAATATAGAAAAATCCCACTCCTAATTGAGTTTATTTTCCAGTAGGAAAAAAAAAGCAAACAAAATAATTACATTTTGTTATTTGTGTCATGAAGAAAATAAACAGGATGGTGGTTTGATTGCAGATTAAAAGGAGGGAGTTTTTTTTTTTTTTTTCTAAACAGAGGAGTCAGGGATGCTCTCTCTGAGAAGATGATGTTCAAGGCAAACTTGCAGAATGAAAAAATAAATAAAAAAGCAGACACATAAAGAATTGAGAAAAAAGAATTTCTGGACTGGACTTAGTGGTGCACACCTGTAATCCCAGTGGCTGAGGAGGCTGAGACAGGAGGATTGCAAGTTCAAAGCCATCCTTAGCAACTTAGCAAGGTTCTAAACAATTTAGCAAGACCCTGTCTCTAAATAAAATAGAAAAAAAGGGCTGAGGATGTGGCTCAGTGGTTAAGTGCCCCTGGGTTAAATCCCGAGTATAAAAAAAAAAATCCTGGGAAGAGGTACACCAATATTTTTCAACTTAGGATATACTTAGAATTCCATTTTTCTTTATAATATCATTTACGGTTTTAGTTTGTTTTCTCTGTCACTATAATCTATGCAAGAGTTGGTATATTCTTTAAAATTCTAATTCAAAAGATAAAATAGCTTCACTTTTAAATTATGTGAGCTATTCACTGAAGTAAAGCAGTTTTCTGATTTTTTTAATGCCCTCATATATGTGTTAATATCAGAAGTGATTCTACCTTACCTTTGAATTTACGATTCTACGTTGTACTGAGAGAATTCCTATGAACTAATAAAAATAGCACTATATGACATTAATAGAACCTCTACTGATTTCAGACACTATTATACATACCAACATATTATCTAATGTGCTCCACATTTGGATTGTAATTATCCCCATTTTATGACCAAAGCCCAGAGAAATTATGTAATTTGTCAGGGTCACACAGTGATTAAATGTCAGTGCTCTGAGTAGAGACTAGGCAATTTCCTTTTAGAATCTACCTTTCTGATCAAATAGCAAATATTTACGTTGGCAACCACACTTGAAATTCCAGGACCAACACTATTCTTCCATTAAAGTAACTTTTTTTTCCTAAAATTTCAAGAGAATAATCAATATCATGGATAAAATTTCTTCACTAGTATTTTTTTCCTCTTTTATTTTTTCTTTTAATATTGGATTATAAAATATCTTGTTTATGTTTGTAAAAATTCAATAGATATCAATAGCCAGATACTATGCTAAACACTTTTATGACTTATTAAACCTTACAACAGTTATTTTGATAGAGTTGCCATTGATATTTCCTGGACTTGAATTTGGGCTTTGCCAGTAATACCTGTATGAACATGGACAGGGGTTTAATTTCTGTGTGTCAGTTTCTCCATTTGCAAAATGCAGTCTGATTTCAGAGCTTGTGGCTTTCATCACCAGCTTTCTACCACCCAGTAACCTAGGATGGTATGATGACATAAAAATAATGTTTTAATTATCTTAAAGTTTAACATTTTGTAACTTATGGTGTTCTGCAGAGCATCGTGATTTCCAATTGCTCTTCCAATGGAAAGGTTAGAGAAGTACTGATCTACTATATATTATGGAAATGGCTTCCTCAAATCTAGGACTTGTGTCACTGAGAAGCAGTGAACCTTTAACCTGAGTTATTCCTACTTTTAAAGCCTTGTAATTACTATCCAAATGTACTGAGCATAAGCTGAACCCCACAAAATAAAATATTTTTATTTTCCAGCTTTTAAATTGAAGAACAGATACGTTCTTTTGTCGGTAATACCAATCTCACACCTATAGCAAAACAATCAAAATGTAAAATGCCAAATCCAATTATATAACCCAGAATGCAATTTTTATTTCATTTTTTAGTTGAGTTATATCTGTGCAATTTAAATAACCAGACCATGGTATTTTAATGGGTGATTTGGCTTACCCAATGGCTAAGTCAATGAACTGCAAAAAATTGACTCTTTATTGTGGCCCATGAAACCAAGTCAACCCTGAATATAAATAGACAATTTCTCTTTTGGTACTAGAGTAAGAAGCAAATATTCTTCATATATGGAGAAGCTGATTCAACAAAGTATGTTTAATCTGATTTTTAAAATTATATATACATGTATAAAGTAACTAGATAAAACTTTTTATCGTTCTGTCCACTATATATGTTTTACTAATTCATTTGGCTGACATTTATCGAACTCCCCTTATGTACCCAGAAATATGTTAAGTGATTCCACCTCTGCCAACTGAAACAACACAATCTTCACAGCTGTTCTCTTCTAAAGGGGTTTTCTCTTTGGTAGAGAAAGAAATGGAGTCTCAGGAAAGCTATTTAATGTCTCCAAGTTATCATATGCATTAGAGAGGAGTTGATTTACAGCTCAGCATTCGGTATTATTTTTAATCCCAAATCATCCCGGGAGGTTTTTAAAAATTTAGCACCAAGGATTAGATTGATGCTAAAATGTTTGTTTTCAAATTTGATCTCTAGAGAATCTTTTCCATAAGGATCATCTTTTCTTTCTTTTTTGATTAAAAAGATGTGGTTTCCCACCCCCCACTCCTGGCCAAATAACCCAGTGAGTGGTTTGCTTCATGTATTGTTCTTCAAGGATTTGCACTTAGCCATCTTCTTATTTACAAACGTGGACTCTCTGGGTGTTCTTGACTACTGCCTCACTTTTAATTACTATCTGTAGGCTGGTAATTTCCAATTGATCATTTCCTGCTCAGATCTCTATAATAAATTCCATATGTGTATCTCCAGCAGACGACTAGTGTTCAAAGGAGCTCAAACAGAGCATGTCAATTACTGAGCAATTTAAGTATCCCCATGTCCATTTCAGTGGTCCATCTAGTCATCTTTCATTTGAGAAATCAAATGCTAGTGTTCCATCCTACATAGGAACCTGGGCTTTATCCTTGACACCTTAGTACTCGAACTGAGTTCCATCCTTTCTGTTTCCTGTTTGCTAGCAAGTCCTTCTTCCAGGTGTGTAGGATGCCAAGCATCCCTTGTGCAGGTTTTTATTGGCCTTCAAACTCATCCTTGTGCCTTTCAAGATACACCTCTAGTCATCTCCAGTCCAACAGGAAATTTCCTTTGAAAATCAAATAACCACACCTGCTCTTCACAAGTCTTTGAATGGGTTATTATTACTTTCAGAATAATGTCTTCATAAGGGGGGAAGCCGATTCAACAAATTATGTTGAATTATATACATGTATAAAATAACTAGATAAAACCTTTCTGTTGTTCTGTCCACTGTATGTTTTACTAACTCATTTGACTAATATTTATTGAACTCCCATTATATACCCAGTATGAATACTGAATATGGGTTTTTGGTCCCTTCGTAATCTAATGATTTCTTTCCTCTTTTATCTCCTCTCTTACCTTTCTTGCCATCATGCTCTGATCCATTCCTAATACTGTGCTTTATCAAAGATGCTTTATTCCCATTTCCTCCCAGACTTTTGCATGTGTGTGAAACCCTCTTCCCTCCTTTTCCCATTTCTACTTAACTCCAATACATCCTTTAAGTTTTAGTTTAAATGTCAGCTGCTCTTCAGATTGATCTGTAATCATGCTGTCTTGATCAGGTATCAGTCTTTCCCTTATGTCACCCTATATTTCCCCTATTGGAGTATTTAGGGCACAGCATTATAATCACATATATTCTTGTTTTATCTCCAAACAGAATGTGAGCTTCCAGGAAAGCAGGGACTCACTTGTTTGGTTCATAGTAGTCTCTCTCTCCCTCTTCCTCCTCCTTCTTCCTCCCTCTCTCTCTTTCTCTCTCCCTCCTTCCCTCTCGTTTCTCCCTTATTTCCCTACCTCCCGGTATATACACATCTATCTATTGAATCACTAATACATACTAGATAACTTGTGCACAACTAATTTACCTTGATCACTCATCATTTTGCCTTAGCACTGTTTGCATTAATAAAACAGCATGGGATTTTAGAGTTGGGAAGGATCTTACTTTAAATGCACTCTATCTGAGTTCCAGGCAATTCTGTCACTTATTTTCTACATAAACTTTAAGACACATCATTTGCTCTCCCTGCAATTTGGGAGACATCTGTTTAAATCCCTCTAGATTAGGTTCCTTCACTGTCTTTGATTCTAGGTTACTTTAGAAGTGGCCTCAAATCATTCATATGCTTTTAGCATATGTTGAGGAAAAAGAAAAAGCTCTGACTTTGTGTCCACCCATAACACAGTCACTTAACTGTTATTTTTGTCAACATTGTTTTTGATAATTTTGTTAATCTTTTGAAACAAAGCCTGGAATATAATCTTTCATTTCAAACACTGAAGTTTATTCTTGTTATGTTTAAATATTTTCTTTGACCACAGACAGTAGACATGGCATGGTGAATAAGTAGGGTTGACTGAGCATATGGCCAATGTGGGTATGTATTCGCAGAGAACTATGTTTCAAGGTACACTTTTTAAAATTTAACTTTGTTAGGAAAAGCATCTGTTGTCTCTTTGTGGAACAGATAGCAGCATTTCTATTCACTGTTAACCTTTAACGTATCCAGAATAATCACAGAGATGCCTTTTCCAATTCACAGTAGTAAGTGAAGATGAGAATTACTATTTGGCCAGCAGTTTATACTAAAGAAAGTCCAGGGATAATTTACCACTGGAATTTTCTCCTAAATCAAACAAACCAATCCTTCACATATATAAAATTAATCATTTCATTGATATTGGCATTCAGTCTCTACTCCATTAAATCTCTAAATTCATCCTAGAGATGGCAAAGGGAGCAAATTAAAATGGGATTCTTATAAAATGAGAAAGATAAAAAGTATGCCTTCTGAAGAAGCAATTTCATCTTAATAAATTATTTTTAATATTCTTTTTTAAATGAAGCATCACATTGACCATAAAATGAAGTGTAAAAGGGCACTGGTTGAGAAAACTCAGTTACAGAGAGACCACTGCACCCTTGAACATGAATACCTGCAATAACTTGCTTCATAAATTTTTATGTTGTATTTTACATTTTTTTAAGATAGAAAGTATTCCCAACAGGGTCATAATTAGAATTCTGACAGTGTGAGAACAACTAAAGGGAAATTATAGTTGACCTCCAGAGTATTTAGCTAAATAGTTTTAAATAGAAACATGTGGCTTTGTTGAAGACGGATTAGTGTCGACATATAAGATGTTCCTTGAAGAGAAGTCCTTGCTCTCAGACGGTGCACTCCTGCAAACACAGCCTCACACCAGAGTTAAGTGTCAATTAAGAAGACCTGGGAAATGAGCTGATTTGCCTAGGAGATTTATGAAGTACTGAAATAAAAAAGGCCTCAATCTTTAAATGTCAAATTTTAATATGTACCATATGCTAACCCTTTCTAGAAATTTTATTTTTCAGTGCTTTATCTCTGTAGTTTGAGAAGCCAACGCTCTAAGAGAGATCCTCCTGAGGCACATTCTGCATTTAACAAGACCTCTTTCCCCTGCATATTGTGTGTGTGTGTGTGTGTGTGTGTGTGTGTGTGTGTAATACTCTCTCTGCTGTAATACTTTGAGGATGTTTTTCTGAAAGATAGGATGGAGCTGATTTAGTTGTCAAGATCCAAGCAGTCTTCATAAAAGATGTGTCTTCTTAATGTAGCCAGCTTCTACTACCTCTTGGAAATCTGTTAATGCCTCTGGACTGCTGAGGACAGTGTCCAGTCCACTGTAGTTACTTATTAAATAACAGTCGTTGTACCTCTAGAGGTTCCATATATGCGCTGTATGATGGGGCCTAGGCTACCAGGGAGCAGCAGGGTTAAGTGTTCTGATGAAGGACACAGCCTTCCTTAGCCAGCAAATCCACTGTCAGAATGAGCAGGTGAATTAAACAAACAGGAGTGCAGTGTGTCCAATAGGTCTGTTCTCTGCTGGGTCTATTATGATAAGAGAAAAACATCTTAAAATAGCATCTGGTCTGTGTCAGTTGTAGAATTTCATAATATTTTCCCATTTGGGGCTATTTTACTTTCTCTTAGTGATAAGAAAATTAATTTAAGGAGGCCTCGTCCTAGGTCAGGGGATTCCAGTAGATCTGGAACTTTTCTGACTTGATCATGAATGTCACTGTCTGGGACTCCAGGTGTGCAAAGTTGTGAGAGAAAAACTTTAGGGAGGTAAAAAATTGAACTTTGTATACTTTGGGGTGGTAAGAAATTGAAAGCCTGTGCTCTTCTTTCTGGGTTTCATCATACACCCAGTTCTATAGTTAATCGGGGTGGCTCCAACAAAGATCATTGACAAGGAAAGAGATATTCATCAGGGGCATGTGATGCAGAGACTGGATCACCTCGAACAGCTCAAGGACCTAGAGCTCCTGGAAGAGGGTAATTTTGACCCAACATAAAGTTAATATGAGCATTTATTTGGTAAGGAGCTACCCTGGTGGAACTGGGCAGGATGAGGAATAGTTGGGAATGTTAATGCATTGAAGATCCTTATTGGAATTTGCCAGCTTACAACAGCCTTCTACAAGTTAACTCTGTGGGGAGAGATCTTACCTCACATTTTGGCTTTTAGGATTGTCCAGAGACCTGCACCCAGGAAGGCCCTTTTCTAGAAGTGGAAAAAAGAATCCCAGACCAAAAGATGCAACTGTGAAAATCAAAATATAGTGAGCTGACCATAGTTCCTTCTAAGATTCAAAAAGTGGAGGGGACTCAAAAGTTACAACAAGGACTGCTTTCTAATAAGGCTCATGAGAGTTACAACAATTAATTAGGAAATAAAAAAGGAATAGGTGTTCATCATAAGATGTACCTATTAGAAATCTTATTATATCCAAATATCCTGTAACATCTTCTAAGTGGATTTCATAAGTCTCAGGAACATTCCATTCTATTTTCAACTTTCCAGCCCCAAATTACATGCTTTTCTTTATAAATATATATATGTGTGTGTGTGTGTGTGTGTGTGTGTGTGTGTGTGTGTGTGTGTATGTATATGTATGTATACACATACACACATATTCTGAATGAATATATATGACCATATAAACTTTCAGTGGCTTAACTAATACTTCTTCCAGGATGAAGTCCTTAGCGGAGTACACAGATCCTTCAAGAAGCTGAACTTCACCTGCTTCTGTCAATCAACTAAGATTCTTGTAGGAAGGATCAAATTTATTCATTTAAAAAAACTCACAGAACTGAGTATGGTGTTTTGTATACAGTAGAAAATACTCAAATATTTATTAAAATTGCACTGACATAATTTGTATGGGAAACCATACTTGGAAAGCTGAGTCTTGATAGTATTCAAGTCCATTGTATAATAATGGTCTTTGGTGCCATTTCTGACCTGTGATGTGATTGTAGGTACCCTGGAGAAATTCTCCTCATGCCTTCTCTCTCTCTGCTGGTGAAGATTATACCTGCTGTTACTTTATTCCAGAAACGGGATAACCTTCTGCCTTGTTTTTTGTGTGGAGTGACCCTTTTGATAGACCCTGTGGCTCTGACCCTTTAAATAGTAGAAGTATCCTGGTGTTTTTGCTCAGCAGCGGATCATGATATTTAGAAATCCCTTCATTGAGCACCTTTGATTCTTCAGGGATGCCCATAATAAATATTCACATTATTAAAAGAGTTATGAGCACAGTATAAAAAATGAGTACACAAGGAAGTCACCACTTGGCTTTTGATTAGATCTGCCCAAATGAAAAATGAATGAATGTGCAATTAATAATGAATCTCCTTGTGTTATTGTTTTAATTTTAACTCATCAGAGGATGTTAAAATTAAAGTGAAGCCAACTTTTGCTTTGCTGTTTTATTAAAGGCAGAATGTGGCCCTCCTGTAGCCAATTCATGAAGCATCCTAAAACGTAGTATTCTCCTATCTGTATTGCCACTTATTAGCTACTAACTTCATGCATGTTATTTATTCTCTATTAGCTTCAGTGTTTTCATTTATATAAATGGAGATAACATGTATGTCATAGATTATTTTTACAACATCAAATGAAATTGTTCACCTGATATATAGTAATCACCAAATATATATTATGGTGACAATTTTATTTGAGCCTCATTCATGTGAGTTAGGCAGTCTAATCTAGTTTTTCTTTTCATTTTAGAGATGAAGTAATATTTTCCTCTCACAGAATTGAAGTAATCTGTCAGGGAACACTTAGCTTTTCTAAATCCCACTATATTTTTTTTTTCATTGAGAAGAATATGTCAGGGAAATCTCTTTTTGTACTGTCTAGCCTCCAGAGAAGTGGGAGGTGAGTCTTATATCTGTGGCTATTTATTGATAAGAGTGGAATTTCACAATTCCTGCTTCCTTGGCTTTTTTTTACCCCTTGACTGGCATGACTATGGCTCTATTTTTCATCAGGAATATACTTTCTAGACCCATCTGGATCTCCATGTATCAGCAACTTGGTGATTGGTCCTTGTTAATCTAATGTTAGAATTTTCTATTCTTGGAAATATGATCTTTTCTAAAAGATCCTGCTAATTTGTCAGCATCTCATTAGGATCCGGAGCTCTTGGTCTTTCCCTCTGTTCCAAGACCTTATGGGGTGTAAAATTTCCCTTGGAACTGAGCCACGTGGCCAAGAACTCATCACTAGTTTAGATCAGTATTTAAAATTATTAACACTGTCTAATGTGGTTCCCTGGGGATGAGATATAATGGACAGGGGTGCGGGTCCTTCCTGCTTAAAATGTACAGAAGGATTTATCTCCTACAACAGAAGGAGCTCTTGGGGCAGGATCCATTAAAACAATCTCTCACTTGATGACATTTTTTCCTATGTCCTTAGTTTTACTCACAAGGCTGTGAAATGTTGGAGGGCAAGCAGGTATTTTCTTCTCCCTGTATCTTTACCATTTGGCACTGTGTGGGCCACAGATGATGCTTTCAGGATTGATGAATGGACACTTTGGACTCTGTTGCTGCTTTCAGTGAGGGTTACATTTTCTACCTTTTCACAATGTTTGACATGGGAATTTGGAAAACAGGAACGAGTGTCAGAAGGATGCTGTCCTTGCCACTCATGTCTCCTTATGCAGCTCATGAGTGACCTGCTTATAGAGACTCTGGTTCTGTCCCCACATAGTGAGCATGTGTATACGTGCACAAGAACAGAATCCCCACACCTTCCTGGGAAGCTCTGAAAACATCATTGTTTTAATTTCTTATGCTTGTTAGAGGTCAATAGGACCCAGATTGTTGAAGTGATGCTTTCATGCTGTATTTTATAGCCAGGAATGAGAAGTTGAAATGCTGTGGATAGAATGGATAGGTTCTGTGCCATTGATAAAGAAAAAAATCATTGTGGCAATCAATACTTATAAAGGTACAGATAACTGGGTGTGGTGGTGAATTTCTGTAATCCCAGCTAATTGAAAGGCTGAAACAGGGGGGATCACAAATTTGAGTCCAGTCTGGGCAATTTAGCAGGATCCAGTCTTAAAAAAAAGGCAGGTGTGTGTGTGTGTGTGTGTGTGTGTGTACTGAGAACATAATTCAGTGGTAGAGTACTTTCCTAGCATGTACACCAATGTGGATTTAATCCCTAGTACCATTAAAAAAATCCTATAGGGGAAATATGTCTTACTTTTTAAAAATGGGAACTGGTAAAAGCCTCCATTTGTAGAAGGAAGGTAAGTATCCTGCTGAAAAATTTCTGGATTTTTTCTACCCCCATGCCGCACCCCTTCACTATTTGGAGGCATGAGCATAGCGTTTTAAATAGTGCATTGGCCATGCAACTATTATTCTTTTTAAATCTCTATGCTGAATTTTTAACAGCTCTCTGCTAGAGCATAGCACTAATGACACGGTGCACAGAGGGGTAATGGATGAGGTAGGTCAGGTCCCTTGTGAGAGTAACGTCCTCTTCTACCCAGAGGCAAATGAGACCTAGCGTCCAGAGAAGGAAAGGTGCTGCCACTTGTTTTTCTATCTGCAGTTTCAGGAAGACCACAGTCAAAAGTTGGAATGTCATAGGCATTCTCCAAAAAGGATCGAAAGACCACTATCCTCCAGCAAGTAAATGCCAGCCTCAGGATTAGGTGGTCAGGATCTGAAAGGAATTAATTAATTCAGTGCTTCTGAGGAACAATCGGCTCAGAAGAGGAGGGATTGAAATAAAGAGGAAGGAGAAGCTAGGCATGGTGGTGCACACCTGTCATCCCATCGGCTCTGGAGGCTGAGGCAGGAGGATAGAGTTCAAAGCCAGCCTCAGCAACTTAGCAACTCAGTGAGACCCTGTCTCTAAGTGAAATGCAAAAAAGGGTTGGGGATGTGGCTCAGTGGTTAAGTACCCTGACCCTGAGTTCAATCTCTAGTACCCCTCCAAAAAAAAAAAAAAGAAGGGGAGAAGGAAGTAGAATGAAAAAAGGCAGGGTGGGAGGAGGAGAGAAAGAAAGAAAAAGAGAAAGAGAAGAAAAAAGAGGCAGGTCACAAATAGAGGGGTTTTTATGCAGAAAAACACCAGAAAAAAAAGAATGCTACCTTAACTTAGTGTGTGTGTGTGTGGGGGGGGATTGATGAAATGAACAATTTTTTCCTCTTTTGGAATTTTTTTTTAAGGTGGCAATACCCTTTGAAATTGGAACTGTTTACAAGACAAACTAAGTCACGTGTGAGCGACGCTATCTGCGTTCCAACACCCAGTCTAGCAAGGTATTGTGTATCCACTTAAGAAAAACTGGCTCTAATTAGGGATCTCCTGTTGAGCATCTTATTTATCAGCTTCCAGAACAGCTGTGAGCCATTCAGGATGCCACCAGTTTTTCCTCATTACACTCTCCTTAGAATTACAGATGCGCCTGGCTCATCCCTAGGGAGCTACATTCTAGTAAACACATCCTTCTATGTTTCGGGGGCTTCTCTGAAATAAGCTTGTGAACACAGGAGGACATGGTCAGTTGAAGGAGGCTTAAGAGACTTAAAGCTGTAAATACCCCCGTAATTTCTTAGGAAAGGAAAGCTGGATAATGAAAGGGATTTATAGCATGTGTGGACAAACGGAGGGAGCCAGTTTAAATGACACATTTTTGTTTTTAATCAGCTTTACCAAACAAGTTATACTGGGAATTTGTGACAGAGAAGCCACTCCTGGAAGTTATGTACTTTACTGTCACAAGTTTATTTAATCAGAAAAAAATAGAGGCAAATCAACAGGAATGAGTGAATCAATATATCTCAAGTAATATACATTTTTTTTTGCTTTGATTGTACAAACAACTGAATTTGAAGATCTTGTACAGTGAAGTCTTTCCACTCCAGGAGAATGGCTTAGTAGAAAATGCATATATTTAGCAAACAATGTAATCTTATTTCCTCTCTTCTTCCCCCCACTACTTGCTCTCAAGAATAATTCATTCTAAGTGTTAAGGAGCACAGTCATAGTTGTATTTATTCTTGATTTTAAAAAAAATGGAAGATTCTTATGTTGGCAGCCATGGAGGTATCTGAAAACAAACATCCAAGATGTAAGAATCAGTTGTAAGATTTACTGAGAAATTAAAATGTGGCCAGGATGCCATGTTGATCTCTGATTGATCTCACTGCCTCTCCAGGCAATCTATTTTTTCTGGGTCATGTGACCTGTGGTGGCCAATGGGATGTCCGGTACAAATCAAGATATGATAAATACTTACATGTCGGGGGCTAGTTCCTCTGATGCTCTTGGGAGCCCAGCAACAACCTTGTAAAGAACCCCAGGCTGAGTTGCAGGTAACTGCTGACCCACGAGGAATTCCCGCAGCGATTAACGGAGCCATCCCAGACCACGATGATTACCCAGCAGATTCTTAGAAACCCTAAATTACTGAATAATTTTTGTCTTATGACAGTAGGTCTGGGGCTGGGGATGTGGCTCAAGCGGTAGCGCGCTCGCCTGGCATGCGTGTGACCCGGGTTCGATCCTCAGCACCACATACAAACAAAGATGTTGTGTCCGCCAAGTACTGAAAAATAAATATTAAAAAATTATCTCTCTCTCTCTCTATCTCTCTCTCTCTCTCTCTTTTAAAAAAAAGACAGTAGGTCTTGGGGGTCTTATTCTCAAAAGCAAAAGCAAACTTATATGGAAAGCTAGATAATGAAGTGCATTAGGCTATGTATTTGAATCAAATATCTGTGTGCAGAATAATTTCCCAGATATTGTTCAAAGTCTTGGAAAACAAGACAATCTTTCTTCTTTCAGCTTTCACTGGAAAATAATGTTACCAGCAATTACATTAAGGGTTATATGCATTGCCTAACAATGGGGATTCAGTCTGGGCAATGTGTGGATTGGTGATTTTGTCATTGTGTGGACCATAGAGTGCACTTACACAAGCCTCATAGTTTTAAGTCAATCATTCAAAGTCTTCATGTATTCAAGAGATGGGGTAAATATGAGCTGTACCAGGACACTGCAGGTGTGATGTGGCATGCAATTTTATAGTGAATATTTATTTTAAATAAGTGGGGGTATACTCTAAAATAATGTTATGGTTTAGATAAGAGGTGTCTCCCAAAAGTTCATGTGTGAGAAAATGCAAGACTGTTCAGAGGTGAAATTATTAGATTATGAGAGTTCTATCCTAATTGGTAGGTTAATCCACTTACATAGATTAACTGAATGATAACTGTAGGGAGGTTAGATGTGGCTGGAGGACATAGATCTCTAGGGAGTGTTTTAGGGGTTTATATTTTGTCAAAGGAAAGCAGAATTCGTGCTGCTTCTGGGTTGCCATGTCCTGAGCTGCTTTCCTAGGCCATGCCCTTCCCCCATGTTGCTCTGTCTCCCCTTAGCTGTAGAGCTACAGAGTCAGCTGACCATGGACTGAACCTCTGAAACCATGAGCCAAAAGAAATTTTCACCCTCTAAGTTTTCCTTGTCAAGTCTTTTGGTCACAGTGACACAAAGCTAAGATAAATAACAATAAAATTATAATATAACACATATACAAACTAGCAATATAGTTGCTTATCATTATTATAGGTCATACATAGTTATATGTGCTACACTTTGATACCAATAGCAGTGCTTCAGGGAATTTTTACATTTTTTTATAACAGCTACATTGTCACTAGGTGATAGAAAAATTTTAGCTCCATTATAATCTTATGAGACCACCATTGCATATGTGGCCCATTGTTTATTGAAATTTCATTATGCTGTGCATGACTATATTAGTAAAAAAAAAAAGATGAGGAGGGCTGGAGTAGTGAGGTAGGGCTTCTAATCCCAGCCTGGGAATGTGCAAAGCCTCAAAAGCAGAGACTTGATGAAGTGTAATGGGTTAATGGTGATGGTGATGGTGTTGGTGATGGTGATGTTGATGGTGATGGTGATGGTGATGGTGATGGTAGGCAGGGAAGGGGTGCAGAGTAAGGGTTCCAGACAGTATAAATAACACACATAAAAGCCTAGAGATGGGACTGAGAATTGTCTACTGAAGAAAATAAGAGGTTGGCAGCCAGCGCTAGAACTAGCTTTCAGTTGTCAGACCTTTCATGACCGTCCACTGAGCCTCACTCCAGGAACTTACTGCTGCATTGATAAAGGTCTGGAAAACTTGCTTAAATTTTCCTTGTGGTCCATGAAGGCAATGCCAGAGAGACTGTGAGCGACATGTAGGCAAGTGAATGCAGCTTATTGTGTTGGGAGATTCATAACATCACTTTGGATGAGTAGTAAACCCTGGTGTGATGTGGCATGCAGGTTTATAGTCAATATTTATTTAAACATATCCATGTTTGAATGTCCTTGCCCACCCAATGGCAATTGTACAGGGAAATGTAGCGCAGAACAGCACACATGTCAGATGCGTGCTCCCTGATGTGTGTCAACCATGAATAGGCACTGAAGTATTGGTAACTGAATTGCCTTGAGTTCTTTACAGTCTTATTTTAAGGATAAGAATATATAATTAGGACATAAAGCACCAATTTCAAGTCATCAATTGGAAGGTGATATGTATAATAGTAATTTAATTGCATTTGATGGGTACTTATAATAACACTAACATGATTGGCCATACATATTCTGTTAATTGATTTCTAGAGCAGAGATAATAATGCAAGTGTCTCATAATGACATCTTGATTTAGGAACCTCAGCCTCTCACTACCACTGCATCGGCGTTTCAAATATTTGTCAACTAATATAATTTGCATGTCTTTTTTTTTATTGGTTGTTCACACCATTACAAAGCTCTTGACATTCATATTTCATACATTAGAATCAAGTGGGTTATGAACTCCCATTTTTACCCCAAATACAGATTGCAGAATCACATCGGTTACACATCACATTTTTACATACTGCCATATTAGTGACTGTTGTATTCTGCTACCTTTTCTATCCTCTACTATCCCCCTCCCCTCCCCTACCATCTTCTCTCTCTACCCCATCTACTGTAATTCATTTCCCTCCATGTTTGTTATCCCATTCCCCTCATAACCTCTTATATGTAATTTTGTATAACAATGAGGGTCTCCCTCCATTTCCATGCAATTTCCCTTTTTTTCTCCCTTTCCCTCCCACCTCATGTCTCTGTTTAATGTTAATCTTTTCTACCTGCTCTTCCTCCCTGTTCTGTTCTTAGTTGCTCTCATTATATCAAAGAAGACATTTGGTATTTGTTTTTTAGGGATTGGCTAGCTTCACTAAGCATAATCTGCTCTAGTGCCGTCCATTTCCCTGCAGATTCCGTGATTTTGTCATTTTTTAGTGCTGCGTAATACTCCATGGTGTATAAATGCCACATTTTTTTATCCATTCATCTATTGAAGGGCATCTGGGTTGATTCCACAGTCTAGCAATTGTGAATTGTGCTGCTATGAACATCGATGTGGCAGTATCCCTGTAGTGTGCTCTTTTAAGGTCTTCAGAAAATAGTCCGAGAAGGGCAATAGCTGGGTCAAATGGTGGTTCCATTCCCAGCTTTCCCAGGAATCTCCATACTGCTTTCCAAATTGGCCGCACCCGTTTGAAGTCCCACCAGCAGTGTACAAGAGTACCCTTTTCCCCACATCCTCGCCAGCACTCATTGTTGTTTGACTTCATCATGGCTGCCAATCTTACTGGGGTGAGGTGGTATCTTAGGGTGGTTTTGATTTGCATTTCCTTGACTGCTAGAGATGGTGAGCATTTTTTCATGTACTTGTTAATTGATTGTATGTCCTCCTCTGTGAAGTGTTTGTTCATGTCCTTGGCCCATTTGTTGATTGGGTTATTTGTTTTCTTATTGTCTAATTTTTTGAGTTCTTTGTATACTCTGGATATTAGGGCTCTATCTGAAGTGTGAGGAGAAAAAATTTGTTCCCAGGATGTAGGCTCCCTATTTACCTCTCTTATTGTTTCTCTTGCTGAGAAAAAACTTTTCAGTTTAAGAAAGTCCCATTTGTTGATTCTTGTTATTAACTCTTGTGCTATGGGTGTCCTATTAAGGAATTTTGAGCCCGACCCCACAATATGTAGATCGGAGCCAACTTTTTCTTCTATCAGTCTCTGATTTGATATCTAGCTCCTTGATCCACTTTGAGTTGACTTTTGTGCATGGCGAGAGGAGGGGATTCAGTTTCATTTTGTTGCATATGGATTTCCAGTTTTCCCAACACCATTTGTTGAAGATGCTATCCTTTCTCCATTGCATGTTTTTAGCTCCTTTATCAAATATAAGATAGTTGTAGCTTTGTGGATTAGTCTCTGTGTCCTCAAATCACGAGAAAAACATCCAAGAGATTTGGAATAACTTAAAAAAACCAAACTTATGAGTCATCAGGATAGAGGAAGGCACAGAGATTCATACCAAGGGAATGAGTAACCTGCTGAATGAAATAATTACAGAAAACTTTCCAGAAATAAAAATTTGCATGTCTTTTGATTTCCATTTTCCCATTCCATACTTTTCAACATTATCCTCTATTTGCAAGATATGACATTAAAGGAAAGTTTGCACTTTTTGGTCATTTGATATTTACGTGTAGATTTATCTGGAATCGTGACTGACATGCACTAAAAACTGGTTTCTTATCAAAGTTCCTAATTCTGTCTATGCATACTTCAGGTCTATATATTTTCTTAGCTTTTAGAAGTAAAAATGCCTGTAACTGAATAAACAGAATAATGGTGTTTTTTATTACTTCTTGCTATTTAATTTGTGATTTAAAATCTATGAGGAAAAGTCCCTTATATACTCTTTTGAGTGTAACTCATGGTACCCCTGTGTGACGAGCCTCATATCCTTGACTCTACCTGCTTCCCATACGAGAAGTGAACCCCGAGAAGGAGGCATAATGTGGTCGGTTGGTGTGGATAATTCATAATCAGAAGTGAAAGCTAGTTGTGTAATCTTAGACAAGCACCCCTGTGTCCCTGGGACACTGGTGCATTTTATAGGTAATTAAACAAATACTTAATGAAGAGAGCCCAGCTGGAGTTCTCTAGCCCCACATCCTCATGCTCACTATTCTCTGGGAGCATCTTTGGTGCACCAAAGCCCTCTCGCTGTCATGCAGTCCCTTTGGACTATGGCAATGAACTGGCATGGGAATGAAAACTGGAGCTGCAGAAGCTGGTTTTCTCCATAGAGGACTGTTTCCTTACTGAAATCATCCAAACAGAATCAAACTAACTGATGAAACCCACACTCCTGCTTTTATTTTATTCTCCAACTAGGAGATCAGAAATAAATAATCATTAGTAACAATGCTTTTAGTCTCAATCCTTACGGATTTCTGAATTTTATTCATGGAGGGATTATCATCTGGGGGTGATTTTACCCCCTCCCCCAGGGCACATTTGGCAATGTTTGACCACATTTCTGGAAGCCTCAACTGTGTTTGTGTGGGGGTGGGTGTGTAAGGAGACAGTGTTCTGTTGATCTCAAGTAGAGGCTGGATATACTGTTAAAGATTAAATGATTCACAGGACATCAACAATTACCAGTCCTCAATGTTAGTGGTGCTGAGGTTTACAAACATTTCTTTAGGAATTTTTTTTAAATACAAGTTATTACACTATATAATAATAAAGATATATATATTCATTGTAAAATATTTGAGGAAAAACAATGTAAGGCGATAAAGCATGAAGTCAAAATTATGCATAATCCCATACACAGAGCTAACTTCTGTTAACAGTTTTTCTATCTTACTATCTCTCCCCACGTCTAGTTATACAGTTTTAAAGGGGGATTATTGCATTCATGTTTGGTAACCTATTTTACAACTTGTACACTTTAAATACCATTCCATATAACTAAATAATTTCTGCAAAAATAATTTGGAATATGGTGGTCTGGTTTATTTTTTCCACATAATTTACACATGTAAATTTTTTCCTACATAATTTTTCTACATTATTTTTTTCCTATATAATTTAGCTGATTTACCATGGCTCAATTTTTTGTGATTTTCAGGTGAGTAATATTCTTTCACAAAATTAAATGTTATTTTCTTGGGATAAAAACCAGAGGCCAAAGTATGTTCAGTTTTCTTTCTTTCATTTATGATTTGAATTTTCACACTTAAAAGTTTTTATTAGGGTTTCTTCCCGCCAGCCCCATATAAGAGCATCTGTTTCTCACCTCCTTGCCATCCAGGACAAAGTAGCATGTCTTAAAGTGAAAACCAGTTCATTTTCTCTCATATTTTACACTTTCTTTTCATGTTATTGATTGTTTCCTTTGCTGAGAGGCTTTTCGGTTTGAATCCATCCCATGTATTAACTCTTGATTTTACTACTTGCACTTTAGGGGTCTTGTTAAGGAAGTTAGTTCCTAAGCAGACATGGTAAAGATTTGGGCCTACTTTTTCTTCTATTAGGCATAGGGTCTTTGTTCTAGTGCCTAAGTCACTCCTCAGTTGATACCCAAAGGTATAAACATACTACAGTGATGTAGCCACATCAATGTTTATAGCAGCTGAACTCAAAATAGCCAAACTACAGAACCAACCTAGGTGTCCTTCAACAGATGAATGGATAAAGAAAATGTGAGATACATATAATGACAATGGAATATTACTCAACCTTAAAGAAGAATGAAATTATGGCATTTGCTGGTAAATGGATGATGCTGGAGAATATCATGCTAAGTGAAATAAACCAATAAACCAATCCCCAAACCCCAAAGGCCAAATGTTTTCTCTGATATGTGGATGCTAATTCACAATAAGGTGGGGAGCTAGGGAAGAATAGAGGTACTTTGGATTGGACAGAGGGGAGTGAAGGGAGGGGAAGGGGTATGGAGTAGGAAGGAAAGTAGAATGAATTGGATATTATTACCCTATGTACATATATGATTACATGACCAGTGTAGTTCTACATCACCTACAACCAGAAGAATGAGAAATTATACTCCATTTATGCTATGATGTATACATCAAAACACATTCTGTAGTCATGTGTAACTAATTAGAACAGATTTTTAAAATCAGATTTTTTTACTTTAAATTTATTTAGTCTTTTAGATACACATGACAATAGAATGTATTTTGACATATTATACATACGTGGAGTATAACATTCTAATTATGATTTCATTCTTGTGATTGAACATGATGTGGAGTTTCACCGGTCATGTATTCATATGTGAACATAGGAAAGTTCATTCCACTGTCTTTCCTATTCCCATCCCTCCTCCCTTCCCTCATTCCCCTTGTCTAATCCTATGAACTTCTATTCTTCTCCCTACCCCCTTATTGTGTGCTAGCATCTGCATATCAGAGAGAACATTTGGCCTTTGGATTTTTGAGACTGGCTTTATTTGATAATCTCCAGTTCCATTAATTTTCCATCAAATGTCATAAGTGACACATAATAATTATAGATAATTAGGGGGTACAATATAATATTTTATTATATGTATCCAGTGTCTTATGAGCCATTCAGGGTAATTAGTATATTCATCACCTTAAACATCATTCAAAATCTTCTCATTATAATATAGATCTGGAGTGTTCCCTAAAGGCTCAAGTATTTAATGTTTGATTCCCCAATGTGGCACTGTTCAGAAGTGAGGCTCTTGGGAAGTGATCGGATCATGAGGGCTCTGACCTGGTCAGTGGATTAATCTATTGATGGGGTGATAATTTGATGGTGGTATTAGGGGGTGGAACTATAGGAAGTGGGCCTAGTTGGAGGAATAAGCTCTCTGTTGAGGTGCCCTGGAAGAAAGGGTCTTCCTTGTAGCTTGCCCTTCCTCCCTCTATCTCTTTCTCTGCTTCTTGACCACTATGAGGTGATCAGCTCTGCTCCCCCACTCCCTCTCCGTCATGATGTCCTGCTTCACCACACATCCATAGCAACGGAGCCAGCTGACCATGGACTAAAACCTCAAAACCCATGAACACAAATACATCTTTGCTCCTTGAAGTTGTTTTTCTCAGGTGTTTGTAATGAAAACCTGACTTACGCACCTCTCCTCTAGCTTTTCAAATACATACTGCATTATTGTTAGCTCTAGTCACCCTACTGTGAATTAGAAAACCAGGACTTATTCTTTCTAACTCTAATATTTTATCCCTTGACCAGCCTTTCCCCCTCCTCTCCCCAGCCTTTGGTAACCATCATTACATTCTCAACTTCTAAGAAACCAGTTTTTTAGATTCCACGTGAAAGAGCTTATTCAGAATATGGATTTCTATGGTGGGTTTATTTCATTTAACATAATGTTCTACAGGTTTATCCATGTTGTTGTAAATGACAGGAGAGAATCCTTTATTATGGTTGAATGGTATGCCATTGTGTACATGTACCACATTTCTTTATCTCTTTATCTGATAATGAACCCTCGGGTTTATTGCATATCTTGGGTATTAGAAATAGTTCTGTTCTATGCATGGAAGTGTAGGTATCTTTTTGCCATATTGTTTTCATTTCCTTGCATATATACCTAGTAGTGGGGTTGCTGAATCATGTTGTAGCTCTATTTGTAATTTTTGGAAGAACTTCCACACTGAAAAACCGTTACTCTTGAAATTTAATTTTTCCCTCTTAAAAGGTGATGCATAACCAAAGAATATGCTTAGACGCCTTTTGTGAACTGGCAGAAACCATTCGATATTTCAAAGGCAGCATCCTTTGGGTTCCTTGAGGACCTCCCTTAAAGAAATTATTGATTTATGTCATCAAAAACAAAGTATTCAAGAAGGAGTCTCAGACCCTGGCTAAAAGCAAAGTATGTGGGTTTCCCAGGAGTCCCATCTGTAAAAGGGTCATTGATTTTTGACCTTTTGGGATGTTTCATCTCTCTCTTCTCTTTCACTTCTTTTTAAAAATTCCCCCAATGTTTTGTTATGTGCATGGATAACATGAAGAGGAAAGGAATAAAACTGAGGGTTAAATAACAGAATTTCCTTGCTTTTCAATTGGTGCATGCTAAGGACCTCTTGGGGGCAAGTAAAGTTTAAAAATTAAACAAACAATAATCACTGTGTCCAGGAGGATGTCCTTCTACACTAACCAGTATAGATACCTTGTCAGTTTCTGCTTGATTGTATTATAACACTTCAAGTTAGCAAAGGCAAGCTTCTGAGAGTCAATTCATTAATACAGGACCTATGTTCCCATAAAGAGCTTTATGTCAAAAGCATTAGACATAGACCACAAATTAGAATCTAATTTATTTATAAGATTTTAATGATACAGGTCTAGATTTTTCAAAAGTCACTTTAAAGTCTTCTCTCCTAAATATGCTTTGACAATTTGAGGGGCTGCTAGAGAACTATCCACTTTGCACATACTAAATTTTATATTTTAGGCAACTCAGAAGAAGTAAAGTCTCATATCAGTATAACGAAAGCCTGTAAAAAACATCACTTTTGAAACATGTCAAAACTAATGGAAAGAAAAAAAGAGGACCAATTTTCCCTGTTCGTTTGAAAATACTTTTTTTTTCTCATACACCTACATGATGTATTCATCCGGTTTTGACATATAACAGCCGACCTCAAGATCTCAGTGGCTCAGAGCACCAATATTTATTTGATTGTTTAAGAAGATGCATGTCCTCTGATGCTGGCTGGCCTTGCCTAGGTTCTACGTTTCAGGTTGGGTTCAGAGCTGTTCTACCTGTTTGTTCATTCACCTTGGAGCTGCAGTCACCTGGGACACATTTTCCTCAGGACAGATGGCACAAGTACGTGAGGCCAATCCATGCACACAGCTCATTTGAAGCCTCTGCTTCTGTCATGTCTCCTAATAGTTCTTTCAAAAGCAGGTCAAGTGACCAAGACTAACATCAATGGGGAATATGCTTTGCCTTCTCTACTCCACTGTGCACAGGATCTTTAAATTATTTCTCTAATAATTTAATTCATACCTAGGACTACATTATGCTGTCTTTATTTAACTTACATAGGTTTCTGTTTTGAAAACATTATAGTCTGTTCATGTGCCTGTTCATGGGTCCCTGTTAAACAATGATATTCACAAGGCAGAAATTTTATTTTATTCTTAGCATAATATTTATAGAAGACATTTATGAACCAGGTGCTATTAGAACAATAGTTCAATAAATAAATTTAATAATTCTAATAACACACTGAAGACCCAGTCAAATGGCTGAGCAGACTCAAATTACATGTCTGATCCTAAAAATATAATACAAACATTTTTCTAAACACGAAGCATTTGAAAAGCTTATGTTTATAATACTACAGGTATTGTCATTTCAATGAATCCCTTTCAATCTGTTGTCAATATGACCAATGTGAATGATAGTGAAAATATATAAATGTGATTTTATAAACACTGAATTATTTTAACCCACGTTATCCTGAGTCTCACTTCTGTCTTATTTGTATACAAATCATTTTAAAGAGAAACTACTGCAGAAAGGAAGCAGGAGCCCATTGAGTACAAAGTGTACTTCCTAACTCCAAGAACATTCACTGTAGCCCTCTCCTGGGTACATGAGTAGTCATCTTAGGATATTAGAATTCCTCGTGATTTTCTAGTTCTTGGTCACAAGAGTGATCAGTTACCTAACAATTCTGAATGCAGGAGGAAAATGGAAAAAATATTTTATTTTATATTTCTTTAAGTGCTTTATCAACAATATTTGGAACAGAAAGACACATATATTGTTATTTGGCACACAAACGCCACTCAAGTGCACACACACATACACACAGACACACACACACACACACAGCTTACCTGTGTGTGTTTGTCTATTGATCCTAACACAAATAGAAATGTTCTGAGAAGAAATACCCAAAGGGGAAATGGATAGTAAATCTCCATTGCCTACTAAGATGTATTTGTCTTCATGCATGTCAGAATTGGGGTTGCTACTTCAGACTTAAATCACCAAAGACCATCAAAAACAATCATCCTTGTGAACATCAGAGGCAGTTGGGATCTACAGATAGTCTATATTTATAGATCATAATAATTATGGCTTCCAGAATCAGACTTGGGTTTGGGTCCTATCTCCATCACATCTTGTAAATTCTTAAAGATTTTGTGATCTTCTATTAAATTCTCTGAGCCTTTGTTTCTTTATCCTTAAAATGATCAAAAAAGGACCATTGTAAGGATTTACAAAAATATCTAGAGCACCTAGATTGACAGGTGGCAGCAAGTCAAGTTCCAGATAAACTGTGCCTCCCAGAATGTCACCTGGGATTACAATGAAATTTTAAAATCTGTCAAATTGCATGAATAGTTTTGCACTGAAACACACAAAATCATCTCTGTCTGAGGATATTTACTGCTAATAAATAAATATACTAGTGATTGAGAACATACCTTTGTAAAAAGATCGTGAAAACCAGAATGAATGTTGTGTAGCAAAACAGTACTGAGTTTTGGAGTTAGAAATTCATCAATTATTGGCTGGCACAGTGGTACATGCCTGTAAACCCAGTGACTGGGGAGGCTGAGGCAGGAGGATCACAAGTTCAAGGCCAGCCTCAGCAATTTAGTGATGCCTTCAGCATTTACCAAGGGCTTGCACAATTTTTAGAGCCCCTATCTTAAAAATTTAAAAAATAAAATAAAAAGGACTGGGAATACATCTCAGTGATAAAGCACCTGTAGGGTCATTCCCAGTCCCCGCTCCCCCCCCCCCCAAAAAAAAGACATTCATCCATTATTGGATTTATACTTCAGAAAAACAATTTTTCAAACCTTGATTTCCTCATTGCTAATGATATACATTTTTATTGAAAAATGCTGGTTCTCATGCACTATATGAAACCTGTGAATGTATTTATTCATGAGTTCCCTAATAAGATGTTAGGCATTGTGGGGTGCCCTGAATATAGGGGAACAAATGATACTGTCACATCCCAACAATCAACCAGAAAGAGGAAACATGGTTTTACCCTTCATAAGGCTTTCTCATTTTAAAAGTAGATACTAATAACAAGTAGGTGAAAGGGATTCTGGGAGAAATAAAAATAAAGTGAGATAGGCATTAACTAGGGTTGAAAGAGATGTCCTCTCTGGTGAAGCATTGATACTTGAAGGGTAAAATACGACGCAGCACAGAACATTCTGGACATGTAAGACAGCATGTTTGATGGCTACACAAAAGCTCTTTACTCCTTAAAATATGGATGCTATTCCATCACAAAAAAACATTCTGATTCTTGTAATTCTGTATAAATCTGTTGGATTCCTCAAGGCATTGGTAAATTCTAAGTGCTTTAGCAACCTTGAATATTTCATTGACCTTCCAGAAGCTTTGTCTCCTCATTTCAATCCTCAGTAAATGTTAGTTTTCTGGGAAGCTTTGTTCCCCATTGTTCAATCCGGGCATGTTGAAATAGAAGGTGTTGACTTGGAAGGAAGAAAGGCAATGAAAATTGAGTCACTGAAAACCATTTATTCCATTTAGTACACGTAACCACCCAGGAATAGTGGATATTTATATAATAAATTTTTCTTGTGTTTACACAAGCACAAAACGTAGTGTAGTTTGGGTGAGGTTGACTAGATGCACATCAATTTCCTGAGCTTTCAGGATGAGGGTATTTTCAAGCCTTCCTTGTGATTATTTTGGGGTCATTTGCTTAGGTTCTGATTAATGTAATGGGGGTAGAAGTATATTCCATTTGTAAACTTGGCTATAAACTCATCTAGTTGAGTATCCATACTTAGGTTTCTTCATTCCATGGTATCTGGGGAGGTCACATGTAACGAATGGTGCTCAGGAAGAGGCTGAATTCCTAAGTTACTACTTTGAAAAAAAGACAACAGAAGAACTGTTCTCTGTCTCATGGGCAACAAATGAACTTGAACCACTGAGACCTGGGGATTGTCTATTGTAACAGCTAAGATCCCATGTACTAATGCACTAATCCTATGAATGTCAGAGGCCATTATGGCCAAAAAATACCTTGACAACAATTTTTATTTTTAAAGAAGTCATTGGTTCTTTTTTTTCCTAATCCTTTTTCAGAAAGGTACATTACAATCTATCCTCTTTCCATAATTAAAAATCCATTTTTGATGTCATCCTAAAATGAATCAAATGGGATGGGATTTAAGAGACAAAAGCACTTACAATCCATTAGGTTGAGTTTTTAACCATAAAATGATTATGAAACCCCCCAAATATTTCTTTCGTTGTTCCTTATAAATAAAGGGAAATAGCTAATGCCTCATAAAGTATGAACTAAAGTAGTCCTCACTAAAGGAAAAGCAAACTCTGGCATTAGATGTATTTTTCACAAGAAGAACTAAAATACACATATACCGAGAGAGACACACAAAACCTTCTAAAATATATGACCTTTCCATTGTCCATAGAGACAGTGTTTATGGGAACATACAATTATTAAAAGCCCTTGGTTCAAGGTAAATGTTTTCTCAAGTTACCTGCCATATAAGCTAAGCACTAATATTGGAAACCATTGGTGTAAGTTAACATGGTGGATGATCACACAGTCTGTCACAGTGGGCAAAGCAAAGGACACAGTCAGAATTCAACCTGGCCTGTTGCTCTCTGCTTTACTTAGGTAGGGCATCAGTGCCCCTCTCTGCAAAGAGGAAATAATGAGTTCTTCACCTTCAAGTTTACAAACTCCATAACCATATCCAATGAACATAAGGGAGAAAATAAACCATATCTAATCTAATGGCCGGGTCCACAACACTGTTAGGTTTTTAGCAGCTGAGATTTAAAAAACAAATAAGGAAAAAATGGTACATTCCTGCAGCATAGTTTTGAGTACTAAATAACCAGTCTGATAGCTCTGCCTTTTCAATTCTTACTCCCTTGGTGCTATCTTTAGAGGAAATTACACATTTTTGCAAATTTTCATTATTTTTCTGTGGGTGTACCCTAAGGACAATTCAAGAATCCTTTATATATACATTATATATATATATATATATATATATATATATATATATATATATATATATATGTGTGTGTGTGTGTGTGTAAGTGTATGTGTGTATATATATATATATATATATATATATATATGCATGTGTGTGTGTATATATATCTATATCTGTATCTATATATAGATAGATAGATAGATATCTCATTCATTCCAATCTTTAAGTACTCCATCCCTTCTGACTTGCTGTGCTAATACTTTCAGCCAATGTCTTGGTCTCTTCCCACTCAGAATGGAGACTGTACCATGAGTAGCCACCTATTGCCATGTGACAGACATTTCTATTTCTCCAGCCTCTCTCTGCATTCAGAGAATAATCCCCTCCCCTCTCAGGCTAATGTGCCTTCTTGTGCTCTTGAACACCTTCTTTGCATTTCCTCTGTGATCTTGTTTGGTTGATGATCCATCCTCTCACGGCCCTTTAACTTTTCCTCTCATCTGCCTCCCCTTCGCTGCCCATGAAAACACTGAAGCCTTCATGGGAAGGGAAAAAGGTCAGAGAGAATAGTATCCTTTTT
The DNA here is from genome assembly GCF_964194105.1 of Spermophilus citellus. NCBI lineage: Eukaryota > Metazoa > Chordata > Mammalia > Rodentia > Sciuridae > Spermophilus > Spermophilus citellus. Next base: position 887,071 of record NW_027672876.1, on the reverse strand, counting down.
TTCTTTCCTTTTCTAATCTCTCTCTCTCCCCATGAACAATATTGTCAATATTTTTCTTTTAAAAATTCACTGCGATGCGCTTTCTCCCTTGGCCATTCCACTGGGACAGCTCTGGAAACCCGGTGCCATTTGCCAACCCCAGGTGACTCCATTGGGTTGTCTTTACTTTGTCTCCTCTGTAATAGGTGATGCATTGAGATCAATCCTGGCAACTGTCACTTCTCACTGCCTTTGATCTCTCATATTTGGCTCGCTTATTTTCCCTCCCACCTCTTTGATTTCCCCCTTATTTTAAGAACTCCATGAGATATTCTTTTACCAGCATTTTAAAGTTTTTCTGCTGAAACTGATTAGTCATCTCCTTTTCTCAGTATCCTCCTTGGTAGATTTTAACTGTTTCCCTTATTTTATGGCCATCTGCATGCAAATGGTTTCTGAGTCTGTGTCTCCAACTTGATTTCCCAAATTCTGGGGCCAACTGTCTACTCTGAAGCTATACCTGGGTGTCCAACAGCCTTTTTCAACTTGATGCATATTTGTTATGTTTTATGTGCCAAGCACAGTGCTGATATTTTACACATATTGTTATTTAAAGAAGGAAAATAGCATAGTACATAAGTGGTAATTGCTATTCCAACTAGGATCCTAGCATTTGAAGCTCAGTTACTTTTTAATTCCATCCTTATTGAAGCATATGACATCAGCATCTATGTCAGATACTTCTTTCTTGGGACGAAGAAAAATGTTTTTTCAAGTCTATATTCTCCAAACCTTAGGTCGCTTTGGTTCCCATCTATACCAGGCAAATCCTTATGCCTATGGGAGAATGTATGTTGCATGCCAAATCTGCAATCCTCGGTTGAGACACCTGGATTCTTAATTTTCTTAATTAACATTTAAATAATTATCCAAAACTTAAAGACAAGGAAAATCTGCTGCTTAATTATCCAATCATAACCCATCATCTGACAGAAAAAAAGAAGAGAAATGTGTGACTTTGTGTTAGAATTGTGGTGTTGAACACATCCAAATCACCCTGCATATGGAAGGAATCTTTCATGAACTTGGGAAAGATTGTTTGTAAATAAAAATCAATACGATTGGTGACTGTCCTTCAATATGAATCCTCCTGCTGGTGATTTGTAAGTTGATTCCATGTGAGTGTGAAATAACTTGGATTTCTTATTTATTTATTTATTTATTTTTTGCAGAACCTTACCACTTGTACTTTGTGGATTCTGTAGCAGTAGGCTGTGAGCTTGCACATCAGTGGATACTTAACCTCCTCATTTATTTGATTTATTTGTTTGTTTATCTTTGCGTTATGTGCCAGATTTAATTACTGGCAAAATATTTCCAGAAAAATTTACTAAGGTAACTACACAAACACATATAAAAATATCAAACATTATTTGAGGATTAACAGATCATCTGAAGCCATATCTGTATGGATCTACCTACATCAGGTTGAAATTTCCCTATATTGTGTTAGAGAGTCTTTGAGGACGAAAGGATACACACTTTTCAAAATATAGAAGGAACCTCATTCATTAATTGTGTATCTCTTTGTATAATAAAAATTCATTTACTCTAATTTCTTTTCTCATTTTGGTTTCCTCAAGTATTCTTAAAGTCTAATGATTATTTACAAGAGTTCCTATTTGGAATTAAAGCATTTTCCCAGGAGTAAATTAGTGATGTACTTACCTTACAGGTTGGTTGCAGGGGGAACATTGTAGTTTAAGATTTTTTTGGAGAAAATCTTTTTGGACCTGAGGAATTAATACCAACCACGAATAAACAATATGATAATAGAAAAGCAGATGCATTCAGGGTTCTGATAGTCTATACATTGAAAACAAATCAGGAATGCTTGCTTTTATTTATTGCATAGCCCGGTGGGTTTCCAAAGCATGTTTTTGTCTTATCTAAATGAATGATTGCATTCATGACATGCTTATGGGAGGTAGCTTTCCAGCCACAAGTTCACTTCAAAGCCTCTTTCAATCACAGCCACTGAAGTATCTAATGTTTCTAGAGGAACAATTTAAATTTTCACAAATCGTTAGTGGTAGAATAAAACAAACCTAATGAACAATTTAAAATATAATTTCAAAATACTTGTTCTTCCTTAATGAATATTGTTCTCATTATTTTCTGTGCTGCATTTTCTTGAACAATTTTTTAATTTAATGCCCAAAAATACTGGGCCAGGTTTCAGAAAAGAGATATTTGGGGACTTGGTCTCGAATAGAAATTTGTGAAGTAGAAGAATTGGCAAGAGAAGGGCAAATCATGGGGATGTGAAACACCAACACATTTTGTAATGCACTTCCCTCTTCTAAACACAATCCATTTTACAAAGCTATGACTGCAACATTGTGGGTGCATTTCTTGGTATGCCTCACATGTTGTGTTCACTGTTAATTCTGGTCACGAATTCATATCCAAAAGATAAGGAAGCCCAAACATACAATCATCCTTTCAACTTCACTTTCAATACACAACTACTAACAAATTTATCGTACTTATATAGCAACATTTAATAAGTTCTTAGTATGTCCATGCATGAAGATTGATTGGCATTGTGTCAATGAACTTCCTCAGTGACTGTACATAGCAGCTACTATGTTTTATTCCAGAGAGGAAACTAAAGCTCAGAAAGGTGATATGAAAAACTCAAGGAAATAGAGAGTAGCAGTACAAGGATTTGAATCCAGCCATTAGGAATTCAGAGCAAATATTCTTATTTGCTATACCATTGCTTGTGACATATTGACAAGTCTGAACACAAAATATGGCAAATCTGTAGCCCTTCCTCCCTGCATGGACTTTAATCATCTTTTTCTTTTATTCTTCTAGTCCCTTCCCCCCAGACAACGAGAGATCCATCTTTTGGGATTAGAGACAGATGTTCCAAAATACAGTGGGATACATTTTTTTTTCCCGCATAGGATGACTGACCTATATTTTCTTTTATTATAGGACTCTATTTCTGGAATTCTGGTGCTTATATAAAGGAGGAAATTCTCCTGTTGTGTTTATGAATACTTGTTCTTTTTTTTTCTCTGTTCAGGTTTTTTGAGTGGTCTAATATATAGAAACTCTTCCTTATTGCAGTTGGGTACCAATTAAATGGCAAGACAAAGGAAGAGGACAGATAGGGATAAAAATATTATTTTTTCTACTAATACAAGTGATACTAGCAAATATAGCTAGTATCTCTAGGAAGAATGCTTTTCAGTAATGAAAGTTAAAATGAAACAAACAGTCACCGTGTTCTGTATGACACTGGTCTGGGACAAACCTCAATCCTATGGGGTAGAATTCAATATATAATTTCTGTAGGTAACTTGTATATGGGAGGAAAAGAAGGAAAATAAATTACACACATGTAGTTTATCCTTGCAAATTTTTTTAAATCAAATAGTTCTTCCCCCCAGAGAAGGACTTAGTTGAAGGTAAGAGAAGTCAGAGGAGCTTCTGATACATGAAACAAAAACCTCTGGAGGAGAGAAGAACCATCCTTCCCTTCAAAACTCACATGTTATTAAAATAAGACCAAGATCAAACTGTGACATGAGCCAAAATAAAAGATAAGGATATCACCAATAGAAGAACAATGTGAAATTACAGTGATGGTAAGTACCATGTAAAATAGATACTTTTAAAGTAGAAAATTAGTTTTCTTTAATCTGGAGTCCTTTCCCTGGATGTAGATAAAAGTGGACGTAGACATATAGTAAATTCACTATATGTCTACTATCCAATCATAGTTTTTATTAGTGTTTTCTGAAATTGTACACTCTGGCCCAAACATCTCAGGCCAGGAAAATATTAAAAATGATTCCTTGGATGCTTTGGTTAATATTTGAAAGATGATAGTATTATGATTCACCCTAAACTGCTCAACAGAGCACACATTTTAAGAGCAAAGCACTATATATATATATATATATATTTCTTTTGTCAATTGCTTATGATCCCAAAAAGATCAGTAGAAAATTGAAGAATAAGAGAACAGACCTCTTCTTTTGTTGTAGGAGAATGTTCAAAAAAAAGTTAAGAGGAGAATAATAGCTGAAAGTTGAGATTTGGCAGACAGTATGATATGATCTGATTTTCAATCAACTTCAAAACTGAGAATTTAAACACCTCCACCTGGCATCAAATAGAAATGACCCATCGGTCATGCAGTCAGTGTTTCTGAGCTTGGGGTATCTTGCAATAAAAGGTTGTCTGCTTTATTTTACTTTATTTCCTCCCCCAATACAACCCCAAATTCCCTCCTGCTTTTAGTCTAAGCCATTAGCTTGATGAAATAGGGCTACCTAGTAGAACGTGTGTTAGGATAAGATAGAATGTTTATGAATATTAATATCAAATTATTTTTAGTACCTCAATTTTGGGAAAGATATCTCTGAGCATCCAATTCACAAGTAATTTGATGATATACTATATTGCAGCTTTGCTCTGAAGTAATGCCAATCTCTCTGAATGTTTCACAAAGGCAGGTACATGCCTCTCATCCCATGAGGTGTTGTAGATTTCCTGCATGGCACATAATAAGTGCTCAAATAAGTTTTGATTGAATTGAACAGTGAATATAAAATATGAAAATGTATATAGAGCTTGAGTCATGTACAACAACCTTATTTCAGAAGTGTTATATTCTAATTTCTTTTCTTTCAGTCACCTAAATGGAAGATACTGGTAGAAAGTGCATAAGAGGTTCAAAGGAATAGAGAAATATGTCACCCCTTTTATTCATAAATCTCAGTAAAGGGGGATTCAGCAAGAGAAATCCTTTCTTTAGGTTTAAGTTTCAGGTAGGTCCAACACTGCATAAGGAATGTACTTTACCAAACACTCATGTTTTGAGCCAACAAAAGTGTGATGGTAAGAACCCCTTTCATTTATGGAGTCATCTTTATGAGAATGCACTTTTGCACAAAAAGCTTGTTGACTAGCAAGATCATTCCCCCCCTCTTTCATTCAGTAAATCAGGGATGTATATGTTATGGTAGATAAAGGCTCATTTGTCCTGGAGTCCCCGGAGCTGAAATTTAGTCTAACCACTTCTGTGACCTTGGGGAATTGACTCCCCTCTCTGAGCTTATTATTCCTATTTTATAGATCCCTACTTATCCCTATTTTATAGTGAAGGTGAGATGAGACAACACATGGAAAGCACAACCTGGAGTACTAAATAAAAAAGGCTCTTGTTTTCTTAGGTAAACAGGTTTTTTGGTCGTGGGCATTATAACTGGCAGAAAATATCCCTTATTAATATAATTGGAAACTGCAGTTTAGAAAAAATGACTGTGTCAAGGTCACAAGCCTAATTGGTGTACACTGGGGACTTCTCTTCCATGTCTTTTGGCTTCAATATCCACTAGCATACCTTTCAAGAAGAACAAAATGGCAACTTTTTTTACCCAATAGTTCAAAATTGGGTACCACAATTGTGGATTATGCTAATAGGGATGTATCTCGAGGCTGCCAGCACCTCACCAGGATAATTTCTCTTGCCCAAGAGGGGATAAGCCACCTGAGAAAATAGAGTCTGAAATAATTAGTGAAGAAATAAAAGACAGAGTCAAAGAATAGAGTTTAAAGCAGAGCGCCTGATAGGTCCAGCCCACACAGGAGTTGGAGCTGAACAATTAAAAAATGGCTCAGGTGGGTTATTTAAGGGGGTGCATCGAAGGCAGGGATAAGGTTTCAGGGGTGGAGTCTTGCTTCATGTTGTCTAGCAGTCAACAGGTTGATTGGCATCTTGGCAGGCTACACCCAACTCAGAGAGGCTGTGGCTACAGCAGGTCACCCCCATTTTCCGTGCCATGTGGGACTTTTGGGCAGAGCTGAATAGAAATTCACATGAATCTGGGCAGTCTTCACCAGTGGGATTGTCCCTGGAAGTTCCCAAATACCAGATTTTTCCGTTCAATGGGTTTCCATACTGATATAGTCCACATATAGTCCATGGATGGCTCTCAGCAGTGATGAATGGATTACTATTTCCCATCATGTTCTCCATGGCACAGCGTGGGAGAGTTTAACATTGCATGTCTTGCTACAGATATTAATGATAACTTGCCTTATGAAGGCAGGTCAGGTGAGAGAACCTCACAGGGTCTTCTCATCTTCTGGTGCGCACATGAATGAAATGGACCCAAGAGTATCAGAGAGCAAGCCCAGTTGTCTAGAGTACAGCTTCATGCACACCATCTGTAGAGTGTACACTCCCATGTTATAGATGAGTAAAACTATAGCATAGTGTAACTAAGTAACTTACTTGCCTAAAGCCAGTAAGTTGTTTTAGGGGTATTATCAATGCTGGGCTGTCAAACTATTGCTATTATTCTTGAGTAGTTTATTTGGTAAGAAACCAGGCAGATGAGGGAGCTCAAGCAGGGTAGCAATGAAGTGAGGAAAAGCAGAGGAACTCTGGGAGACAGGAAGACCAGGGAGTTTAGGGAGGCTGCGCGGTCGGGTGTGGAAGACAGAGGAAGCAGCAGACAGGGCATCTCAAATTATACTCAATGCCCAGGTCCATGGTGGTTTTGTCCACTGATTGGCAGGTTTGACTGCCCCATTTTCCCCCGAGCAGGGGCTGTGTCTATCTTGTGTACATTGTCCCCTCCTTACCCAGAACTGGGCCTAATACTCGACAAAAACCCAAGAAACATATAATGTCAACTTCTGCAAAAGTTCTCATCTAAAAGAATGGAGAATGGTCCCATTCAAAGCAGTCCTCCACTTCTCTGTGTGACACATGGGGTTTTGTATATTCTGAACCCATCTCCTGCCTGCAGTGACCCTGTGCAGGTCATTTGGCTGGCTGGGTTTTGGGTTCCTCCACTATAGAGACAAGGCAATGATCATAAAGAATTAATGAGGGCTGGAGATGTGGCTCAAGCGGTAGTGCGCTCGCCTGGCATGCATGCAGCCCGGGTTCGATCCTCAGCACCACATACAAACAAAGATGTTGTGTCTGCTGAAAACTAAAAAAAAGAATAAATAAATATTTTAAAAAAAAGAATTAATGAAAGGAGGTTTGTCCAGGCCAGCAAGGGGTGCCAGGGAGTGGCAGGCTAGTTACCTTGCAGGAAGTGCTCAGTAAAGTGGTAGTTCTTTTCAGGGTCAATGCAGGATTCTAGACGAAGGCCACCTACCTAACCCATACTTCCAAAAATTAATCATCCAACACTCTCATAACACAAACCCAAATGCAAAGAAAGCTAATCCCCCAAGGTTTAAATTAGCTGCTAGAAAGGGCAATATTACATTGTGCCTTAAGAAACTTCAGGGGCTGGGGATGTGGCTCAAGCCGTAGCGCGCTCGCCTGGCATGCGTGTGGCCCAGGCTCGATCCTCAGCACCACATACAAAGATGTTGTGTCTGCCGAAAACTGAAAAATAAATATTGAAATTCTCTCTCTCTAAAAAAAATAAAAAACAAAAAAACTTGCAGCTGACTAGCACCTGATCCCCCAACCTAAAGGGTCAGCTCCAAGTTTCTTTAAAAAAAAAAGAAAAAGAAAAGAAACTTAAGGAAACTCACTTCCTCTTGGAAAACCACTTCTGCCCATGGATCTCAGAGTTTGGAGGCCCTGGGCCCCTTTAGACACTATCTGGGGCCAGTCATCTTGCTGACTTGTCTCATGTTGTCTTGCTATATTTTCTACTTCTTTTTAAGATATTCTCCTGGAAAGGGCTGGTGATATAGCTCAGTGGCAGAGTTCTTGCCTCACATGCAATTCCCAGGATAGTTGCCCCCGCCCTCCCGCCACCAAAAAAAAACAACTTTCACCTGATTATAATCAAGATAATGTGGATGAATTCAGGGTTCTACTTTTCTAAGCCAAGCCAGTTAAATTCAATAAATCTAATATTTTTATGGAACTGGAATGGAGACAACAGGGTCCTAAACCTGAAACATTCTTTGCATAATTTAAACTTTTTTACAGAAAAAGAGGAACTCATTTCTGTTGTCTTCCAAACTTCTTCCAAGTAAATACAGGTTATAATTATTCCAAACTTACAAATGCAAGCAGCTCTTGGAACTACATGGGAAGTCCTATGGTCATTTTATTTATCTATCTATTTATTTATTTATTTTAGTTGTAGGCAGACACAATACCTTTATTTTATTTATTTGTTTTTATGTGCGCTGAGGATTGAACCCAGTGCCTCACATGCAAGGCAAATGCTCTACTGCTGAGCTGTGACCCCAGCCCTCCTATGGTCTTTTAAACAGGTAAGCCTCTGCGTTGTTTCAGATAACCCCACATTGAACTGATTACATACTTCATCCTGTATCATTGCAGGTGAACTGCTGACTTGGTCATGGTGTTTTACTTTTAAATTCAGAAACCTAACAGTGACTTCCCACTACCACGACAAAGAAACAGTGTCCAGAACAGGATGTAAGAGTGTCTACCTCTTCCAGCAGGGCTCTGCTCCCTGAGGCATTCCGCCTCATGGTCCCAGCAGGGCCTTCGTGGGGCTGGGATGCTCGGATCCTCTGATGGACAGCTGCACTAGACTCTGCCAGGGTCTGCGAGTCTCCACTTCTTCTAGGTCTGAGGTGACTCTCTGATCCCAAAAGAGCTGAATGACTTCCATTTTCTGGCTCAGGTACCAATGCCTCTTCTACAGACTGCCCATCCTGGATAATGTCACACACCCCAAAACAAAATAAAACAGGCATGCTTTCTATATATCACCATGAAAGCCTTCAAGCAAAAAAAAAAAAAATCAAAAGCAAGAACCTTGCCAGGTTGAATGACACACGCCTGTAATCCCAGGAGGCTGAGGCAGGAGGATCACGAGTTCAAAGCCAGCCTCAGCAACTTAGTGAGGCCCTAAACAACTTAGTGGGATCCTGTCTCAAAATAAAAGTAATAAGGGCTGAGGATGTGGCTCAGCAGTTAAGCTCCCTGGTTCTATTACTAAAAAGAACAAAATTTAAAAAGGATAGAGATACAGCTCTGTGGTAGAATGCCCTTGGGTTCAATCCCTAGTAACCCACTCCCCCCCCCAAAAAAAAGGAACTGGTTGAATTCTTTGTCTTTTTTTGGCAGTGCTAGAGATTGAACCCAGGAGCTTGCTAGGCAAGTGCTCAACCACTGAGCTCCTCTAGCCCAGTTATTTCCTCTTTAATCTAAACTCTTGAACCGTAATCAGTGCATTTTAAACTTTCCTTTCAGATACCAGATGATCATCAGCCAGCCAGTTAGTCTGGACTGACACACCACACCCTAGGATGAAGAAAGAAACTTCTCTGATGGGATGTCACCTTGAAAATGAAGCTGGGGCTGAGTGCCCAGTGGTACAGCCTCTCTCCTCAGGCTCAAAGCTCTGGGTTCAAGTCTCAGCATCAAATAACAAAAATCAGCCTGAGTTTTGTTCCTTAAGCATTGCTTTACATTTTTTTATAGTGTATATTTCAAGTACCATGAAATCCATCCTCTGAAAGCATAAAATTCAGTGGGTTAGGGGCTGGGGATGTGGCTCAAGTGGCAGCGCGCTCGCCTGGCATGCGTGCGGCCCGGGTTCGATCCTCAGCACCACATACCAACAAAGATGTTGTGTCTGCCGAGAACTGAAAATAAATATTAAAAAAAATTCTCTCTCTCTCTCTCCCTCTCCTCTTTAAAAAAAAAAATTCAGTGGGTTACATATATTGCAAGATAAGTGACCCTCCTCACCAATTTCAGTTTACTTCCTCACCTTAGAAAGAACTCCTGCCTTGACCCCACCTGTCTCCAGAGCCCACAGCTGCTAATCTACTTTCTGTTTCCATGGGTTGACAGGGCTTTTGGGAGAGAATCCTGGATCTGACGCTGTCCAGTGACTTCCTCGTTGCCAATTCCTGCCTCTGAAAATGAAGATGGGAGCCACAACACACATACCAACAGCTATAGGGCCCACAAGCCAACAGGCGAGAAGTGCTTGACATGCAGTGAGCACACAGTATTGTGTCCACTTAGTTCTTTTCTTTTTTTAAAACCATTTTTTTTTAGTTGTCGATGAACCTTTGTTTGTTTTTATACAGTGTTGAGGATCGACCCCAGTGCCTGACACGTGCTAGGCAAGTGCTCTACCACTGAGCTCCTCCCAGCCCCCCCTTAGTTCTTCCTTCCTTCCATCTGCCCTCCCTCCCTCTCTCTCTCTCTCTCTCTCTCTCTCTCTCTCTCTCTCTTTCTTTCTTTTTGAGACAGTCTCACTAGGTTGTCAGGCTGGCCTTGAACTCCTGGGCTCAAACAATCCTCCTGCTGCAGCCTTCTAAGTAGCCAGAATACAGCACTGGCCACTGCACCTGGCTGCCCTTAACTCTCAAAGAGCTTCCCTTTCAAATCTTCATTGCAATGGAAGTTTTAGGAGGAATGCCAGGTTTACCTGTGGCTTTAAGTACCATGTGACCTTTAGGAATGAAGGGGACAGGGCCTAAGTTGCCCAGGCTTGCCTTGAACTTATAACCCTCTTGCTTTAGTCTCCAGAGACTCTGGGCTTACAGGCATGTGCCACTGTACCTGACAGTCAAATAATTATATACATAAATTATAGATGGACATAATACCTCTATTTTACTTATTTATTTTTGTGTGGTGCTGAAGTTTGAACCCAGTGCCTCACACATGCTAGGCAAGTGCTCTACCACTGAGCCACAGCCCCAGCCTCATCAAATAATTTCTGACAAGAGTATCAAGCCTGGGCTGGGATTGTGGCTCAGTGGTAGAGCACTCGCCTCGCACGCGTGAGACCCTGGGTTCAATCATCAGCACCACATAAAAATAAACAAAAGAGTATCGAGCCTGCTTCAAGGGAAGATGGGAAACCTGGATACCCAGAGCAAAAGAATGAAGCTGCACCCCATTTAACACTATCAAAAGCTAACTCAAAATGCACCGAAAGCCTCAATGAAAGACCTCAAAACCATGAGCTTCTCAGAGGAAAACCTAGGGCAGAGACTTTATGACATTGGGTTTGGCTGTTATTTCTGGGATATGACACTAAAGGCAGAAGCAAGAAGAGGAAAAAACAAACAAATGGAACTTCATGAAAAAATGTTAGGATTGCACTGCAACAGCCACTAACAGGGTGGGGTGCAGTGGCACACCCCTGTGATCCCAGCCACTCAGGAGGCCCAGGCAGGAGGATCCCAAGCTCCAAACCAGCCTGGACAACTTCCCAAAATCCCTGTCTCAAAATATTTTAGGGCTGGGCAGTGGTGCATGCCTGTAATCCCAGCGGCTCACGAGGCTCAGGCAGGAGGATAGCAAGTTCAAAGCCAGCCTTAGCAACAGGGAGGCGTTAAGCACTCAGCAAGACCCTTTCTCTAAATAAAATATAGAACAGGGCCAGGGATGTGGCTCAGTGGTAAAGCCCCCTGGGTGCAATCCCTAGTACTACAGAAAAAGCAAAACAAAACAAAACAAAAACCTGGCGGCTGGGTTCCACTGAATGTGCCCACCAAATGAGGTTGCTGGGTGGGGAGCACTCGCCAGCTTGGCAGCAAAGCAGACCCTCACTATGACAACTTGCATCTCGAACTCCCATCACACAAGGTGAGGGTTAATTTAAGGATGGTGGGCAGGAAGGGACAGGGATAAGAACACTGTCACCAAACATCGTTACCTGCTGGCCACCCTGTTCTGACTCTGCCCCTTCTTCACGTGCAGCAGCTAGTGCGCACCGCTCTGGAGAGGTCAGGCCGCCAGTCCCCGTTTCTGTGCATCCCAGGGAGAGGCTTCCAGTGGCCTTCTCAGGCAGCGGCGTCTCAGGATCCACCTGGCCGTGGCCTGGGTTAAGTTTAAAATGCCGGGCCAGTCCCCCCTTTCCTATGTATGACTTGCCACAAGTCTGACACCGAAAGGTCTTTGGCCTCAGGGCACAGCTCTCTAAGTCAAAGAGAGCCTGCTTCTCCCTCTGGCCTTCCTCTTCCTCCGTGCTCAGTTCTGAGTAGTCGTCGGAATCCGAAGGGTGCCCTTCGGCCAAGTCCTCTATTTTGATGAATTTATAGTCTCTAGCTTTGTACTTAGGAGGTCGAGATATCCGTCCAGAATGAGTTTGCACCTTAAAAGATTTTTTTAACTTCTTGGCACGTTTCGTGTGCAAGCTGGAAATGAGTAAATGTGAACTGGAAGAAATGGACGTTCTTGTGGGCAGGTGAGAGGCTGCCAGAGCAGTCAACCGGTTGCCTTGGCTGCCTGGAGCCTGGGAGGCCTTGACTCTCTTTGGAGGGACTGGCTGGAGGGCGGGCAGGGGCCTCTGTACAAACACCCGAGGAACAGGAGGCCGAGGTGAGCTTCTGAGGAAGCACAGCTGTGGCCCAGTCCTCCCCGGGGGCTGCCCCCTGAGCAGCTGAGGGCTGGCCACGCGCAGCCCCACCAGGCTGGAGCTCCTCCCCGGAGGCTGGCTCTGTCTTGCTGTTTGGGGCTGGATGGTGGCCAGTGGTGGCATCGGCCTTTCCTGATCTTTCACGTCTCCAGGTATCACCTTGACACATATGGTTTCTAGTTGCTTAAATATAGAAAGAGGAAACCAGGAAAGAGAAAGACAGCATTATGCTCATTGATATTTCTGTAATCATCACAAATCCACCGTTGAAACTCTAAGTTTGAACTTACATATAAAGGCTATGTCCTATATCTGTAGTGTTTATAGCAGTTTTCCAAACCTCTCTGACCACAGAGCACAGGGATACACGTTATACCACAACCAAGTACATCTGCTGAAACGCTGTGGACACAAATGAAGTAACAGTTCATGCAACACTAACCACCCTACATAAATGCCCTCTCATGTGCTATGTAGTCCACTTTTTTTTTTTTTTGGTACTGGGGATTTAATCCAGGGGCACTTTACTCTGGGCAGATTATCCCAGCCCTTTTTAAATCTTTTTATTTTGAGACAGGGTCTAAGTTACTTAGGGCCTCACTAGATTGATGAGGTTAGCCTTGAATTTGAGATCCTCCTGTGTCTCCCTATTTGCTGGGATTACAGGCATGCACCACTGCCACTGGCAATCCACATCATTAAATATAAAAAAATGACTATATATATATATATATATATATATATATATATATATATATTAGTCATAATCTACTAAATTATTTCATGACTCATTAAGAAATAATTCCTTGCTTTAGTTTTATCCATGTGGTTTTACTTGGATTACTTAGTACTGTGCTCTAAACTGGACTCCATGCAATGTGAGCTCATTTGTTACAGTGCTGGGGATAGAATCCAGGACCTCTGGCAAGCTGAGCCTCTGGCAAGCTGGACCACCTAAACACATCCCCAGCCCAGTGCCAGTGAGCTCATTTTCCACCACCACCCCCGTCCCCCAAATGAATGAAATTCTGAAACCAAAAAAGCCATAAAGAACAAAGTAACCAACAGGGTCCTACAACCCACCTGTAAAGGTTAACACAAGCAGTTCATAAAGCCCTCCCAAATCCTTCCAACATACATGCCCCTTTCTTTACCATATCCCAAATGCCCTGTTCATTCTTGTGTATTTTTAAAATTTATACTGCATGTGACTATCTCCAAAAATATGGTTCAGTTTTGAAATGTTTTTAGACTTTATATAAATGAAATAATCTGTACCTTGATGGGCATTTTCACTCCCTATTTTGCTGTGAGAAATGCGTCCACATTGACCTGTGAAGCTCTAGGTGCTCATTTTCTCTGCACTGAGTACACTAGTCTCCTGTTGATGAACAGGTTCTCTCCCTCTGTTCTTATGGTCTGTTCTAAAATTTCATAGTATGTGCACACATGTGTATTTCTCCAAGGGCACACTTCTAGGAGAGGGACTTCATACCTTCAACAAATTAAAATATAATATCCAACAAAATTTTAAATGCCTGTGCTTTTTGATCCAGCAATTCCATTTTTTTTGTTGTTTGTTTTAGATTCAATTAAAAAACAAAACAAAACACTCACATGGGCACAAGGATGAATGTTCTAGGAAGTTCAAGGTAGTACTCACTGCCTGTAACAGCAAAACTCCTAACAACTATTAAGGGAAGAGCTGTCTTCAACAACATTCCACAATATTTACTGAGTGCCAACCCTGTGCCAGACATAGTCATAGGTGTTAGAGAAGAGGAGAGGGTGGGAGCAGGACAAGGCTCATGCCCTTGTGGAGCAGAGTGAGCATTTTCTCAGAGGGAGAAAGGCAAAGGTCCAAGGCAGAGTATTTCAACCTTGGCAGAGTGACACTTCAGACCGGTAGTTCTTTGTTGTGTGGAGCTGTCCTGTACTGTAGGAAGCTGAGCACCATCCCTGCCATCACCCTCTAGAAGCCAGCGCAGCACCCCCAAGTTGTGACCCTCAAAAATGTCTCCAGATGTTGCTGAAGGCCCCTTCCCCATGGGGCAAAACACCTTCGGTTGAGAACCACTGATCTGGGACACAAACAGGTCCTCTTTTGGACTCAATCCTGTGCCAGTGAAGGGTCAAAAATGTCATCACACAGGGCAGAATAAAAACCCTCACTGAAAGCAAGCTGGGGTCCATCTCTCATCTCTATATTGCAAACAGCAGAGACAATTTGACATTTTGGTTTATGGTTTTTGTGTACAGAGCTGATGCCAGTGTCCCATGAGTCCCCAATTCCTGGGCTACCTGTGACTCACTGACAACTAGGTTTACTTTGTATATCCTTCAATAACCATTATTCGTTTCCTTTTACTATTAGTCAGAATTTTTCTCTAAGCTCTTGGTATATTACACATACACCATATTATACACACACACACACACACACACACACCAAGACCTATTGTTCTAGAATGACCAGCAGCAGAATTAGTCCCATAATATATTTATCTGCTATCCAGACTGACTTACCACCTAGGTATTATACTTGATATTTTGCTATATGTGTATTTAATTCTGTAAACTTGGGGCTGGGGTTGTGGCTCAGTGGTACAACACTTGCCTGGCACGTGTAAGGCCCTGGGATTGATCCTCAGCACCACATATAAATAAAATAAAATAAAAATTATGTAAACTTACTAAGTATCTCTGATTCCTATTTATAAACAGTATCCAAGCCTATCTCACACCTGAGCTAATGGGAGGCTTTCCCCTGCCCTGCCCCAGTCCCTGCAGACCTGCTGGATTGGATCAGCTGGGATGGAGCACTACACCTATCCTTTCAAAATCTCCATTGATTCTGAATGCAGGCGAGGCTCCCCAGGGAGTAGATAGGTGAAGCAGACAGGAAAACAGTGCCACCATAGCACAATAGATAAGAGGCAGAACAGACTGAAGGTGACAGACTTGCCAAGGAGCGCTCTCAAGGGTATCTAGAAGAGTTTTTGCCAGGTGAGATACCACCTCTTCGGCATTAGTGTTGAACGTCCTCAGTCAAATCTAATTTCCCTTTCTTTTAAATTCATTTAGTTCTTCATGTTGATCTCTAGCTTTCTAACCTTGATTAGAAATTACCTGGGGGCTAGGGTTATCGCTCAGTGGCAGAGCTACAGCATGTGGAAGGCACTGGGTTTGAAACTTACCACTGCATAAAAGTAAAACAAATAAAATGCTTTCTGTCCATATACAACTACAATTTTTTTTAAAGAAGTTATCTAGTCCATGCCTTACCTTCTATTAGTTCATAACTCCTCAGGGACAAGGTACACACCTGGTTTGCCTTTGTGGCCTCCATGGCACAGTGAAGTTGAAAGATTATTAGCACAATGGGCCATAAAGTTACATTATTGTGAGTGCAGGTAGAATTTATACCATTCCCATTAGATTAGCTACAGAATATAATCCTTTTTTATTCATTACCTCCCTCCACTCAGCCCCATGCTGGGGATTGAATGCAGCATTGCCACTGAACTACATCCCCACCCCTTTTTATATTTTGAGATAGGATCTCACTAAGCTGCTGAGGCTACCCTCAAACTTGAGATCTTCCTGTCTCAAACTCTTGAGTGGCTGGGATTACAGATGTACGCCACCACTCCTGGCTTAGAATACAATTCTTTTAGGTTCCTAAGCTTATTTTCACTTGATGAAATGTGACATTATTGGACTCTTTCTGAAGTTGCCACACCAAATCAGATCCAAAAAGTAGTGTGTAGTGAGGACACAGGCTCTGGAGTGCAGCTGCACCTATGGGACCTTGGGCAAAGTCACCCAATCTCTCTGAGCTTGTTCTTGACCTGGAAAAGGATGATAGAGAAGCATTATTGCTCCCAGCGGCCTGGGCAGAAGTTCTGCAAGTTCAAAGCCTGCCTCAGCAATTTAGCATGACCCTAAGCAACTTAGCGAGACCTTGTTTTTTTTAAAAAAGCATTATTACATGGCTGCTGACAACTAAGCAGCTTAGTAAAGTGCCTGGCTGGGAGTAGGGAGTGTGTAAACAGCAGGAGTCACTAGATGGTGGCTGTACTGGATGGTGCCATGCTGTCTTTGACACAGATTTGCTGTGCCCAGTACATAGGGAGGCACTGGTTCTTCAGAAGAGTACAGCCAAAAAGTTCACGCAGTGAACCATCCCTACTGCCAACAAGGAAATCAGAGTCCAAAGAGGTTCTTACCTTACCTAAGGTCACACCTCCAGCAATGTTGGGGCAACATACTTGTCTTCCCAAACTAAATAAAGCAAGATAACTCTCCAGCCTTGATAACTAGGTACAAGCCTATGCAGCCCCATACCACTCAGGAAAAAAAGAAAAAAAAAAAAGTTGAAGACTGTTGGCTCTATTCTCTAGCCTGTTTACTAGAAGCATCTCTCTTCCTTTGGCAATTTAGGGATGAAAGTATTGTCATGTACAACCCTCAAGATAAGGGGATATGATATTACACACAACATGCAACACCTCCAGCTTTAGGAACTGCCTGAACCCTCCCAGCTTGGGAGATCACTTTCTAAAGCCAGCTCCCCCAGCAGTCGAGAGCTCTGTGACCCAGGGAATGAACTCTCTGGGAGAGGATGACCTGTGGTATAGAGGGCTTTCACGTGTTTCACGTGTACTGGCACTGCTGGGCACTGGGGTTACAAATCACAGGCACCACTCAAGTGCCAACTCGTACAGCAAACTACTGCATTGTGCTTCCTTTTGTCCCAAGTCTGGGTCTTGGCACTTGCTCTGCTTTCCACTCTTTTACTCCACTCAGGTCTCAGCTCCATTGTCAGGCCTCGAGGACCACCCACTGGAAAGCAGCCCCCCTTTCACCCCCAGACCCGCCTTAGTTCTGCACCGTGCCGCAACCCCCGCACTAGGGGCCCCACCTGGTGCACTGTGAGCGCTCAATGGATGCTGAATGAGTGGGCAGAGGCGGGTAAGAGCCAGGCAGCGCGGAGGAGCCCAGCGCAAGGCGGTGCAAGTTCGGGGGCTGGCGACGCCGGCCTCTCCGGCCCGGCCGCTCCAAGGCGAGCCTGCCGGTCGCGAGGCGCGGGCCCCCGAGGCCTCGGTTTCCCCCACTCCCTCCCAGCGCCTCACCTGGGGTGGCAGGAGGCGCGGCGGGCGCGGGGGCTCGGCGCCCGGAGCCCGCTGCAGGGCGGCCTGCTGGGCCGCGTCCCGCAGCCGCCGTGCCGCGTCCTGCAGGACGAAGGCCGGTGGAGGCTCAGCGGGCGGCTGCGCCTTCGTCACCTGCTCCAGGACCCGCCGCAGCTGCTCGGGGTCCAGTGGGGCCACGCGCGCCGCGTTGCCGCCCTGGCCCGGAGGAACCCGGCCGCTGCCGCCATCCCCGCCGCCACCCCAGCGCCCCAGCTCCGCGTCCGCCATGACAGCCGAACCGGGACTCGAACCCTTGTCGCTGAGCGACGGCGGCGCGAATGTGCGTCACCTGGGAAAGGGGCGGGCTACGAGTGCCCAGTAGGCCAACACACCACCGAAGGCGGCCGGGCTGGGGGCGGAGCCGGGATGGCCACGCCCCATCACCAAGGTCCGCGCAGGCCGCTCAGGTTCTATTTTGTTTGTTTTTCCGCGCTGGGGCTGGAACCCCGGGCTCCCGCGTGCTGGACAAGCGCTCCGCCTCCTGGATTATTTTCTTAACTCTACGACGTCACCTCCTCCAGGAGCTGTCCGGGTCTCCCAAGCCGAGGTCTTCCAGAGCCCCTGCCCTGTCACCTTTCAAATGTTAACGTCAGCCTACACTGAGGGTCCAGCCTGGAGCTCTGGATTCCCAGGAAGACCCCAAGATGTCCTGATTTAATAACTCCAAGAGGGAACCTAGTGTTCGCATTCTTAACAAGAGTGCCCCTCAACCCCCTAATTGTTCCCAGCTTGATCTACAAAAGCCCTAGTGCCCACGCAGACTGGGCACGTCTTGAGGACAGGGATGCTATGTTACTCATTCGGGCCCTGGCCCAGTGCACGGTGGGGGAATGAGGGAGCCACCTCTTCCCGTTTCAGTCCTGTCCACCCATCTCCACTCCTCCTCAGCCTACTCTCTTACTCCCTCCCTGTCTTGTAGCTGCAGGTGTGTACGCGTGTCTCAGCTCCTCTCCCCAAGGAGGTCAATGAAGGGAAGCGAGGACCCAGAGACGGAGACCAGGCAGAGATGCACACGAGAGTTTGTCAGAGCTGTCTTGCCCTGGTCACTCTCTCTACATATAGAAGAGAGAGGTCCCCAGATGTTCGGGTGTTCTTTTGTGGGGTAGGGGTTTGGAGTTGGGGGATAGGCTTGGGGGTGCTTGCGTCAGAGCTAGGCGGGTGGGGAATAGGGTCTTAGGTCGATGGCATCATGGGGCTTTCCGGAGTCAAGTGGTCATTTCCCTCTGGGATTGGTTTAGGGTTATGGTACCATGGGTCACCAATGGGGTTGGGGGTAGCTCCCGTAAGAAGAAGTACAGGAAAGCGAAACATCCCATAGACCGCTGCTGGAATTTTAAATCAGTACCCTATAGTTAACACTTACCAGCACCTGTTGGATGGTTATCCCCCTGCCCTGGGAGTTATGCAGTCTACATAGGAAGGAGCAGGAGGAAACTGGCTTTTGCAGCATAGTATGATGAGTGCCATGATGTCGATAGGGAGGGGGCTGCGGGCCAGCCTGGTGTTGGAGAAGGTTCTGAAAGACCTTCTAATCATTTGCTTCTCACCGTCATCATCAGAGTCAATATTCAACTCTAAATTGTTCTAAATTAGCTCATTGGTAGACTCATAGTGTTGGCCAGAGATCAGACTTGTGGAATTTGTTTCAATTACTTAATCCTTCCTTTTTTCTATCCTCCTCTTCCCTTCTACCCCTCCCCTCCCTCCTTCCCTCTCCTCCCCCTCCTCCCTCTTACCCTTTTCCTCTTTCAAAAGAAACCCTTCCCATCTTCCCATCCTCTATTATGAGAAAGTTTTCCTCTGATTTCTAAGCCTAGAATTTACTGCACCATTTAGAGCATGGTGCCCCATTTTATCATCTTTTTGAGCCTGTCATGGAGGGAGAAAAAAATTCCTTGAATGGGGAATTAGAATTAAACTGAATTTGAATTAAAAGAGATTAAACTGATAAAAACCAAAAATTAAGGTGCATTTTTATCAATGTATATAAATAAATACATGGGAAAATAGGACTAAGCAGGGGGTTAGAATTTTACTAACTACCTTAGTAGAGGAGGGGAGAAGGGCACTTGTGGGAAAATGACTTTTTGGAGATATAAGTGGATCCTTAGGAGAACAGGTGAGAATCTGGTAGCTTTGTGGGTATGTCTACTTAAGTATGATGCAGCATCTCTCCAGAGATGGAATGGGGGGCTGTCTTGCCCTGGTCACTCCTGTCTTGCCCTGGTCACTCTCCAGAAAGGGATTTAGGATACTTGAGCTCTTTCAAGTTCTTTCAGGAGGCTCTGCTTTTAGATGGATGAAAAATTACTGGTACTCAACTAATGTTTTCAAAATAAATTTTATGCTACAGTGGTATATTTGGAACCCCTTTAAGTTTGGAAGGTATGCAATAAGGGCAGCAATCTGCACCTACCCCTGTTACCACTCAAGGCTCAGTCTGCCAATCCCACTAGGGCTTGTCAAGAGGCAAGGTGGTGGTAGAGAATTTTATTATCAAAATCTTCCCCAGAGGCTCATGTAGGAGCAGTTTATGTAGAAGATGGGTGATCACAGACTGGCAGGCACCTTCTCGTTGGTGGAAGTTTGTGGACAAATAACACACGCGTTTGATCTCAATTATCTAGTCAGGAGATGCTTTTTGGTTCTGCAAATCTGAAGAACAAGCATTATTTCCTTGGGTTATTCTTTTTTTTTTTTAAACAGGATTAAGCTCAAGGGCACTTAATCACTGAGCAACATCCCCAGCCCCCACCCCCGCCTTTTTTTTTTTTTTTTGTATTTTATTTAGAGACAGTGACTCGCTGTTGCTTAGGGCCTCTCTAAATTGCTGAGGCTGGCTTTGAATTCGGATCCCCCAGCCTCAGCCTCCTAGCAAGCCGCTGAGATTACAGGCTAGCACCACCGTGCCCAGCTCCTTGGGTTATTGTCACTGATTAGTTTGCCCACATGAAGCTCCTGACATATTACACAAAGCACAGGCTAGAAGCATTAGCTGCCCCAAAGCTCCCTTGCTGATTACCAGACTCAATAAAGAAAACCTACTTCACCTATGACAGAAGATGAGAAGCATGTGAACTTCAGTTAGGAGTCCAGAACCAGATCTCATCTCAGTGCTGGGCGTCACTCCGCGCTGCGTCCCTGGCCTAATCCAGCACCCTGCATATACATTGCTAGGTGTGCACAGGAGTTCCAGCTGTCAGCAGCCGCGGGTTCTTCTAATCTGCTGGCATTGACTGCATCCACGCCTATGACTTCGTCCTGAGCACTTAACCAAGGGCTTAAGCCTTTGGTCTGTGAACTTGGGCCTTGTTTGGACCAGAGGTTCACACATATTTGAGAAAAGAATGAACGATGGTGGAGACGTTTTCGTGGCGATGCTTTGGAAAAAGCCCTGATATGAAATGCCATCGCCCCTAGGAACCTGGCTGTGGTTGAACTGAACACACCGGCCAAGCCGGAGACAGGCTGCAGTGAGAAATGCACCCGCTGCCCTGCGGTTGAGATTTGGGCTCTCTTTACTATGGCCGTTCATTCCGTGAGCCTCTGGAACGCGTGACTTCCAGACCTGGACGGTCCACCACCAGAACTCGGAAACGGAGGTCCGCGCAATAGGGACCGCCAGGCGGCGCCGTCGGAGGGCCTCTGTCTCCGCATGCAGCACCTCCAGACGAGCTGGAGCCTTGGGATGGTCACGGTCCCTGGAACGCATCGGAAACGGAGGCTGCGGATGGCTGCAGGCAGGCCCCAGGGACTTAGGCATTGCGCGCGGGCCCGGGCGGAACTGGGTCGATTTCCCAGCTGAGTCCGGAAAGATGCATCTGCACGCTGGGCCTCGAAAATAAAAGACTGACTCAAAGACATCATTTCAGAAGTATTTCTGAAAAAGAGGACTTGGGGCCTGTACGGGGATCGAACCCGCGAACTTGGCGTTATTAGCACCACGCTCTAACCAACTGAGCTAACCGGCCACTCGCTTGCCCTCGGCCGCCCTGACGCCTAGAAGGTTTGGCAGCGCTCTGGCGTCGCTCGGCTAGGCGCCCGGGCAGAGCCCGCGCCGGCTGCGCCCCTGCTCCAATGGGACCCGGCAGCAGGAGCGAGAAACCCAGACCCGGGCTGGGGAGGCGGCTGTCTACAACAGCGAGGCCTCCGCAGGCAGGATGGAGACGTGGCTGGGGAGTAAGCCTTTCGAATATTCCACTTCGATGCTGTTTTTATTACCTGAGAACCCTTGCCAGGAAGCTCCGGGCATGCAGAGCCTTTAGCTAAATCAAACTTGGAAAATACGGAGAGCCGGGTTAAGGACAGAAGAACCCTCGGGTTCCCCGCCGTCCATCAAACCAGAGCCTCTGGGGTCTTGGCTTCCTTCCTGCCAGTCTTTTTTAATTGTAGAGATGTCGTTTAAAAGATATTTTGAATCCAAAGCCTTACTTGAAAGAATACCATTTTATGTTGTTTTTTTTTTTCTACTTAATATTCTATCATAAGCATATCCCTAAGTAATTGCAGGTGTCACTAGTTTATTTTTTGTTCATCTTTTGAGACAGGGTCTGGCTTGAACTTGGCTGTCCTCCACCTCAGCCTCCTAGTAGCTGGGATCACAGGGCCAATGTCATTTTGTATGGTTCCTGTTGGGGATGCAGAGCCCTTGCCTAGCTTGTGTCAGGCCCTGAGTACTGACTCCAGTGCTGGGGGTCGGGGGAGTTCTTCAGCACAGAGTTTCATTGAATAGATAAAACATAGCTTTCCCCTTTTTATCTTATTTTTTAAAATGCATCCTGCACACGCCAGACGAACTCTCTACCACTGAGCCACAACCCTAGCCCCCTTTTTATTTATTTATTTTTTATTTTTATTTTTTGATACCAGGGATTGAACTCAGAGGCACTTAACCACTGCCTTGAAAATATTGGCTAGTCTGACTTTGAGCTCTCCATCCTCCTGCCTCAGAGGCACTGGGATTGATGTGCCACCTTGCCCTGCCTTTTTGTGTGTGTGGTGCTGGGAATTGAACCTGGGAACTTGTGCCTGAAAGGCAAGCACTCTACCAACTGAGCTATATCCCAGTCCCATGCTTCTCTTCTTCTTCTTCTTTTTTTTTTTAAATTAATATCTAATTTACTTTTTTAAAAAAATGTAGATGGACACAATATCTTTATTTTATCTATTTTTAAAAAATATGGTACTGAGGATCAAATCCAGTGCCTCCAGCATGCGAGGCACGCACCTTACCACTGAACCACAACCCCAGCCCTCTTTTCTTTTTAATGCTGGAAAAAATGTTTTCAATTTGCCCTCTTGTTAATGGAATACATCACATGATACAAGGTACAAGGGTTGAAATAGCTAAGAGGTAGCAAGGGGATAGGGTCTGTATATCAGGGGGAAAACAGGGTGGAGACAGCGATGGGAAGAGGACTCCACCATGTCCACTTCTGGCCCATGCGTCCTGGGGCCTCCTGGTTGCTGAAGAGCCTCACCTGGGGCGCTGCTGTGGCTCAGGGCTCCCAGAGTGCAGGAAGGGAGCCAGGTTCACATTGTCCACTCGTCTACTCTGACTTCTCCAATAAACTGCAACTGCTGCACATTCACCTCCCTGATGAAAGAAGAAGAACCAAACTCCAGCTGATTCACAGACCTTACTGAAAGGATGTTCCATAGTTCACCCCTCCATGAGGAAGTCTAGAGGACTGGTTTTAGAAAAGCAGTCAGTCGTTCCACACATACTCATCAAGCTTGGCAGTGCTGTCTCCAGATATCAGCTTAGAAAAGACAGATGTGACCAACAACAGAGAAGCTGAGGTGCCAGATTGACTACATGAGCCATGGTGGGAGGCTGGGCCAGTTTCCTGAAGTCTGTGACATTTGTGTTCCAAACAAGGATGTAGTGTGCCCCACCGTGGTAAGACCCTTCCCATGAGAGCTTCATCCTGGCTTGGGCTACATTCCCCAAGCCTCACATACCATCTGGCATAGAGCTGCTCCAGAAATAGGAGCCCACCCAGAAGCCCAGCAATACCAGTGAAACCTGAATCCACCTTGCTGTGTTGGAGTTCCTCTAGCTCACTGGACAACTCCAGTTTATGTGTGTCCTCCATTCACACATGGCTGAGGCTCATTGGGGCGAGTCAGGACCACATCCTCCAAGTGTCCTAGATGATGCCCCTGAACCCTTCCAAAGAGGACATTTTGTAGCTCCCCCCACACCTGCATAAAAATACTAGCACAGGAAGTATTATTCCCCAGCAGGTGTTTTTTTCTTTTGTGGGTCCCCTTGCACCCCCGAAACTGGAAACTGAATATTTCTGGAAAGTGCCACTTGTTGGTCCTGTTAGTTTACTGATTAGTTAGCCTAACCATGTTCTTAGTGACACATGTCCTGTTAATGTTGGGAAATACCAACTAGCTCTGTGTTACTCTCTTTTAATTGTGAAGCTCCCATAGAATGTTTCCACTCAAAAACTAAAAATAAATAGTCAAACGCACGAATTTAAAAGTCACCTTAATTTTATGTATTTTGAGATGGGGGAATATCTCCCTGCGTTGCGCGGGCTGGTCTCAAAGAGATACTCCTACCTCAGCCTCCCAAGTAGATGGGATTACCAGCCCTCACAACGGTGCCAAACCCATTTTACATTTTAAAACGAAGTCAGATTAAGCCATTTCTCTTTTGCAACTCGCTTTCCTTCCAGGCCAGCAAATAAAAATGCAGGAAGCCCACTGAATCCCACATGAACAATGAAGCATTGTTCGCAATATTTGGGACATGCTTATCCTGAAACAGTACGGAAATAGTACTGTACTGTGCCTGGCAACCCATGCCCCGGGTAACAGTGGGTTGAAAGACCCGCCTAACCCTCGGCTTTCCTTTCCGCGCACCCGCACGGCTGCTCGGTTCCCTCTGCAGCAGCCCCGCGCCCTGCTCCAGCCTGGGGCATTCATTCTCGCTTCCCCTCTTTTTTCTTTTTCTTTTCTTTTTCTTTTTGTTTTGTTTTTTTGGTGGGGGGTACCGGGGATTGAACTCAGGGGCGCCCACCACTAGGCCACATCCCCAGCCCTCTTGTATTTTATCTAGAGATGGGTCTCACTGAGTAGCTTAGCGCCTCACCATTGCTGAGGCTGGCTGTGAACCCCGATCCTCCTGCCTCAGCCTCCCCAGCCGCTGGGATGACGCTTCCCCTCTTGCTGCCTGCTCCTCCCCAGACCTTGCGGGGCTCCCTCCCCCGACGCCCCGATCTCGGGAGGCTCCCTTCCCTTCCCATCCCTCAGAGCTGGCTGTTGTGCCCTCCGCCCCCAGGACGTGGACTGCGGGAGGCAGTGCTCCCGTCCCCTCTGCATCGCCAGCTGCGAGGACGGTGGCCGGCCCGCGGTGGTGGGCAATCGAGGTTGGCCCCGCGGGGCGAGCGAGCCTGGGCGCCCTCGGGGTCCCGCCGGCTTTCCCGCGGCCCCAGGTGCGCACCCGGCGGCGGACGTCAGGGGGCGCCCAAGGCCCGCGCGCTCCGCTCGGGCCGGCGCCTGGCTCCTGCTCCCCGGGGGGCTCGTCGTGGCCGGCGGGGAGGGCGGCCTCGGCTCTCCGGGCTCCAGAAGCTCTGCTCCACTCTGCTTCCGGCCTCGCTTGCCGGCCTCCCGCATCACCGAGTCCGGATTCGCCCCCCTTGGAAGGACTGCGGTCCTGGTGGCCCTGGTGACCGCATTTTAACTTAATGACCTCGTGAACACCCCCTCCCCGTGAAGGGCATATCAGAACTGGCTCAGGCCTTCTGCGTATCCCACGTCATTCACCTTCATTTCTTCTGTTAGTAAAGCTTCAACTTGCAAAACAGGTTTAACATTGAATTTCTCCACAACTATTCTATTTATAAATTAAATAAATAAGAAATGCCATTAGGCCGAGCGCCACCTGTAACCCCAGCAGCTTGGGAGGCTGAGGCCGGAGGATGGCGAGTTCAAGGCCAGCCTCAGTAACTTATAGAGGCCCAAAGCAACTCAGAAGACCCAGTTTCTAAATAAAATATAAAAATGGGTTGGGGATGTGGTTCAGTGGCTAAGTGCCCTGGATTCAATCCCTGGTATCAAAAAATTAAAAATGGCATTAAATGTTTAAAATATGTATATGCTCTAAATATTTACGAATTTGGTAAGTGGTACTGGGGATCAAACTCTAGTGCTTGTGAGGCAAGCACTTGACACTGAGCTACACACCAGCCCCTGATTTTAAGTTCTTAAAACACTAAATGATGCTTTTTGAAAATTGAAGTGTTATATTCAAGAAAAATAAAACAAATATATAATTTTAAGCCATATAGTACTAAAAGCTTATGATGAAGAGCGTTCGTCCAGCCCATCCCCTCCCTGTCACCATCCAGCTCCTACAGGTAACCATTGTGAGCCGTTGATTTCTTCAGCCTTTTCCTCCCATAAATCTAAGTAATATGATTATACTACTTTTTTTTCAATTTTAGACACTATCTGTCAAGTTCGTTCTATACAAATTAGGACATAGTTCTTTTTCCAACATTTTCCCAACTCACATGTACTCCCCTTTCCTATCATTTTCAAATAATAATACCATTGATTTTTTAGCTAAATCAGTATTCAGTTATTTACATCGTTGTTTCTATAAACACTGTTCCCAACTCAGCCACAAGGTTTACTATAATTACATTTCTTTCTAACAGAACTGTTTGTGTTCCTCTGGGTTTACTTTGCTAATTTCCTTTTTCTTTTTAAAATTTTTTATACATTTATTTTTTTAAGAGTGAGAGAATTTTTAAATATTTATTTTTTTAATTTTCAGTGGATACAACATCTTTATTTTTTTTTTTAATGTGGTGCTGAGGATTGAACCCAGCACCTTGCACATGCCAGGCGAGCGCACTACCACTTGAGCCACATCCCCAGCCCTATATCTTTATTTTATTTATTTATTTTTATGTGGTGCTGAGGATCACTGAAAGTTCGGAGTCCTGCACATCTGAACACAATTTTTCTTCTACCCTCACACTTGGCCAATAACTAGAGAACTCTGGAACAGAGATCCCTCAGCAAGCAGAAAGCCACACTTTATTTTCTATGTCTAGTCCAATGAGATGTCCCAATTGGGACTTCCAGTGCTGGAACCCGGGTTTTTAGATATATCTAGGTTTTCTCTTTCAACACTGTTTAGAACTTCTCACTATCCCCTATGCTCTGAAATGTCATAAGTGCACCATTCCTGTGTCCTAGGTGACTAGAGTAGTGCTGGGCCATAATAAGTGCTCAGTAAATACTGGTGAAAAAAATCAAACTCCACATTCTGGCCATTCCTCAGGCCTTTCTACTCAGAAATATCCCCATCCACTCTAGAAACACTTTTGTGAAGAATGTTTCTGATGGAGATTTCATAATCTCCTTTATCTGAATTTTTTTCTTTTTCTGGGATGCTATTCTTCAGAGGTCAGACATGAGTTGATGCTTTGATTTTCCTCACTCTTCCATCAGCCAGACTTCTTTTGTTTATCTCCTAAATAATTCCCGTGAACTACCTAAACTACCTTCCTACTTTCTTTCTACACTTTTTTTGTGTTGACTATGGATCCAGGGGCACATAGATGGAGACAATAGAACTTCCAATCATAAAGTTGAATTCTGAGGGAAAAAATTGAAAGGAAAACAAAAATAAATCCAGAAACAAAAATGCTTCATTATACAATATGTACATGTCAAACTGTTAGATCATACAAAAGAAAAATAGAGAAATAGAAGGATTTTTCAGATGTTGCTTCTAATTTGCTTCAACAAATCGGTTGATTCCAGAAACCAGGTGACCTTAAAAATTTCTTTCCTTAAGGTGGGATATTCTCCCCCCTCTTACTGCTTTTCAGTGGCTTCCAATTACTCCTCCTATTATTATTATTATTATTATTATTATTATTATTATTATTTTACTGGGGTATTTAACCACTGAGCCACATCTCCACCCCTTTTTGGGTGGGGGGTACTAGGGATTGAACTCAGGGGCACTTGACACTGAGCCATATTTTATATAGAGATAGGGTCTCACTGAGTTGCTTAGCGCCTCACTATTGCCGAGGCAGGTTTTGAACTTGAGATCCTCCTGTCTCAGCCTCTGGAGCTGCTGGGATTAAAGGCATGTGCCACCACGCCTGGCTCCATTCCTTTTAAATTTTTATTTTTGAGACAGAATCTCACTAAGTTGTTGAGACTGTCACCTAAATTGATCAGACTAGGACTTCTGATCTTCTTGCCTTAGCCTCCCAAGTCTCTGGGATTACAGGTGTGGGTCACTGCATCCAGCTGTCCTTTGACATTTTTCTAGTGTCAAAAGATAAATTCACAACATACTTAGTTATAGGTTGAATTGGATTTTGTTCCAGATTCAAGAATTGGGGCAGCTTCCATTCTTCAAAACAGAATGAGAGCTCCCACTATGCAAAAACAGAACCATGGGTTTTATAAGGTGGTAACAGAACAATAGAAAGAAAGCTGATGGGTTAGTGTCAAGTTGTATTATTTTGGCAGGAGTGAAAGCAAAGCTGACTTGGGTAGACTGGATCTCCTGTTTTGGGGAAAAACTAGTGTGTTTTGGGATCTATTTGCTTAAATTTTCAGTTTGATGGTGGCATTTAGCACGAGTGACTCCATTTTGGTTTGGTCTGGTTT
The DNA here is from genome assembly GCF_964194105.1 of Spermophilus citellus. Classification (NCBI taxonomy): domain Eukaryota; kingdom Metazoa; phylum Chordata; class Mammalia; order Rodentia; family Sciuridae; genus Spermophilus; species Spermophilus citellus. The sequence goes on along the minus strand of NW_027672876.1, from coordinate 858,870 downwards.
GTTGTGGGCTAGTGTGGAAGCTCCTCCCAAAATGATGGCCTCCCATAGTTATATATATATATATATATATATATATATATATATATATATATATATATATATATTGTGTATAGACTTTTCTATATGCTGGTAGAATATTGCTGATGAGTGATTTTCTACATTTAAAGTGTGAATGCCGGGCTGGGGATGTGGCTCAAGCGGTAGCGCGCTCGCCTGGCATGCGTGCGGCCAGGGTTCGATCCTCAGCACCACATACAAACAAAGATGTTGTGTCCACTGAAAACTGAAAAATAAATATTAAAAAAAATTGTGAATGCCTTTTAACCTATTAACTCCTATCAAAACAATCACACGAATGTTTAAAGATATGTACAAGGATACTTTCTGGTCTTGTTTGTAATTGTGAAAAATAAAGCATTTTTAGGGAAAAATTATATCATGTAATATAACACACCTGTTAAAAAGCATAGGTTAGGGGCTGGGGCTGAGCGGTAGCACACTTGCCTGGCATGTGTGAGGCACTGGATTAGATTCTCAGTACCACATATAAATAAATACATATATATCAACAATTTAAAAAAAATTTTTTTAAATTTTTTAAAAAGCATAGGATAGCTCTCTATGTGCCAATATTGAAAGGTGACTAGCCAGTCACATGCCATATGACTGTAATCCCAGTAACTCTGGAGACTGAAGAAGAAGGATCACAGGTTTCAGGCCAGCCTCCGCAACTTGGCAAGACCCTGTCTCAAAATGAAAAAATTAAAATTAGAAAAAGTCTGGGGATGTAATGGTAAAGCGCCCCTAGGTTCAATCCTCAGAACCCAAAACAAACTCAGAGTGACTAATATATTAAATGAAAAAAAGAAAACTATAGAAGAATATATATGATTTATCTATGGTTTTCAATTATGGGAAAATTTGTCCAAATACATAATCAGAAATTCCAAGAAGACGCCACTCAACTATTGTCGGTCTCCTTTTCTGAGGAGGAGAGAGAATGAGATGAAGGAAAGAACTTTGAAAGTATTTCTTCAAATTTTATACATTCCTTTTCTTTATTCTCCTTGCTTCTTTTCTTCTCCGATTTCTTCAAATCAGCACATTTTACTTCTTTACTCTCAGAAAAGAGGGACGCCGATCTCCTGCAGTAGTGATAGGGATAATCTGGCTCTTCACCTGTCGCGGGTCGCATCTGCACGTAGGTCCCCCCTAGATGCATGCAGCTTTACCACAGAATGCGAGATTCGAGAAGTCAGCCACCTCGCCTACCTGTGCTCCTTCATGTCCCCTCTTCTCCGGCAACAGCGCTGGCAAAACAAACGTTTGCTCAATTAAAAAAGAAAAACGAGCTCTGTGGTAGAGCACTTGCCTAGCATGCGTGAGGGACTGGTTCAATCCTCAGCACCACATAAAAATAAACAAATAAAACAGAGGCATTCTGTTCATCTACAACTACAAGAAAGAAAGAAAGAAAGGAAGGGAGGGAGGGAGGGAGGGGGAGAGAGAGAGAGAGAGAGAGAGAAAGAAAAAGAAAAACAAGAAAAAAGAAAAACGTACAAATTCATTGGGTAATCGCTGGTACCAGACCGGTAGATGCTCAACTGCGGGATGAGGTGGCAAAGAAGAGGTGTCATTTAACGTCAGAGTTCTCGAGCCAGTAGAAGTTGCAGGATCTGTTCCGCGTTTCAGGCTCGGAATTGCTGAGTGACAGCCGGGAGACTCCAGCCCGCAAGGGTTTAAATTTGAAGCGGCGGCGGCGGTCGCTAAGTAACCACGCAGAGGAAGCGGGCCGCATTGCGCATGCGTATGTTGGCAGGCTTCTGCGCACGCGCGGCTCCACCTCGGGGGCGGTCAGGGCCGACGGTTGCCAGGGTGACGAGGATACAATATGGCGGCGGTATCCTAACGCTCTCGGGCAAGGGGCCACCACGGAGGTCCCAGCACAGGATCCCGCCTCAGGGAGAGGAGGGCAGGTGCCGGCCTTCCTGCCCTTGTCTTTTCCGCGCAGGGTCGGCCAGGGGTTGTCGCCGACCACCGCGCGCAGGATGAAGAGTGAGTGAGCCGGGAGGGCCGGGGCGGCGCGCCGGGCCGGGCCGTTCTGGGGGCTGGGCGGGCGAGTGCCGCTCCGCCCCGGCGCCGGGCGGTGCAGGCCGGAGGTGCGGGAGCCGGGTTTTCAGAGCCGCGCCGGGCGAGGTTCCGTTTCTGAACGTTCCGGGTGGCCGTGGGCGCTCGCAGCCGGCGCCCTGCCAGGGTGACGTGCTCGGCGTGCAGTCGCCGGACCTGGGCGTGCGTTTCATTTTTGGGGTCGAGCAGTAGTGTTTCTATAGCAGCTGGGTTCACAAGAACTTAGAAGCATCCTTTTAGTGAAATTAGAAACGGTTACTTAGAAGTTGGAAAGTGGGCCTCATCTTAGAAAAGGGGTAAAAAAAAGTTTGCCCGCGTTGGGTTTGTGGATCGTGGCCGATCTGCGGCCAGCAGCGCGGCTCGCTGTCGTGTTCAGCATCACTCTTCAGGTATTGTCGTTTATGGCTGTCAGCCAGAGGCGCTTACAAGTCCAGCCTCCTTTGCTGTTTCAAGTTGGAACTATGCTAGTTATATTAAACCTGCATTGTATCCTAATTGTTTTTTTGTGAATGCTGTAAATTGCACAATATATTTAAACATATCCGTCTTTGCCTCATACACTCTTCATGCTGCACTCCAAGAAGTGACTTCTCTTTGCAGTTTCCTAAATATGTGCGCGTGTGTGTGTGTGTGTGTGTGTGTGTGTGTAAATATGTATCTATCCCTCTCAATGTTAGCTGGTGTGGTGGAGCACACCTCTAATCCCAGCAACCCTGGAGGCTGAAGCTGGAGGATCTAAAGTTCAAGACCAGGACTGGGGATGTGGCTCAAGCAGTAGCGTGCTCCTCAGCACCACATACCAACAAAGATATTGTGTCTGCTGAGAACTAAAAAATAAATATTAAAAATTCTCTCTCTCTCTCTCTCCCCCCCCTCACTCTCTGAAAAAAATTAAAAAAAAATAAAGTTCAAGACCAGTCTCTGCAAATTCTGGAAGCCCTAAGCAACTTAGGCTCTGTCTAAAAAGGTGTGGTTCAGCGGCTAAGCACCCTGGTTTCAATTCCTGACACCAAAATATAAATAAATAAAAAATAAAATAAAGAAAAAAAAACCCTAATGTTAGTAACTACATATAGGCATATGTATATATGAGTATATAAAGTACAGATGTATGGGCTGGTGTTGTGGCTCAGTGGTAGAGCACTCACCTAGCATGTGTGAGGCCCTGGGCACCACATAAAGATAAATAAATAAAGGTATTGTGTCCATCTACAAGTAAAAAATATTTTTAAAGGTATATATAATTTGCATTTTATGTTTTATGTCCTAAAGGGGCTTAACCACTTAGCTAAATCTCCAGCCCTTTTTAAAATTTTTGAATTTTGGGATAGGGTCTTGTATTGCAGAGGCTGTCCTGGAACTCCCAATCCTCCTGCCTAAGCCTCCAGAGTAGTTGGGATTACCTATGTGTGCCCCCACCCTGGCTCATCTCAGATGGTCATTTTGGTAGCTTTCAGTTACTTGGTTTAGTGATAACATCTTTTCCCTTTCTTTCTTCTATCTTAAAATCCAGTCCGAGAGTTCATGCAGCCTGTCATCTCTGGTTTAAGACCTGATCATGAATTAAATGTTTTACAAGTACTTAACAGTGGAGAGAACATTTCAGAACAGAAAATCACAGAGACGGAATCATAGAAGCAGAATGAACAGGAAAAGTGAGTAACGGTGCAAGTTGGACCCATAGCATGGAGTCAGAATACACCTGGGCATGCTAGATTATCATGTTGGTCTTTAATTTTTGGATTTTCCAGGTATTCTTTCTTATTGTTTTCTAGGCAGTGCTCACATGTGTAGGGATGCTTTGATCAGTCTGTAGTGTATTGCTGTCCTTCTCCTTTTTGTTTTGGATCATTTGTGTAGCAGGGAGCACGCAGTTAATGCTGTGTATTGTTGAAGCTGAGCAGACATGATGGCAGCTTGGGGCCAGTCTCTGACCTTTCTTTATCATCCTGGTTTTCTTTTCTAGGTATGTATCACTAAGCAAATCACCCCAACTTAGGGACTTAACAACACATTTTTCTTATGGTTCTGTGGGTTGCCTCCACTCAACTAGGCAGCTCTCACTGGGAGTCTCATGAATTTGTAGTCATGATAGATGGTGGTTGGAGTTGAAGTCATCTTGAAAGTCTCATTCACTTGTCTGGCAGATGATGCTGGTGGTTCTCTGGGACCACAGCCTGGGCTGTCAGAACCCTACAGGAGGTCTCTCCTTGTGGCTTGGGCTTCCTCACATCATGGCAGTTGAGTTCTGGGTGTATATCCCAAGAGTAGGAAGTGGAAGTGGGCAGCTGCCTGAATGGTGACCCACACCTGTAGTGAGGCTGAGGCAGGAGGATACTTGAGCTCACAAGTTTGCAACCAGTCTGGTCAACATACTGAGACTCACCTAAAAAAAAAAAAAGTTTATCCTTATGTAATAAGTCTGTGTATGTTAGTACTCTAAAAATTAAAGTATCATTTTTTTTCCTGTTTGAACTTTAGTGTGTGTGTGTGTGTGTGTGTGTGTGTTTGTGTGTGTGTTGCTAGAGATTAAATCCAGAGGTGCTCTACCACTGAGCTATACCCGCATCCTTTTTATTTTTTTAATTTTGAGATAGGATCTCACTAAGTTGCCCAGGCTGGCCTCAAACTTGTGATCCTCCCACCTGAGGTTCCAGAGTTGCTGGCATTACAGGTATGCACCACCATTGTACCCAATTCCTGTTTGAACTTTTTAATAGATTAGTTGAGCACACCTACAGAAATAGGAAAAAATTGCATGTTCTATAGTAATGGTTTTGCTGCAATATTACAGAGAGATTTTTAAAAATTATCTGTTGGGACTGGAATTGTGGCTCAGTGGTAGACTGCTTGCCTAGCATGTTTGAAGCGCTGGATTCAAGCCTCAGCACCGCATAAAAATAAATAAATAAAAGGTATTGTGTCCATCTACAACTAAAATTTTTGAAAAATTATCTGTTGTAATTATAATAATTTTGAATGGTCTCTTAAATACCAATATTTTCATAGGATCAAAGTTTCAAGGTTATCTCAATCTTTTTCCATCTTCTCCTTCCTAGTGGGTGTATTACCTCCTGTTTTTTATAAATGGTTGCATCAACTAGTATCTTTTTTTTCTTGAAAGAAAGACAAAATTGGGGCTGGAGATTTGGCTCTAGCGGTAGCGCACTCGCCTGGCATGTGTGCGGCCCGGGTTCGATCCTCAGCACCACATACCAACAAAGATGTTGTGTCCACCAAGAACTAAAAATAAATATTAAAATTCTCTCTCTCTCTCTCTCTCTCTCTCTCTCTCTCTTAAAAAAAAAAAGAAAGAAAGACAAAATTAAGTAAAAGCAATACTGACTTTGTGGTAAATTCTGACAGTAGATTTTAAGGTGGTCTCAAGACCCTCCACTACTTGGCATAATGAGTCCTGGTTAACATTTTCTTTCTTTTTTTTAATATATATATTTTTTAGTTGTTGATGGACCTTTATTTTAAATGCTTATTTACATGTGGTTCTGGGAATCGAATGCAGTGCCTCACACATACAAGGCAAGCGCTCTACCGCTGGTCTACAACTCCAGTCCCCTAGTTAACATTTCCTTAGATGTAATTTTCATGGATATTTTCTGTGTATGAATATATATATTTACTACACACACATACACACACACACACATTCCTTAGACAAACACCCCCAGATAAATGGGATTACATTAAATATGTTGTAAGTTGCTAGGATGATGCTTCCATGAAGTTGTTTGAACACAAACCTTTGAGTAATTCTGTGAGTTTATCACTGTGTACTTTATTAGTAATGGACTTACTGGGGTAGTGGGTGTGGTTTTAAATTTAAAATTTTTATGAATTTTTGAATGATTTAATGTCCTTTTGTGTTGGTGTGTGTGCTGGGTTTTTGTTTGATTTTGAAGACCTGTGGAAATAGACCCCTTGCTGAGTGTTTTTTGTGGTGATGGTTTATCTTTTCCTCTCCCTACCTGCCATCTCTGTTGGACACTCCAGATTTTCCACCTGCTGGAAGACCCCAGCTGGAAACTACCCTTCACCTACCACCACTTTCTCCTGGTGTCATGCTCCCTCCTGGCTGGTTGTGACAGTCTGGAGCCAGCCTGGGGTGTTGGCACACATTCTGAGTTTGTGCACTTAAAACCATTTTAAAGTTTACAGGTGGGCTGGGGTGTGGCTCAGTGGTAGAGCACTCACTTAGCATGTGTGAGGCCCTGGGTTCAATTCTCAGCACCACATAAAATAAAGGTCCATTGACAACTAAAAAAATGTTTTAAAAAAATAAAAAATAAAGTTCAAAGGTGACCTACTTTTTTTTTTCAAAGCAAGTCTGCTTAATTTATTTGTGATGAAAGGCAAATTGGAACTTACTGTGTAAGATTTGCCTTCTGGTCTTCAATGCAAATCCTCAGTCCAGCGCCGAGCTCTCAAGGACTGACCTTCCTTTCCTCTGAGATCCTGTGCCTGTCTCCCCGTAAGCTGGCACTGTACCTTTCCGACAGACATTTGAAGTTCACTTTGCTGTTGGCACTTAGCCCACAGACTCACTGATTTCTTAAATATTTTGAAATGCCCATCTTTACAGACATTTAAACAAATATGAAATCATTATGAACATTATACAACATAGAAAAGCATAATGAAGAAAAGTAATCTTCAGTGTCACTTAGATATAAATGTAAAAAACTTGACATTCACATCCATTCCTTCTGTGCACATATGCATATGATCATCATCATCTTTCTATTTCACTTAATGTTAAATCAAGGCTGAACATTTTTGTATTTTATTAAGTATTATTTGAGAGTATCATTGTTAATGGCAATGTAATATTTCAGTCCATTGCTGTTCCATAATTCATTAGATCATCTCCTTGTTATCAGATGTTTAGGTTTCTAGCCTTCCTGCTGTAGAAACACTGTGATGCCCCTGTTTGTCTTTCTGTTGGGGTATCCCCTTGGGGTTGGACATCCTGAACAAAACCTTTGGATTTTCTAATATCTCTTCTCCTACTCATGCATGCAATGATTGCCTACGTAGAATACACATGCAGAAATCTTGAGGACCTGGCAGGTGAGTCAGCACACATCCCTGTCCCCAGGAAGCTCAGGACTGCCGGGGACTGTGGACGTCTGCATACTACCACTCTCCTTTCCTTATTAGCTGTGGCATGCCAGGGGCCACTCAGACAGTCTTTCTGTGCACTCTGCTGAGTGCACGTGTTTGTTGCAAACCTTTGGCAGTTGTTAGATGGAAAGGTCTCTTATTTAAAAAAAAAAAAAAAGCTTTTTTTTAAAAAATATTTTTTTAAAGAGAGAGAGAGAATTTTTAAAAAATATTTATTTTTTAGTTTTCGGTGGACACAACATCTTTGTTTGTATGTGGTGCTGAGGATCGAACCCGGGCCGCATGCATGCCAGGCAAGTGCGCTACCGCTTGAGCCACATCCCCAGCCCATAAAAAAATATATTTTTTTTAATATTTATTTTTTAGTTGTATTTGGGCACAATACCTTTATTTGTTTATTTTTATGTGGTGCTGAGCATTGAACCCAGGGCTCCGCACGTGCTAGGCAAGCGCTCTACTGTTGAGCCAGAACTGCAGCTCCCCCAAAAAAGCTTTTTTAATATTTGAATGCTACTAGTTTTCATTTTTGGCTGTTTTATCTTAAGTGGGTCACCTTATGCCATTTGTCCATGTTTTCACTGAGCAATCCTATTGTCTTGTTTGTAAGTGGTCTTTTTTTTTTTTAAGAGAGAGAAACTTTTTAATATTTATTTTTTAGTTTTCCGTGGACACAACATCTTTGTTTGTATGTGGTGCTGAGGCTCGAACCCAGGGTGCACGCATGCCAGGCGAGCGCGCTACTGCTTGAGCCACATCCCCTGTAAGTGGTCTTTATAATAAATACATTAGCTGTTGTTAAGTACATTTGTCACAATATTTTCTAAGATCATTATTGTCTTTACGCTCTGTTTGTGAGTTTTTGAGTTAAAACATATGGCAGGCTCAGTTCTGGATCTTTCTTCTTTGAACTTCTGGTTAAAGGGCATTCTCCTTAGTTTGACTTTTACATTCAGCTTTCTACCAGCATTGAAGGATGTTGTGGGGAAAGGATCCATCTTGAGGAGACCTCCTGATTCTGACAGGCTCTGAGGTGTGGTTTGCACCCAATAGCCGATGTCTGCCTGTCTTGGTGTGCTGTGGGTGAGCTTGAGTGCAAATGGACAGAGAAGGTGAAGACCCTCCTCCCTGCTCATGGCACAGGTGCCCTGTAAAATCAGGCCCTCCCCTTCCTGGCTCCAGGGATCATCGATCTGCTTTCCATTGCTAAGTGTTTCCTTTCTAGAAATCTAATAAAAATGAGCTGTGGCAAATGGGTGCATAAACAGATGTGGTCTTTTGAATCTGCCTTCTTTCATTTAGCCCAACATTTTTGCGATTCCTCACGTGGTGGTGGTGGTAGCAGTCTGGTTCTGTCGATCGCTGAGCAGTACCCTGTGGGTCATGTGAAGGTAGCACAGGGTCTGTCCATTCACCACGTCATGAGAACTTGGGTCATTTCTGGCCATGCTGAGCCAGGCTGCCATGGTGTTTTCCTCTCTCAGGTAGACTCCTAGGACGGAACTGCTGATTGCAAAGTGTGGATTTACTTTTAGAGAATCTGCAAAGCTGTGTTCTCAAGTGGCTTTCCCATTTTCTTTCTTTCTTTTTTTTTTTAAACAATACCTTTATTTTATTTATTTATTTATTTTTATGTGGTGCTGAGGATCTAACCCAGGGCCTCGCATGTGCTAGGTGAGCGCTCTACCACTGAGCCTCAGCCCCGGCCCCAGGCTTTCCCATTTTCCATTCCCACTTCCAGGTCTAGAGACGCTTTTATTCCTCATCTTCTGAGTTTTGGGAGCTGGTTGTTCCTTGATTCTTTTGCTGGACAGCTGCCTAAGGTTGTGAAGGCCTGAGGCTGTAGCTCAGCAGAGCATCATCTAGGAGTGGAGAGTGACCTCTGACTACCCAGGAAGGTCTGAAAGTCACCGAGTCAGAAACCAAGGAGGGAGTGCTATTCACCCGGAGGAGGCGCAGCGGGTCCCTGGGCTTCTGCTGCACTGTGTACCACAGAATGTGTCCCTGGGCCTTGTCGGCTGAGCCAGTGATTGGGGGCGAGTCTGTCACCTTGTTCTTGTTAGCACATTGTGTGACAGGATCCTGCGTCCCTGTGATGGTGTTCTGCTCTGAGAGAAGTGAGGCCGGGTGGTCAGGAAGTAGTTCTGTATCATTTCATGGAGGAAAAACATTTTCAAGGACAGTTGATTGGAGCCCTTTGAAACTTTTAGAAATAATTTAGAGAGTATCCTTTCAGCAACTTTATCTTTCTTGTCCTTTTTTCTTTTATTTTAATATAACTTTATTTTATCTACTTATTTATTCTTATGTGGTGCTGAGGATCGAACTCAGGGCCTTGCATGTGTGAGGTGAGCGCTCTACCGCTGAGCCACAACCCCAGCCCCATCCTTCCTGTCCTTTTAGCCTCACTGTTAGATTTATGTAGATGGTCTGACCTGGAAAAAGGGAAACTAAGGTGGAGATCACTCTGTGCGATTGGAAATGCCCAACTATTAAAAAACAGGTGGAGATGAATAAAGAAAGGCTGGCTGCTGAGTTGTCAGTAGTGGTAATGCTGTGATTCAGATGTGTTGAGTCTCCCTGCAGCTTGGTCCAGGGACGGGGAAGAGCTGGTCTTGTAGTGTGTGCCCTGGTCTCTGCTCCGGGGTTCCTCTGTTGAGGGTGTGCAGGCACAGAGAGAACAAGTGGAACCCTTTGCCTTGGGGAGATGGTGGCCATTAAGGAGAAGGTCCAAAGCAGACTGAGCAGTCATGTCACTGGAGGGCAGGGTACCTGTTCAAGGAAGACCTGCTTGAAGGTGCACCGGGTCTATCATGGGATTTGAACCCCAAGCACCATATGGTTTATATTATGTGCTTTATTCTCAGTATTTGGCCTTTAACATTAGGTGAGCCCTAGCGTTCCTCTTTGTCTTCCCCTCTTTTATAAGAAAAGGACCTAAAATTGGGAGTGTAGGGACATACTTTTAAGTCCTCAGGGCTGGGATTGTGTCTTGTCTTTGCTTGTCTGCATTATTGGGCACAGTGCCTGGTCCATAGATTGGCTAATATTTCCTCGGGTTGTTCTTGTCACTGACATCCACAGTGATTTAGTCACATTACCATGAATTCACTTAGGCTGAAGTACAGCGTAATATCACTAGAGCAGAAGTCCCAAGACCACCCCTGGATGCTTGATTTTTTTTAAGGGGCTCACAGCTATGATTTACCATGATGAAAGACACCTGGGGCCTAGTCCAGAGGAAACCTGACGAAGCACAGGGTGGGTGCTCTTTGGGTGGAGGTGCCCAGGATGCCCTTAGTTACCCCAGCAACAAATTCTGAGGACACGGGTGGACTGTGGCCTACCAGGGAAGCTCCTTAGCAATTGAGCACCCCGGGTTTTTTCTGGGGGCTGGTCACGTAGGCACCCCTGCCTAGCACTTGCTGAAGTTCTGGGTCTTGGAAGACAGCAGGTGCACATCACGCGTTGTGCGTTGGGTGAGCAGTTCAGGGATAGGGAGCCACTCTGAACTTCTACGCATGGTGGAGACTCCTGAAGTGTGTTTCATAGACACCTGCCCAAGACTGGCCTCTAAGACTCTAAGCAGAGCACCTGGGCCTGCCCGGTGGGTGCCTCTTTTCTGTCTGCGATAGACTGTGGTCTGGCAGAGGGATTTCTGGGCGTTCCAGGTTCATCCTTCCGAGAGTAGGGGACATTTTAGGCGTGTTTGAGCACAGCAGCTGTTCCTTGGCTAGGGAGAAGGGTTAAGCAAACCTACCTGGGGTCTTTTTGGTGGTTTTGTTTCAAGGAAGCTTTTTGGTGGTTACCTAGAATCCTTCTTGCCTGGTTTTAAGACTTATTGAAAAATTTTCCATTTTAGAGAGGCTCTGGGATTTAGTTAAAATGTAGTTAGCCAGTTATTTCTTCCATTTCTGTCTGGAGAGCTATGGTACCATTTTCTTTCCCCCTTATTTGACTTCATTTTAAAGTTTTATTTTACTTTGATGGGCTCAAAAATCTTTTCTGAGTGACTTCTTAAATTGGTATGCTCAGAAAGACTCTTTCCTTGAGTGAAAAAAAATTGTTGTTTTAGATTTAAAAAATGCCAGTTGTGTTCTTTGTTAGATTCTGAGGCTGTTGCAACAGGCTATCCCAGTTGGGTGGTGTAAAGCACAGAAGCTGTTCTCTCACTGCTGGGGAACACTGCCCCCCCCAGGTGTCTGCAGAGGGCAGCTCCCTCCCACCTGTGTTGGGTCTCCCTGGAGCTCAGCTTCCTGTGGCTCCGCTCCAGGCTCTGTCTCTGTCACCGTGTCCCTCTTGTGTGTGTCTGTGTTTTTCAGATCGTGTAAAACATGTAACACGAGATCTTAATGGATTTCCTGCATCACAGCGTTGTCAGGCGCACACGTGCATTTGTGTTTTATAGGTTTACAACTGCTCTGCATACCTTTTCATCCTGATGACTGAAATTCTGCACCCATTTCCCCTCCCCCGGCTCCTGGCAACTCCCATTCTACTTTGTGTCTTTTTTTGTCTGTGGTACTGGGGATTGAACACAGGGCATCCTGCATGCTAGGCAGGTGCTCCACCCCAGAACACCAGCCCTTTAAATCCCCTCCTGCCTCAGCCTCCCAAGATGCTGGGATTATAGGCTTGCACCACACCTTTGTGTGTATCCTTGCATTCAGCGTCCACATGGGTAATCTAGATTGTTTTCATCTCAAGATCCTTCTGCAAGATTCTTATTCATATATATGGTCATATTCACAAGTTCCGGGAGTTAGGATGGGGATGAAGCTTTTTGATTATAGTCATTGAAAATGTATTAATGCATATACCTTTCTGTACCATGAATAATAAAGTCCTTTGTCTTCTACCCAAGAAGACACAAGCCTCTTCTGCCAGCACCCATGAAATAATAGCATTTTAATTAGTAGCTTGCAAGGAGGATACAATCTCAGACAAATACTAACATGTTCAGAAAAAAAAAATCTAGGTAGGTTGAATTCTCACAAAGTTACTTTATTAAATAGCAGATTTTAAAATGTGAAATCTTACAAATACTCTTCTCAAAAGCCTGTCAAATGACTGTGGCTGTAGCTTGGTGGTAGAGCACTTGCCTAGGACATGTGAGGCCCTAGGTTTGATCCTTAGCACACATAAAAACAAACAAATAGAATATATATATATATATATTTACGTCTATCATTGCTGGGTGAGGTGGTATACAACTGTACTCCCAGTTGTCTTAGGAGGCTGAGGTAGGTGAATCACAAGTTTGAAACCAGCCTCAGCAACTTGGTGAAGCTCTCTACGCAACTTAGTGAGACCCTGTCTCAAAGTAAAAAGGACTGGGGATATAGCCCAGAGGTAAACTACCTCTGAGTTCAATCCCCAACACCCCCCCAAAAAAACAAAAAAAGAGTATGTTCTTTTTTTAATCTATTATTATTATTATTATTATTGTGTGTGTGGTGCTGGGAATTGAACCCAGGGCCTTGTGCCTGCGAGGCAAGCACTCTACCAACTGAATTAAGTCCCCAGCCTATCTTTATTATTTTTATGTGATGCTGAGGATCGAACCCAGTGCCTCACATGTGCTAGGCGAGTGCTCTACCACTGAGCCACAGCCCCAGTCCAAAAGTCTATATTCTATTTCTCCATTTTATAAATTATCCCTTATTTCAGGTATGTTAGTTAAGGTAATGCTTACTAGATGCTATAATGGATAACTCCCAGCTCTCTGGTTCTTGCCTTGTCCTGTGTGGGCATTCTGGGCTGGAAGTCTTTCCTGGGTTGCTTTTTCACTATCCTGATCTCATGACTCCTTGGGTTTCCTAGTGTTTTTTTTTTTTTTAATATTTATTTTTTAGTTGTAGTTGGGCACAATATCTTTTTTTTTAACTTTTTTTTTAACACAATGCCTTTATTTTTATGTGGTGCTGAGGATCGAACCCAGGTCCCGCCCGTGCTAGGGGAGCGCTCTACCACTGAGCCACAATCCCACCCCGGGCACAATATCTTTACTTAATTTATTTATTTATATGTGGTGCCGAGGATCGAACCCAGGGCCCTGCATTCGCTAGGTGAGTGCTCTACCGCTGAGCCACAACCCCAGCCCAGAAGGTATTGTTTTTATTAGAAAAAATTTTAAGCATGTCAGAATAGAGAGAGTAATATCAGAGCTCTAAAACATATCCTTTACCTCATTCCAACAATTATCACCATTTTGTATCTTTTACTACCACTTTTCTTTTCTGGACTATTTTTTTTTAGTTCTTCTTGTTGATTAAAAAGAAATAGTGCTCTCATAAAAAATAACATTGTGGAAATTATCTGACTTAGGAAAGGAGACACCTATAACCTTACCTGTCAGAAAGAGCCCCGTGTGCCCACATGTGGGCTCATGTGAGGTGTGTGTGCAGTCTTCAAGGATGTCTTTTTTTTATTGTGATGTTGGGGATTGAACCCAGGGCCTTGTGTATGCAAGGCAGGCACTCTACCAACTGAGCTATATACCCAGCCCAAGGATGTAATCTTTAAGGATCTTTCTGTATCAGTCTTAAATATAGATAGTGTATTCCATTATATGGATTACAACATGATCAGCCGGGTTCAGTAATGCATACCTATAATCCCAATGACTGGGGAGGATGAGGCAAGTTCAGAGCCAGCCTCAGCAACTTAGTGAGGCCATAGGCAACTTAGAGAGACCCTGTCTCTAAATAAAATACAAAAAAGGCTGGGGATATAGCTCAGTGATTAAATGCCCCTGGTTCAATCCCCAGTACCAGTCATCATCATCATCGTCATCGTCATCTAGTTCCCTATGGGGGTATTTTTGGTTTTTCAGTTTTTCCCTATTAAATACTGCTGCACTAAAAAAGGAATATGTACATAAAATTTAAAAATAATGCTGCACTAACAACCTCCTACATTTTTTAATATGGTATGTTTTAGAATTGTCGGTTCAGATATGTACATCTTTTTTTAAAATAATAACTTCAGTGCCTCACATGTGCTCGGCAAGTGCTGTACCACAATCAGCCCTAGCATATGCACATCTTAAAAAGATTTATAGATATTGTCAAATTGTCCTCCCAAATGAGTATACCGATTTATGCCTTCAGCAGTGGATGGGAGTGCACAGATTTTTTTTTAAGTGGTTCTGGGACTTGGACCCAAGGGTGCTCTACCCTGATCTACATCCTTTTTTATTTTATTTTTATGTGGTGCTGAGGATCGAACCCAGTGCCTCATGCGTGGCAGGTGAGTTCTGTACCACTGAGCCCCAGCCCCAGCCCCTTGAGCTGTATCTTGAGCCCTTTTTATTTTTTTTTTATATTTTATTCAGAGACAGGGTCTCACAAAGTTGCTGAGGCAGGCCTCAACCTTAACAACCTTCCTGCTTCCACCTCCTGAGGTGCCGAGGTTACAGGCATGCACCACCGTGCCCTCCTAGAGCAGCATGGCTTTACAGTCTACTTTGTCCTGGTGCAGACAGGGCCCAGAGGTCAAGGGCTCTCTTAGTCCAGGCTTGTTTCTGCAGCAATGCAACTGAAGCTCCTGATGGTTGACTTCTGGTCACTTCCTCCTCCAGGGTTTCTTCCAGACCTGACTCTAGCCTGCCTGATTTCTTCATGGCCTTACTTTTGTGTTTCTGGGTCTCAGTTCACAGGAGCTTCCTGGAGGCCTCTGAACCAGATGCCCAAAGACAGTGGGAGTAGGGGCAGTAATTGTCTTCCTGCTGCGTTGCTCCTGGTTAGCCTTTCTTTCCCCGGCAGTAGTGGGCATGGAAACCAGGGCCTTGTGCACACTGGCAAGCCGCTACTCCTGAGCACAGCCCATCCCTGAGGCTGGGTTATTTGATCCTTTGAGAGGTGCACAGACTGCTCTCTGCCAAGGTTTTCTGCAGTCTTGTTCTCCTGTTATTTGGGATGTAGAAACATTTGCAACCCAGTGGGGACTTCTGCACTCAGGGCTTTCTCATTCCTTCCATTTCTCCTTGAGAAGTTGTAGTTCTTGCCTGTGCCATCCTTTTCTTGGAATCCTGTGTGGAGGCAGTCAGTAGAATCCTTCTCTGACTCTTCCCACCCCCCTGGGCCAGAGGCTGCTGCAGGTGGTAGATCATTGGCATCATCGTGGGCTCCCAGCTCTGCAGCATTCCTGCCTAGCATTCCTGCCTGTGCTCTGCCTCCTGACTGCGAAGCCAGGGCCACAGAAGCTCTGGTTGTCTTCACAGCCAACCCCACTTCAAGGGACTCATTTGATGTCAGAGGTCGTTCAGGAAAGCAGAAACTACTGTGGGTATTTCCAGCAGGAAGGTGTTTAGCATAGTGAATCAGAGGATTACAAAACCATGAGTAGGGTGGGGGGTGATGGTGGTAGCATCAAAGCCAGAAGGAGCTGCTGGCAGCTCTCAGAAAATTAGGACTTGTGCTTATTACACAAAACTGCTGCAGATGAGCTGTGCGCTCCCTAGGACCAGGGAGGGTGAAATTCAGAAGAATGCTCAGTGGTGCTGGTGAAGTGACCCTGCCACTCCACTGAACAGCCCCAGCTGGCATCATCTCACTGCTTTCCGAGTCTTATGGGATAGTGGTGCTTCTTGTCACTGAATCGGGGCTGTGGCTCCTGTCATTCAAGGGAGAGCAAGATGTCACCAGCACCCAGCCTGTTTCCCTGCTGGGAGGGCAGCACAATCTTGCTGGCCACGGATCTGACCCTCAGCAAGGTGCTGTTAAGTTATATGATGATAGTGTGCAGCATGGAAATGAATATAAAAATCTGTGCATAAATAAAATTTTGTCTTTATAATTACTTTACTTACAGACTATAAAGCAATTGGCAAAATAGGAGAGGGAACATTTTCTGAAGTCATGAAGATGCAGAGCCTGAGAGATGGAAACTACTATGCGTGTAAGCAAATGAAACAGCACTTTGAAAGGTAGGTGTCCGAGACAGCTGCCACCCATTGCTGACGCAGCCTTGAGTTTAGGGCAGTCTCTGTCCTGGGAAAACTGTTCATTTAGTTGTAAATAAGTAGTACGATCCCTTGGGCATTGAGGGTCATGGGCTGAAGAGCTGCTTATAATGCTGGCATTTCCTTTTGTCCAGGCTTACAATGATGTCAGTGATGAATAGCGTGAGATTTTAAGTTGTAAAGGCATGACTCAAAGAGTTGTATGTGTGTTGGGGTCTTACAAATCAGACCTTCGTCCAGGTGCCTTAGAGGTGCTTGAAGTTTAATTACTTGTGAAGCATGTGGACATGATGAGGAATGATTTCCAGGTAGGGATAGAGGAACTTAATTCCTGGGTGACCTCAGCTGCCCGTCCATGGGGAGGAACTGTGGTTCGTGCTCATGCCTGTGGAAGACCACCCTGGCTTTTTCTTTCAGAGCAGACTCTGATGGTCTCAGAGTTGGCCAGCTTCTCAACATACGCTACACCAACAAGCCCAAAATGGATGCCATTAGGAAACTGTCTGAACGAGGAAGTGAGTGCTGGCTTCATTGTAACATGAAACTTTTCAATAAAAAGTCTGAGGCCAGTAATTTATGTCTCTAAATAGCCAAAGAATTTTGAAAGCATAATTATTTCACCATATTGATGCACAGCCTTCTGGAGAGTTTTGGGGTATAGACCTTGATTTCAGACTCTAAGTATGAAAAGTCATTTCTCAGGTCAGAAGAGGAGTGTTGCCAGTTCATCTCACTAGAGAGGGTTGAGAGTAGCACTTCATCCTCATCACATCTCGTCCAGGTAGCTGTTATCCTTGCTTTGCACAGGAGGGGAGGTTCCCTGACCTTGTCACTAGCTCTGCACCTCTGGGTTCGAATCCACTTTTCACCAAAGCCAAACCCTGGCTCTTTACTGCCCAGACCACATGGTGGTTCACCTACCACTTCCAAGACTCAGCTGCTGCCAAGGTCTTCTGCTTTGCCTTTCCTGGGACTTCTTCCTCTACATATTCCACACTCTCTGTCCCCAACCCTCCATTCCGTCCATCTTTACCTTCAGACTACCAAAGACAGAGAATTAGATGCACGGTATGCTGACGATCCTGCATGGAGAGAGCGGAGAGCAGCTTCCTCCATAGGCACCCTGTGAGCCCCTGCCCCAGCAGCCAGCACTGGACTTTGAGCAGCAAGGGTGGCACCTTTGCCCACCCCCCACCAAGGACTGAGGACTGGATCCTTTCAGGTTCTCACTGTGGGGTTCAGGGAGAGAGAACTTAAAGGTGACCACAGGTGTGCTGCTGTCATTTTGGTAAAGAGGTAAGCGTACACAGTGGGTGGATGCTGAGCCCCAGAGTTTTGCACTCACAGCAGTGCTGTGAGGAGACCACACTTGGTCACACAGGTGCCCACGGGAAGAGGGATACAGGTGTAGCTCATTTTAGGAAGGTTTCTGGTGAAGAAGGTTGGCGAGTTCTGAGAGCAGACCTTTGCTAATCCTGTCACCTCCCGAATACCCACCTCTAATCACCATAGCCAGATTAAGTTTCTACCCTCTTAAAGCCTCACAGTGGACATTCAGTTCAGTGTCTGTAAGATGAAGTGTCACAGTGGCTGGTGTTTTGTGCTATTTGGATGCACAGACTCAGTCACGTGGCCCATTGCTGAGTTTTAGTTTCAACAGGCATTTGTTAACATGCCTTAGGACCTGCCAAAGCTGTGTAGTCCAAACCCAAGGAGAACTGGACATTGGATTTCATTTTGTGAGTTCTGATTTGCTCTTTATATATGTCTTCAAAACCCTAGGATGGGTCTGAGACTGTGGCTCAGTGGCAGAGCACTCGCCTAGCAGGGTGAGGCACTGGGTTTGATCCTTCACACCACATAAAAAGGCATGATGTCCATTCACAACTACAAAAATAAATAAATAAATAAATAAATAAACCAACCTACCAGCCATCCCACCCTGGGACACAGGAATCCCCTCACGGTTGGTCTGCTGTGGCCAAGGGAAGCGTTCTTTTGATATGACCTATCATCTTTTCTACGAGGCTTTCTGTGCTCCTTTTATACTTTCCTTGCTCCAGCCCTAGAACCTGCCATTTCTCTAAGGAGCCCTGATTCCTTTCATTGGAGGAAGGTATTTAGAAACTAAGATCTGGACACTGGGTGTCCTAGTACTGGGAGCTGACGCTTCCAGGGCTCTTGGCAAACAGTGCTGGTGGTGCCAACCCATCACGCCCGTGCCTGGCTCTCCTTCCCATCTCTATTCAAGTGCCTATGAGAGCATACCCATAAAATAAATAAATGGGATGAAGAAATGATTCTTTCTCATAGAAGAATTTCACTTAATACATGTAGGGGGATAAGGGAAATAGGGAACCATCATGAGAATGCACATGTAATAATTTTTGCAGTCAGAAATCATTTCTGGGGGAAACTCAAAAGTTATTTCTGACTATAGAAATAATTACGTGTTCATTATTACTTGCTTATTGTTATATGTTAAATTATTACAGGCTGATGCATGCTAAATTAATGGGTGAAACTATGAAGAGAAATAGGATTTCTATATAGCCCTAAAATATTTCCTCCTAGATACTTTATTTTTAAAATTTAATTTATTTTTAAGCTCATACACAAAACATAGAAATTATAAATATTAATGGGGTGTCATGTAATGTTTTGATACATGTATACATTGTATAATTTTTTACATTTATTTTTTAAAATTTTATTTATTTATTTATTTTTGGTACTTGGGATTGAACCCAGGGCACTTAACTATTGATATATATCATGAGCCCATTTTTTGTATTTAGAGACAGGGCCTCGCTAAGTTGCTGAGGCTTTGAATTCGTGATCCTCCTGCCTCAGCTTTCTGAGCCACTGGGATTACAGATATATACCACCACGCCTGGCACATCATGTAATGTTTAAATCAGGTTAAATATATCTGTTTCCTCAAACATTTGTCATTTCTTTATGGTAAAAACTTTCCAAATATTAATTTTTTAAAAATATATTTTAATACATTTTATTAGTTTATTTATTTATTTATTTATTTTAGAGAGAGTGAGAGAGGGGAGAGAGAGAGAGAGAGAGAGAGAGAGAGAGAGAGAATTTTTAATATTTTTTTTTTTTAGTTCTCAGCGGACACAACATCTTTGTTGATATGTGGTGCTGAGGATCAAACCCAGGCCGCACGCATGCCAGGCAAGCGCGCTACCGCTTGAGCCACATCCCCAGCCCTATTAGTTTATTTTTATGTGGTGCTGAGGATGAAACCCAGGGCCTCACATGTGCTAGGTGAGCGCTCTACCACTGAGCCACAACCCCAGCCCTCCAGATATTAATTGTAACTACTCTGATTGCCATCAATAATAAATACTAGCTAGTGTTGATTGATTACTGTGGAAGTTCTGACAGATCCTCGTATTGTTTGGTATCCCTTCCTCTAGGAGGTAGGGCTTCCCTCCTTCCTCTTGAGTGTTGATTGGACTTAGTGATTTGCTTCTAAAGAATAGAAGGAACAAACAATGGCATTACAGTTAGAAACCTGGCAGGTCCCACTGTGGCTAAATGGTCCAGGTCACCGTCAGTGGTGAGACAGGGACACAGTGGACCAGGATGGCAGGCTGTGCCACCTGCATGCTTGCCTCCCCAAAGCCATAATCCCAGTGTAACCCTGAGAGCACAGCAGGGGAGTCCAGATTGGGGGACATTCCACAAAACACCTTCCTAGCCCAAGGCTGTCATGGCAGTGAAAAACAAAGACTGAGGAGCTATTGCAGATTGGAGGTGACTCACGGGATGGGATGTGATAACTTTACTGCAGGTGGTATCCTAGATCCTGGAAGAGAAAAGACATTAGTGGAAAAACATGGGAGACCTCAAGTTTAAGTAATAGTTGTACCAGTGTCAGTTTTTTAGTTTTGATAAATTTTATACAAATTGGGTAGACTCCATATTATCTTTACACCTCTTCTGAAAGTCTAAAATAATTTCAACATAAAAGGTAAAAAATAAGACAGTACAAGCAGACCAAGAAAAAAAAAATAAATACAGAAGCCAGGCCCAGTGGTGCACAAGAGTTATACCAGTTACTCAGGAGGCGGAGGCAGGAGGATTGCAAGTTCGAGACCAGCCTGGACAAGTAGCAAGACCCTATTTCAAAATAAAAGATTTAAAGGACTGGGGGCGGGCCTGGGGATGTGGCTCAAGCAGTAACACACTCGCCTGGCATGCGAGGGGCGCTGGGTTCAATCCTCAGCACCACATAAAAGTAAAATAAAGATGTTGTGTCCACCGAAAGGGTTCGATCCTCAGCACCACATAAATGTAAAATAAAGCTATTGTGTCCACCTAAAACTAAAAAATAAGTATAAAAAAAAAAAAAGGACTGGGGATGCAGCGCAATGGGAAAGACCCCCAGTACCACAAAATAGCAAAACAACAAACAAGACAACTATAGGAGATCTGGTACTACTCATTGATCATGAACTTCTGTTCTTAAAAGTGTTGCTGTTAATTCTGATTTATATGGGAAAAAGAATTGTTAGTTTCTTTTGCTTTTGGTGTCATCTCTAAGGATGAGATTGCTAATAATTTGTAGTTTGTTGGATGTTCCAGTGTAGCTGATACTGGTCCAAGTATAATGCTGTTTCTTTGTTTCTTGTGGTGCTGGGGGTGGAACCCAGGGTTTCCTGCCTGCTAGGCAAGCAACATACCCCTAAGCCATACCCTTAAGCCATACACTCTAGCCCTTGTTTTTGTTTTCAGACATGAAAATAATACTTCTGGCTTTTACATGGGAGTATCTTTCTGTAGTATTCTGTCATCATTATCAAAGAAATTGTCTTGTTTACTTAAAGAACAATTTCAAAGTTGATTTTGGGTGCCCTTAGCCATTCGTTTCTGTTCTACTTCTCATTGTCTAAATGAGTCCTCAAAGTCACCTTGCACAGTTGCTTGGGTGGTTTGGGAAAGGTGAAGCATTGGCAGAAGAAGATCACACCATGTCACTCATGCAGGATGATGTTGGCATTCAAAGCCTCTGCCCCCTGACCCCTCCAACTTTACTTCTACTCCTTTCCTCCTACTTGAGTTGGAATTGAAATTGATGGCTTTGGGGGCTGGGGATGTGGCTTAAGTGGTAGTGTGCTCACCTGGCATGCGTGAGGCACTGGGTTCGATTCTCAGCACCACGTAAAAATAAAATAAAGGTATTGTGTCCACCTAAAAAACTAAAAAATAAATATTAAAAAAAAGAAATTGATGGCTTTTGCAGATATCTTTGCTAATATGAAGTTCAAGTAAAGTAAGACAACCAAAGGACACCTTGGTACTGTCTGGGGCAGGGCCTGGCAACTCTGGAGACTGTTTCTCTCTGTTCCTCGGAGGTGAGGTTAGCTCCTGGGCTCTAGCCTGCAGGAAGACCAAGTCGTCCTCATTTCTCTTTGTTGTCTTCACTATTTTCTCCCACCTGTAATCCCCAAAAGTATCCAGTTAAGTAGAGGCTGCCTTTGGCAATGATTTTATTCTGTATTTTGCCTGTAGAAATATTTTTAAGACCCTTACTCATGGTCTTGTTGGGGTCTCTCCTCATGCCCTGAAGCAGAAGGCTCAGTAGTGAGCTAAGCCTGGCCAGCAGAGGCGCCCACTTAAAAGCAGAACCAGAAGCCCCTCTGCTCGTAGGCTTTTAGTTTTGTGACCTTGCACAGCTCTTCATTTTTCTGTGCCCTCGTTTCCTTCCTTACACAGGAGGGACAACAGGGCATCCACCTCCTAAGGTTGTTGTGGGGTCTAGTGAAATAATGCAGGGGCACTCTCATGGTGCCTGCAGGCAACAGCCCCGAGGCTTGCCATATGAACCAGCTCTTCCTTGGCAGGTAAGGCAGGGTCCAAGGGCTTGGAGATGATTTTGGAAATTGAAGAGAGATGATACTAGCGAAAATAGTGAAGCTCATGGCAGGGACTCACCGACATCTGGTGCCAGGAACAGCACCAGGTGACTTGTGTGTCAGTGCCATTTAATCTCACTTCAACCCTCAACCCGGAAGCAAGATGCCAATGTGGCCATCTTTTGGATCAGAGAGCATGCCTTCGTCCCCCGCCCGCTTGGCACTGTGCAGCCAGAAGCTTCCGCCCAGGTCTACTCACTAAGTGGCCTCCACTTTCCTTTTAGGAACATAAAAAGCTATTTTGTAAGGAAGAAATAGAAACGAAGGCAAGAAATTCATGAGTTACTTTAGATAGGTTTTCTGCTTACTTAAAAATAAAGTATGGAAAATCTCAAACAAATACAAAGTAAAGAGTAATGAACCCTACCTAGCAGCAGGATGGAAACCCTGCTGTTTCAATTTAGTCTGTGCCTCTGCACAGCCTCTTCTCCTACCTGGTCAGTATGTATGCCTTAGTGTGGTTTGGGCTGCTAAAATAAAGGACCACAGACTGGTGGATCAAATAGCAGATGTTTGTTTCTCACAGTTCTGGAGTCTGGAAGTCCAAGATCAAGGTGCTGGCAGATCTGGTGTCTGGTGGGAGGGCCTGCTTACAGATTTGCTCAGGGTCATCTTGTGCCCTCAGAGAGCAGAGAGGGGAGCCAAGCTTCTATAGCCTCAGGTCACAGGGCTACCTCCTCATACCTAAGTCTCCTGTCCCAGGAACACCCATCAAGGGTTAGGGTTTCCTGATATGAATTTTGGGGGATACAAACATGAGATTCATAACATTATACAGATTTGGTTTGGTTGGTTGGTTTATTTTACTGGGGATCAAACCCAGCGTCTGGCACATGCTTAGCAAGCACTGAACTGCTTTGCTGCTCGGCTGTACCCTTGGCCCCAACTGTCCTTTTTCTAAGGTAAACTTGCATATATAAATAGCTTATCTGTACAGTTTTGGCAAACAGACATTCCCATGTGATTAATGTCACCCTAAAATATTTCTTTCTTTCTTTCTTTTTTGAATATTTTTAGTTGTAGGTGGACACAATACCTTTATTTCATTTATTTTTTTGTGGTGCTGAGGGTGAAACCCAGTGCCTGACACATGCTAGGCCAGACCTCACCACTGAGCCACAGCCCCGGCCCCACCCTAGAAAATTCCTTCCCATCTCTTTTCAGTCTCTCATTCCCTTCCCAGACGGCCATGGCTGTTTTCTTTACTCCCTCCTAGAATCTCAGACTACGTGAAATCTCACATCTGTGTTCTCATGCCCAGTTCCATTGGCGCAGCAGATTGTCATGGCTATCTTAACAGGTTTGTCCCTCTTTTTGCAGGGGGTGGGTACTGGGGATTGAACTCAGGGCACTTGACCCCTGAGCCACTCCTCAGCCCTATTTGTATTTTATTTAGAGACAGGGTCTCACTGAGTCGCCTAGCGCCTTTTTTGTTGAGTCTGGCTTTGAACTCCTAATCCTCCTGCGGCAACCTCCCAAGCTGCTGGGATTGCAGGCATGCACCACGGAGTCCAGCAGAAGTTTGTCCCTTTTTTAATGCTGAGTGGTATTTGCTCCAGTCTATGACTACATACAGTTTATCTGTTCTGTCAGCGAGGTTGTTTTCTGTTGTGGCCAACCGTGAATAAAGCTGCCACGAAAGTCTTAAGACTTCTGGGTATATATTTTCTTTTTTCCTACTTAATTATTTACAAATGCAATCACTGGATCAAAGGTGGGCAAACATTAACTTTATAAGAAACTGTGGCTAGGCCTTTTCCAAAGTCATTGTAGCTTTGGATTCCCGCCGGCAAAGAGTAAGTTCCAAATGCTTCACATCCTCAGCCAGCATTTGGTGTTGGGAGCATTTTTTTCCTTTTTTAATTAAAAAAAAAACATTTTTTTGGTAGTCATAGATGGACAGCATGCTTTTATTTTGTTTGTTTGTTTTTATGTGGTGCTGAGGGTGGAACCCAGGGCCTCACAGGTGCTAGACAAGTGCTCTGCCAGGAGCCCCAGCCCAGCCCTGGTGTTGGTAGCCTTCTAAGCTGTTGGCCAGTGTGCCATGTCATCTAGAGATTTTGGCCTCCACTTGCTAATGACCAACAACAATGACCACCAATTCACACGCCTTCTGGCTGTTCATGTGCCTTCCTTTTTGAAGTGTCTGTTCAGGTTTTTTTTTTCCTATTTTAAATATTGGGCTATGTGTCTTTTTATTGAGTTGTTTGTAGGAGTCCTTTGTATGTTCTGTGTATAAATCCATCGTTACTTACGTTTTTGGGTTAGTTTTTGCATGTCTGATTTTCTGGTCCATTTTCCCTATGATTTCTCTCATTCTAAGAGGAGGAAGGGGAGAGGGCCAGGAAGAGGAGGGAGCTGTGACTGTGGGCAGGGCAGGGCAGGCCAGGAGAGTAGGAGGAGAGCAGAAAAGGAAGAGGAAGGAACGTCTGTACTATCTTTGCATCTTTTGATGTGCTGGGGTTTTTTTAGCAATATTTTTTAGTTGTAGATGAACACATATCTTTATTTATTTATTTTTTTTATGTGGTGCTGAGGGTGGAACCCAGGGCCTCACACATGCAAAGCAAGCGCTCTACCACTGAGCCCCAGCCCCAGCCCCTTTTTTTGTACTAGGGATTGAACCCAGGGATGCTCTACCACTGAGCCTTATCCCCAGCTGTTTTTATTTTTTACTTTGAGACAGGGTCTTGCTAAGTTGCTAAGACTGTCCTTGAACTTATGATCCTCCTGCCTCAGCCTCATAGAGTAGCTGTTATTACAGGTGTGGCCACCACATTTGGCTGATATGCTGAAATTTTTAATGTCAAACCCAGTGTAAGGAATTATCTCCTTTTTATGGTTTTTGTTTTCTGTTCTCAGTCTTAGAAATCTTTAATTATCCCCAGGCTGGAACAATGCTATATTTTCTTCTAAAAATACAACTTTAACTTTTACAATTAGGTCCATGACCCATCTCAAATTAATTTTTGTGTATATTGTGAGGTACAGAGGTCAAGGATTATCTTTTCCCCAGTGGATATCTAGTTGTTCCAACACCATTTGTTAAAGATGTTTCTAAAAGAGAAAAAAAATGTTCCTTTTCCTCATAGGCTGCTTTGTCAGAAGCCAGTTGACTACAAAAGTGTGGGTCTGGGCTGTTTCTCCCTCTGAAGGTGGTCCACATTCTCCTTTGAATGTGTATACCTTGCTTTATCCTCAAAACTTTTTGACTTGAGATGGACCACATTGTCCCTTGAACGTGCCTCTGCTTTCCTCTGCCTGTGTCTCTGGCTGGTGCATGCTGAAATTCTTTTCCATCACGGATGTCAAAAACCCTACTGGAACTCAGTTGTTCCTTTCTCTCCAGGAGCTCCTCAGACTCTTCTTCAGAAACTTTTCTTCTCCTGTGACAATCTTTCCACCTTATTCTGAACTAGTTGATATCTTTAAAAATAAAGTGTGTCATAAAAAAAAGTATAGGTCTGTCTGGACTCTATTCTGTTTCATGGATCTCTTTGATTTTGACTATCCTTTTTTTTTTTTTAAAGAGAGAGAGAGAGGAGAGAGAGAGAGAGAATTTTTTTTTAATATTTATTTTTTAGTTCTCCGCGGACACAACATCTTTGTTGGTATGTGGTGCTGAGGATCAAACCTGGGCCGCACGCATGCCAGGCGAGCGCGCTACCGCTTGAGCCACATCCCCAGCCCTGATTTTGACTACCCTTATTTCAACTCCCTACTGTTTTTTTTTTAAGAAGGGTTTGTCATTCATTCATATATATATATATATATATATATATATATATATATATATATATATATATATATATATATATATAAAATGTATGGGTGGGTGTGTGTATATATAATATATATATATTATAAAGCAGAGAGGGGAGCCAAGCTTTGTGTAGCCTCTGGTCACAGGGCTACCTCATACACACACACACACACATACCCATAAACATATATATATATATATATATATATATATATATATATATATATATATATACACATACATGCATATATGTATTTTATGGACCTTTATTTGTTTATTTATATGTGGCGCTGAGAATTGAACCCAGGGCCTCACACATGTTAGGCAGGTGCTTTACCACTACAACCCCAGCTCCCCCTTCTGTTTTGGTTCATGTAGTTTAACAGTATGTTTTGAAGTTGGGTAATATTTATCTTCCAGCTTAGTTTTTCTTTTTGGAAACGTTTTGCCTACTTTGAGTCCTTTGTATTTCTGTAAATATTTTAGAACCAGCTTGTCAATTCCATACAAAATAAAAACTACAGAGATTTTGAATGGGATTATGTCAAATCTGTAGCAGTTCATGGAAGTATTCCTATCTTTTTTTTTTTATATATTGGGGATTGAACCCAGGGATGCTTAACTACGGAGCCTTATCCCCAGCCCTTTTTATTTATTTTGAGATAGGATCTTGATAAGTTGCTTAGGGCCTCACTAAGTTGCTGAGGCTGGCCTTGAACTTGTGATCTTCATGCCTCAGCCTCCTGAGCTGCTGGGATTACAGGCGTGTGTCACAGCACCTAATTTATTCTGCCTTCTTATGGTAAACACTTCATAATAAAACTTTTAAAGTCACAAATATCCTTCTAAGTGTCATCAAAACTTCAATGTGCTGTGCTTTACTTTTTGATATGCTAATTTCGCATGAGATTTCTTCCTTACCCATGGATTTTTAGAAATCTGTTGTTTCATTCCCAAATACTCGGGGCTTTTCTAGATAGTTTACGATGGCTGATTTCTGATTTGATTACATCATGGCCAGCCAGCATGTTCTGTCCATTTTCAGTCTTGGAGTTTATTAAGACTTAGCTCTGAGGCAGTGCATTCCTGTCTGGGTGAGTGCCCTGTACATCCTTGAATGATGTCGGGTGGAGGTGGTCAGTAGTGCTCTTAGGAGCTTCAGTATAGTTACTGTTTTTGTTTTTGTTTTTGTTTTTAAAGATCATTGTATCAAATATAGGAGAGGGTGTTCCCTCTCCAGCTTTCTTTACCTGTCAGTTACTTCACGTATGTTGAAACTGTTACTTACTGTATGTGCATCTAGAATCCCTGTCACCGTCACCAGGGCCATGCTGGTGTTTCAGCTGTTGAACTGCCAGCTGCATGCTGGCAGGCTCACTGCAGACCTCCGAGCGCCAGTGCCCACAGGACCGGCTCCAGCACTATGGACTGTGTAGTGTTTTGACTACAGTCCTGGCTGTGAGGGAGGAGGTAGGGGAAGGTAATGAAGAAGAGAGACCCAAAGCTCTTAGTCACAGATATTCTTAGACTCAGACTAGTCTCTCTTCAGGCTGTTCCTATGTATCAGGCTCCCATGTGGTTGCTAGCTTGAGAGCAACTGATTTAAGAGCCACATTGATTTAAAAACTGTGTAATAAATTCTGGATGTGGTCACACACGCCTGTGATCCCAGCCACTTGGGAGACTGAGGCAGGATGATCGCAAGACCAGCCTCAACAACTTAACAAGGTGCTGTCTCAAAGTTTAAAAAAAAGCGCTGGAGGGGCTGGGGCCGGGGCTCAGGGGCAGAGCACTTGCCTGGCATGTGTGAGGCACTGGGTTTGATCCTTAGCACCACATAAAAATGAAACAAATAAAGTCATCCTGTCCATTTACAACTACAAAAAAAGGTCTGGGGATATAGTTCAGTTGGTAGAGTGCTTGCCTTGTATGCACAAGGCCCTGGGGTTAATCCCCAGCACCACACACACACAAACACACACACACACCAAACACAACTACAAAAAATAAAAATAAAAAGTGTCAGAGATGTGGTTCAGTGGTTAAGCACCCCTGGGTTCAGTTCCAGGCACTAAAATGAAAAACAAAACACAATCAGAAAAACTCAATTATAATCAGAACCTTTCCCAGCTGTGCTGTGACCTAGCCCTGCTGCTGGTAGTGTGGACCTTATCCAGGTAGCAGGACCTTATCCTTTTTCTGTATAGGTCTGTAGGAGCTCAACAAACCCTTTTATTTAAGAATGGGCTGGGGATATAGCTCAGTTGGTAGAGTGCTTGCCTTGCATTTACAACACCCTGGGTTCAATCCCCAGCACCACCAAAAAAAAAAAAAAAAAACAGAATTTAAAAAAAAAATTAAGCTATAGTAATGTGCTGTTGGATATAACTATTCCCCGAATAACCAAACAAGATGCTGAGCAATTGTAGGAAAGAAGAATATCCCCACAATTGGTTCCTTCAGAGTCTCTGAGATGGAAGTCCCTTGAGCATGAAGTCACTGGATCGGTGTGAATCCCCTCCCACCATGGGAGGTGCGTCCCTGAAAGGGTGTCTGGAAAGCAGGGACAGCTGGTCACTGGCCTAGCACTTACAGTGGTGTGATTTGGATATGGAAACAGTGTCAGGCTGAGCAATCAAAGACGACCCCATAGCGAGACACCTGCAAGGACTACACCTGTCCCCCCAGGCAGAGGAGATGGCAGAAAAGACAGACTTCATCAAAGATGAGGTGGAGGGAGGGGCTGGGCTGTGGCTCAGTGGTAGAGCGCTTGCCTGGCCTGTGAGAGGCACTGGGTTCAATTCTCAGCACCACATAAAAATAAAATAAAGATATTGAGTCCATCTACAACTAAAAAATATTTTTAAAAAAAGAAGATGAGGTGGAGGCTGGGTCTGCTTCTGGAATTTTGAAATGCATATTTTCAGATAGTATGTACATTTCCTATAAACTGATTAATGTAGTTTAATTATTACCCTTAATTTTAAATAAATTTGTCAATTAATTTAATCAGAAAACTTAATCTTTTTTTTTTTTAAGTACTGTGCATTGAACTCAGGCACTTGACTACTGAGCCACCTCCCCAGCCCTATTTTGTATTTTATTTAGAGACAGGTCTCACTGAGTTGCTTAGCGCCTTACTCTTTTAGCTGAGACTAGCTTTGAACTCGCGATCCTCCTGCCTTAAGTCTCCCTAGCTGCTGGGTTTATAGGCGTGCACCAGTTTTAATATTAATTTTTTTATCTTAATATGTAAAAGAAACTACAAGAGGATCTTTCAGGATAATAGATGGGGAAACTTTTCATGTATTTCCTAAGCTATGAGAACTTTAATTTTTATAGGATGATATAAGAATATGCTAACTTCAGTTTCTGATGAGAACAGTTTGACCCGATTAACTTGCTTGAAATATTTTCGAGTTTAAAATTTTCAAACATGGATAATGAATGTGATTTGGTAGCTGTAATTTTAAAGTTAACCTAAATTATAAATCAGTTATCTATTTTTACCTACAAATAGTATTGAGCAGGTGAACAACCTACGAGAGGTACAAGCACTGAGGCGTCTGAATCCACACCCAAACATTCTTACGTTGCATGAAGTAGTTTTGTAAGTATATTTGGAGCTTAAAAAATTATCTATTTGAAAATTTGTTATTGATCAAATCTCCTTTTAAGAAAACCGTGGTAGACTTACAATATTTATAGCTCAGAGAATAATAATTTTCATTTCACCGTACGTTGCATTTCTACTTGGGCAATTGCGTATCTGACCCCTCATTTGGAGGTGTCTTCAGAGAGGTGACCTTATATCGTGGCAGCACGCAGCATTCAAGGTTTGTCTCCTGAAGCTTGGTTTGGAACTCTGAAGGCTTGAACATGAGTCATGGCCTCCCAGGCGAGCCCTGGGATGCTATTTCATGTTCTCATCTTGTTGCTAACTGATCTCTCTGCAGTCTCTTACAGTCTTTCTTACAATAATTGATGTCATTTCAAGGCATTTCCATTTGTTCTAATTGTAGAGTAGTTTTCATAAGGCTTACCTGCCAATCAAAAAGATAGAGCCTGGCTTGTCCCTTGGTGTGCAGGGGCTCAGGAGGCCTCCTCCCACCAGCATGACCTTGCCACTTCTGGGAAGGTGCTTGTTGGCCTTGCTACAGCTCTGCAGGGACCCTGGCTTATAAAGTTGGCCTGGGAACTCCAGTCTCTGCCAGTTAAAGCTCGATGGATTTTAATCAGAGGATGCAACAGTTTTAAATTCAAAACGACTTGTTTTGACATAGCTGTGTGGCCCCTTGACATAGCTGCAGTGTTCTTAGCACGGTTTGCACATAATAATCACAACACTGTGTACACACACACACACACACACACACACACACACACACACACTCTATGCAGAGCACTTCTGGCCAGAATCTCCTGAGACCCCTGCCAGGTGGCCTACTGTGACACAGGCTCCCCTTTAGGGGTTGAATGGAATCCAGAGAAGCTTGTTGGCTGGGCCTGAAGCCTTGAGTATGAGTGAAATGTGACTCTCTCTTCTGCCTGGGAGTGGCTTTTGCTTTTGGCTCTCCAGTTGTAATATATCCCAATTACATGTAAATAATTAGGTACATTAAATTACTTTAAAATTAATTAAAACTAGACGTTCAGTCATAGAGCATGAGTTAAGTTCCTTTTTCTTTTATTGCTTTGCTTAGCTAATTCCCCACTTTCTTCTTTCTGCTGGGTTAATTTTATATATTCAAGACATATCTCTTTTTTTAAAAAATGGCTTTTAGAATTTTGCTTAAAATAAATTTTTACGGTTATTGAAAATTAAATTTATCTGAAATATTGGTTGAAAATCAAAATCTCTACTATTTTAATAATTATATTGCCATCTTTGGCTGATGTGGGAGTGCCTTATATTTACCAGAAATGTTTACAGTGAATTAAATATTTGATCATGTTTTCTGATTAAGACAAAAAAAATTTTAAACCTGCTTTGTTCTTCAGTGACAGAAAATCTGGTTCTCTTGCACTTATATGTGAACTTATGGACATGAATATGAGCTCATACGAGGTACGTAGACTATTTTGAAAGCTACCTTATAATACTCTTTAAGTTTGTAGCTCACCTGTATCTTGCTTCCGATCTCATAGTCCTTGGTCACCACAGAGCAGTGGTGACAACCAGGACGGCTTGCTTCTGGAGGCGTTGCTGTGGCAGGCTGGCCTCCCAGGGTGACTGCACGCAGGAAGGGGAGCCAAGGCCTCTGGTGACCCTGTGATTTGGAAAAGTGGCGCTGAAGGCAGCAGAGCATTGCAGCTTGTGCCTTCCTTGCGGGGTGCCGAGCTTTGGGGCCCCTTGTTCTGAGGTACCTCTCCCTGGGGTCTCCTTGCTGCTTGACTCTGTTCCCTGCTGAACAAGGCAAAGCTTCCCTGAAGATCCTGGCTTTGGGGAACCCCTTGCACCTTGCCATGCACTGGTGTCCGGGGTGCTCATTATTTCCATCTTTGAAACAGTAAAGCTCTGTTAGGGAAGCTTGGCCTGAGCCGGCCTCAGCCAGGGCCAGCCTTGGGTGCTTGCCGAGGGCACAGCAGAGAGCCAGCAGGCAAGGGGGCAGGTGGTTGGCCCCCAGTGAGCAAGTGTCCCGGGGCTCTGACCTCATGGGTCTGCCAGCTGTTAGGACAATGAACCTGGTGCATATCACTAAGAAACAACAGCCAGTGTCCCATTCAAATCACACTACCCAAGGTCACACGAAGAAAATTAGCTGCCCTAATGTCCTGTGAGTTCAGATGATTGGGAATAGAATTTAAGTGGAAACATCATAGGTGATTTAAAAGCTGTATTATCTCAAACAAGTTAGACTGAAAGCAGCGTGCCACGGTCCCTTCAGATAGAGAGGGAGACACTGGTGCTGAAGAGTCCAAATACAGTTGTCTTTGTGAAATGACAGGATGAAGACAGTGTTGTGTCAACATTAATATAAGGCGCCCTGGTGTCCTCACCCCTGAGGACACTCTGGGGATGCCAGAATTTGAGGATGCCTGGTGTTGCGTTTGCACATAACCCAGCTCTTGCTCCCGTGGGTTTCACGCCACCTCCTGGTGACTTACAGGACCAGATACAGTGTGGATGCTGTGGAAATGATGGCTGTTATTAGGAGACAGCGACAAGGGGGAGAGTCTGTACCTGTTGAGCACAACCATTGATGGTTGAATCTACAGATAGGGAACCCACACAGACAGGGATTGCTTGTATTTTATTATGTGATTTTAAATATTTATGTGGTCATAAATTACTAAGAAAATAAGTCGTATGTGTAAGCAAGTTTTTCTACATCCTTAAAAGTTTATGTATATAATTGGTCAAAAAACTGTGGATCTTTTTGGGAAAAGAGGAGATTGCCTCATATCTGGGATTATATGGTATTTCTTGTTTTGTTTTGTTTTTTGTGGTGCTGGGGATTGAACCCAAGGCCTTGTGCTTGCGAGGCACGCACTCTAGCACCTGAGCTGTATCCCCAGCCCTGTATGGTATTTCTTTTTTTTTTTTAAATATTTATTTTTTAGTTCTCGGCGGACACAACATCTTTGTTGGTATGTGGTGCTGAGGATCGAACCCGGGCCGCACGCATGCCAGGCGAGCGCGCTACCGCTTGAGCCACATTCCCAGCCCTGTATGGTATTTCTTATACATTACAAACCTCATGTATTTATTCGCTTAGTAATTTGTTTATTCTTGTTTAAGTACAACTCTAACAAATGTAGTCATCTGTTTTTTTGGTCAAAACCACTCAAATTTGAGCTGTTGGAGAGAACAAGCCTCTGGGCCTGGACACACCCACAGTGGGAGAAAGTGGCTGGAGATGGTCCAGCAACGGGCAGGAAGCCCAGGGGGGCAGCAGATGTGAGCAGGCCAGGCAGGAGGAGCTGTGTCAGGAGGCTGCAGGGGGCTTTCCCTCTGAGGAGTGAGCCTTGTGAACCTGGGGATTTTACTAACCAGCATCTCATTCCACGTGGTCTGGATAAGGGGGGCTGTGCTGGTTCTTCATGCTGACCCTCTGCATGTAGGTCTTGATTGTCAGTTACAATCCTTGGTTGTCAGAAACAACCCCTATGTTTTATTATTACTTTTTTTAAATTTTTTTTTTTAAAGAGAGAGTGAGAGAGGAGAGAGAGAGAGAGAGAGAGAGAGAGAGAGAGAGAGAGAGAATTTTTAATATTTATTTTTTAGTTCTCGGCGGACACAACATCTTTGTTGGTATGTGGTGCTGAGGATCGAACCCGGGACGCACACATGCCAGGCGCGTGCGCTACCGCTTGAGCCACATCCCCAGCCCCTATTATTACTTTTTATAATATTCTTTTTTTTTCAACACCAGTAAGTCAACATGGC
This sequence comes from Spermophilus citellus, assembly GCF_964194105.1. Classification (NCBI taxonomy): domain Eukaryota; kingdom Metazoa; phylum Chordata; class Mammalia; order Rodentia; family Sciuridae; genus Spermophilus; species Spermophilus citellus. The sequence continues at coordinate 825,550 of NW_027672876.1, read as the reverse complement.
TTTTTTCTTTTTGTAGTACTGGGGATTGAACACAGAGCCTCACGCATGCTAGGCAAGCACTTTGCCACTGAACTGCACACCCAGCCCCAAATTTTGCTTTTTAAAGAACCTGTACAATCCCTTCACCTTAAGGTGATGCATCCTGATTTAGAATTCCTGTGGTGCTTCCTAGAGTGTGGTATCTTAAAACTCAAGGGGAGCCGGGAACAGTGGGGCACGCCCCCCAGGAATTCCAGCGGCTTGGAAGCCTGAGGCAGGAGGATCGGGAATTCAAACCCAGCCTCAGCAACTTAGTGAGGCCCTAAGCATCTCAGTGAGACCCTGTCTCTAAGTAAAATACAAAAAAGGGCTGGGGATATGGCTCAGTGGTTAAATGCCCCCGGGTTCAATCCCTGGTTCCAAAAAAAAGGGGGTTGTGAGAAGGAGAATTTTCAGCACATTGCTCTGTGTTTAGATATCTGAGAAATCTTTGCTCAGAATAAATATCTTTGATTTCCAGTAGGCGAGGGATTGTATAATTGCAGAAATTGAAGCCTTCTTTCCCCAGTGTCTGCCTGCAGGGACTGCAGCCGATGGCTGTACAGATCCACAGACGTCCATTCCTTATGTTGTTACTGAGCCAGGCCCCTCTGGTTTCCAGCTGTGCACTAGGCCAGTCACTAGAGCAAGGAGTTTGCAAGAGTCATTCCTAAGACAGCCAAGCATGAGGAGTGGGGAGGTCCAAGCCTTAAGTCCACTTCCTGAGGGCATTTGTGGACACCGGGGGATGAAGAAGCAGCGTGGCCTAGGGTGTGGGAGCCAATAGGAGGCAATAGTCAGCAGTCCGAGCACACTCAGCCGACCTCCATGGCTCTTCATGGGACACCTGCAGAAAATGGTGGTGTTAGCGTGATCTGAAGGTGGAATCTTTTGCTTCCTGATGTCAAAGGTCACCTTTGGGACACCCATGCTAGGCCAAGCGAAAAGGTCAGTGGCTTAGACAAAATGGTCCCATGGCCCCGAAGCATAACCCTAGCACCCGTTATCATAGTGACCCACGTGTCAGAGGACAGCAGAGCTAGTGGAGATGAATAACATAGCTCTCTGTGTGGCCTCCAGAATTAGTAACTTTGAAGCCAGTAAAAAGCCCATGGCTCGGGGGTGTCTGGGGAGCACAGGAAGTAAGAAGGCAGAGGGGTGGTTGTGGGCAGGAGGCAGGCTGTGTCCTGGCTGGCACTTACCAGGTTAGGGCTCTGTCCTCCCCGGGTCCTGTGCAGAGGTCTTGTTCTCTTGATGGGTACATGCTTAGGAGCAGATGCCGAGTGGGAACTGGGGCCGTCAAACATGGCAAGCTTTACCCTGAGGTCCAGTGTCCTGTGGGCCCAGGGCTGTGCTCAGTGCACTGAGCTGATGAAGATGCCAGCAAAGAGGGGCACCCTGAATCAGAGCCGTAAAAGGGAGGAAAGTCGCCTCAGGGTCAGTGGACTGAGTGACGGTGACCAGGGTTCGCGGCTCCTATGGCCCCAGGGCTACTCTGGATACTTCATAGGAGGTACCTCCTCTTACCTCTGCAGCAACTGCCAGGCCACTGCTGGTATCCCCATCTCAGCATGAGGAAATGCAGGCACAGAGGTCCAAGGTGATTACCTAGTGGGTGGTGAGGGGCTTGAACTTGGGCTGGTCCCACAGTGCGGGTTTTTTTTTTTTTTCCAATTTTGTTTTAGTTGTTGATGGACCTCTATTTTATTTATTTATATGTGGTGCTGAGAGTCGAACCCAGTGCCTCACACATGCCAGGCAAGTGAACTACTGCTGAGCCCCCGCCCCCGCCCACGGTGCTGTTTTTGACCACAGAGTCCTCTGACAACCCTCTTGGATGGCACTGTTATTATCAGCCCCGTTTTACAGATGAGGAAATTGGGGCTTGAAGGATGAAGTAATAACCCCACGTGAAGCTTTAAAAATGCCTGAGGCAGGGCTGAAGCTCCAGCCTCGACCTTGACTTTGCACTGCTCCCCTGAGCTCCCTCCTGTCTTAGCTCAGAGCCTCCTAGGAACAGGCACTTCCTCTGGTCTGCTCCTGTGAGGGCAACACTGATCTATTAAAAGCCAAGCAGCTTCTTCTTCTTCTTCTTCTTTTTTTTTTTTTTTACCAGAATAGCAATTCGTGTGACTTGAATTACTACTGTCTTCAGCAATCAGGCATTCAGTAGTGCTGTTAAATAGTAAAGAGAGAGATCATGAAAGGAGGGAGGAGTGGTCACCGTCTGGACTGTCTACTTCCCGCACCCAGGTGTGCGGGGCCTGGGTCCAGCAGGGGCAGAGGTGGAGGGGACACCCTCCGGATGGTTTTGTTCTCAAGATGCCTGTGGCTGTGAACTAGGGGATGGCCAGATGAAGGTGGGTGGTTTTCTCTTTGTCCAGCAGGGGTCAGAGGAGGCTGAGGTGATGAGGGTTGGAGAAGCGCCTGTCTCCTGGAGGGTGGTAGAGAAGGGTCACAGTGGGGACCCAGCAGACCCAGGCCCCACCCTGTGAAGCTCACACTGAGGAGGAGAGACTGCCTGGGGAGGGGGAGTTGAGTTGGGCCTTGCAGGAAGTGGAACCCTCTGCCCAGGGTCCCCACCTCTGACTGCAGGGGCTCCTGCCTCAGCCCCCGCTGCCCGTCCTCTCTCTCCTTGGCAGCCTTGGCCTCCTGGACCCTGAGCTCTCCAGTGGCTCTGTGTTCTGTGAGCAGAGGGAATGTGGTACGCTGGCCCAGAAATGCCAGTCATGGCCACCAGCTGCCTGCGGTCCAGGGGCCGGGCTTGTTCCTGGGGTTGGCTTTTCAGAAGCTGTGGTGGGGCAGGCATCCTGAGTGAGTCCATGGCACTGGAGGAACGAACCAAGTAGGAAACAAGCAAGCAAACTTGGTTTGACTGTAGGTAGCAGCATGGTTAGTCTCCGTGATTAGGTGACACTCCACGTTACTGTGCTGGATTAATTCAGTTCTGTTTTTTTATTTTTTTACTTATTTTTTTTAAACATTTAGTTTTTTCAGTTATAGGTGGACACATACCTTTATTTTTTTATCTTTATGTGGTGCTGAGGCTGGAACCCAGGGTCTCAGGCATGCCAGGCAAGGCTTTGCCTCTGAGCCCCCGCCTAGCCCCAGTTGTATTTTTTATGTCTCATCAACTCTGACCCACTGATGGCAAGAGGCACTGTTTAGCCATAACACAGACCTTTATCACTGGGCATTTTTTTTTAAGAGAGAGAGAGAATTTTTTTTTAATATTTATTTTTTAGTTCTCGGGGACACAACAACTTTGTTGGTATGTGGTGCTGAGGATCGAACCCAGGCCGCACGCATGCCAGGCGAGCGCGCTACCGCTTGAGCCACATCCCCAGCCCTATCACTGGCAATTTTAATTTTATCCTGATCAAGAGTTCTTTTAGATCTATTGCATAATTTTACTCTGTCTCACTTTGTGCATAAATAAGAAGGAAAATAGAAGTTAAATAAATGTCACATCATTCCTGTTACTTCTTTGCACTTTTGACGCAGAATGATTGACGTCTGCCTTCCCTACTCGTCAGTCTCCACACCACTCAGGTGGGTGATGCAGCGTTTTTGTCACTGGAATTTTCTTCTAAGCCAAGGTCTCCTACTGTTAATTTTAACCCGAAGCAGCACAAGTTCCCCATGTTACAATGACGTTCCTTGCTGAGCTGGAGCCTAGGCCAAGGGTAAGGAGGTGGGCGTGTCACAGCATTGGCCTCAGGGCTGGACTTCACCAGGCTGGCGTCCCAGGCCGAGTCCGGAGAGCGGCTTGGCACCCAGTCCTCAGGCGTGACTGCACTGAGTGGGTGTGCCGGGGGCACCAATGTGCAGGCCCGTTTCCTCATTTGAGCTTCTCATTTTAGAGGTGAGGAAACTGAATTTCAAAGAAAGTTAAAACTTTTCCATGTTCACTTGCCTAAGATGACCCAGCTTCAAGGCACAGAACCCGAGGACCTGTCCTTGAGCCTGCCAGGCCACCAGGGCAGGGCTCTGCCATGCAGCCCTGCCTGCTCCTCTGGCTCCTCCCACAGAGAGGCGCTGGCAGTGGGGCCCCTTGGATCTCCAGGGGGCACAGTAGGGGCATGTGGGTGTCACGGGGAGCCGAGCCAAGGGTGGCTAAGGGCTTTGTTGCTGCTGAGGTAGTTTGGCATTTAAGCGGTGGGTCTTGTCCAAGATGGACGGCCAATTCCTTATGATGACTGCTCAGTGCTTTTCCTGCCTGCCTAATAGAATCCCCCAGTGTGGATTCTTCCTCATGAGAGTATATCACCTGGACTACGACAATAAATCCACCAGTTTCTGCCCCGAATTGTGACATTGAAGAAGCCTCCCGGAGCTCAGTTGGGATTTAACATCAGGAGGAAAGGCCTCCAAGCTGAGCATTTTCATCTCCAGGGTGATTCCCGACTCAGATGCACATGGAGCAGGACTTCAAGAAGGGAACCAAGCTCTAGGTGCGAATGGCGTGGATTTCCAAGGTGCTGAGCACAGCAAGGCTGCTGAGATCCTGAAGACCACCCAGAAATCAGCATGCGTGCGCTAACCCTACAGTCATCATCGCCAAAGAGAGGACTGTGCCCTGGAGAGCCGCAGCCCAGGGCCCTGCCTGTGGGATCTGCCAGGCCAGGCCCACCAGGCCCCAGGAGGCCCTTGGTAGTTCTGCTCTGAGCCCTGCCTAGCACAGTGGGCTGGGGAGGGTAGGGAGAAAGTCACAGCACGGTCACCCAACTGTGCTGAACTTTTTGTTCCCTATTTTCTAGGCCAGCTTCATTCCCTGAAAGGAAAAGGACGATGATGTGTAGGTATGACCTAGCCTGCAGGGAACTGGGACTGCAGCTGGCACTGAGGGCCACCGCGGGCTTGGTACTCACACCCTATCATTTTAATTATAGAGATGAGTTAGGAATATTGGGAACCCTCCCTCTGGTTGCCTGGTCTTTCATCCTGTCCTTGTACTATCAGGAGTGTCATACATGTAGGGGACTCTGATGAAACCCTTTTGCCCTCCTCCTCTTATCTCCCCGCAAAATGTAAAGTGTACTACTGAATAAAAAGAAATAGCAAAAAAAATACACCTGCCACGGGCACTGCTCTGGGCCTCAGTGGGCATGAGGGCATTTTCGTCTGTGCCAGGGCCCAGCGCGCACCTCTGAACCTGAGAGGAGGGCCAGGCTCCGGCCAGGGGTGGTCAGGCGCTGGCTCTTCACAAGCAGCAGGAGGGAGGGCCGTTTTCCTGCAGCGGGTGCCACAGGCTACACCGGTTCTTGGGAAGTCTTTTTCCGCTACTGGTGTCATACAGAACATTCCATGGAGCCTCCTTAATGAAGGCTGGATTTTTTTTTTTTGTAAAAATTAACTTACAAAAGTTACTAAGGTCAGGATGGCTCAGCAGACAGGGCTGCAGCGTTCCCTGAGGGCCCAGGAGGGACTCCTGAGTGAGTCATTAATGGCACCGTATTTCCTTTGTTCCAGGCTGTTTGAAAGTGAGAATCTCAGACACGTTCTCAGGCCCACAGGGTTAGGATCTGGTTTGGAAAAACTGGAGGGTGGGTTCAATATTTTCATTTTTTGTGTTATTTTCTTTCTTTAGTTTTCTCTTCTACCCATGTAGTGGCAGTAGTAGACTGTGGTTAAGAATAGAAATGCTATACTCAAAATGCTTAGGTTCAAATTCCAGCTCTGCCACTTTGTAGCTGTGTGATATGAGCTGAGTTAATAACTTTGCCAGTCAACAGTTCTCATCTAAAAAATGGAGATAAAAAATATAATAATGGCATCATATGATTATTGTAGTGAGCACTGAGTAACATATTTAGTATAGCATGTGCTCAAAAACTTTTAGCTACTATTAATATTTTACCTTCTATATCCTTTCCTATTTTCATGTACGCTACTAATTCTCTTTTAGTTTTTGAACCAAGAGGTTTTAGAGATTCTCCCTAAGATAACGGCACATTATATAGCAGCAAATGCTTAGTCTTTTTATAATTCCACCATCTCTGATTTTGCTCTTCACATTGCATTTAGATCAGGGGATTTAAACAGGAGTCAATAAACTATAGCTCCAGGGCCAAAATCTATAGCCACACTCTTTGTAGTTTTATCAGAACCTATAGAGCCCTCTTCATTCAGATAATATCCATGGTTGTTTGTGTGTTACAATCACAGAGGGACAGTAAAGACAAACCATGTGGCACACCAAAACCACTAGTATTCACTATCTAGTACTTTCCAGGAAAAAATATGCCAACATCTGAGAGTAATAAGTAGCAGAAAGGTGAAAAGATCTACAGTTAAACAACCACTATTTAAATTTCAACTCTGCCATTGATTTGCATCAGCAAGGTGATCTTGAACCTATCATTTGACATTTCTAACACCTCAGCTATAAAATACAAAGGATCACAAGCCTGTCCTACAAATCTCTGATGAAACTTTTACATAAAGTAAAATCTGGATCTCTTACATTGTTGCTTGGATAATACAATTGTCTGAGGCTTTTTGTTTGTTTATGAGCTAATTTTTTTATTATAGTTGGGAGGGCATGCACTCACCAATTCTTCATAGGCACATAGGCACCAATACTATCTTTCACAAATTTCACACATTTTCCTCATCTGCTTGGCCCTGAAGTTTAAGACTTTTAATATTAAATAATTTATGTAGGGCATTTTACAAAACGTAAAATGCTGCAAAATTTTAGTTACTTCGATTTTAAGGAAAAACAACTGATAACTGTTTCAGCCACTGGCTAGAAATAAAGGCTTTTCTAGCACTCTTTACTCAAGGGTGGGTTAAACTTTTTATTTTACCCTAAGTACCCCCACCAAGAGGTAAGCACCTCAAAATTAAGGTGGCTTTATTATATATGTGTAAAATAAGCTGCTCACTGCTTACCTGAACAATTAACTGTGTAAACCATGTGGGGTCATCTAAAGACCAAAGGTTATGAGAGTGACTAGGATTATTCTGCTTATTCCTTCCATGAGGACTAGGTGTCACTGTGGTAAGACAACTAACCTCGGAAAGATGGAAAAACACGCCTGCTACTTACTCTGATGACTCTTAATTCAAAACTCCTTACTCCAATCCTATATTTTCTATACTTCACTTAATTATATATTCCCAAGTAATACAGATTCATTTACATGAAACATCATACTCCATAAGATACCTGGGAGATAATAAATTTTAAATTATCTGTAGTCCTATGAATTTGTTTAATTGGAGTAGTCACAGGATGTTGAAAATACCCATTCTGAAAGAACAAGTCACCTGATTTGAAAAAAGGAAGAATTATTTTATTATCATGTACAGAAAACTCAGCAAAAAAGTTTTTCAAACTCTATATTGCAACCCAGTAGTGGAATATGAAATCAATTTAGGGTAATTCTTGTAGCATTTGTGGGGGAGGGAATAAGACAGAATGAATAGAACAGAATGGAATGTTCATGCTAATACTTTTCAAGTGAAGTTCTAATTTCAACTTATACACATATATATATGTATGAACATACTTGAAAGAGTTGTTTTCTAAAATTTATTTCTTGTAGATTGTGCAAATAACACTGTTGTAGGAAAGGGGATATGCTTTTTAAAAACATAATTTCAAAGAGCAGGTCTATATCTCAAATAATGAGCAGGAGTTACATTATGAAGAGGGAATGATAAATGGTGCTATTAATTTTTCTAGGAAAAATGCAAAAAACAAGAAGTAGTGAAAATGCAGATGTTAGAAGCAGTAGGTAGGAGGGGGAGGAGAAGTTAATTTTAAGTATTATCACAAAACATCCAGAAGATATGCCCTAAGATAACTATGAATACGAATCTTCATTTAAAAATTAAACTTCAGGATATATTCTATGAACTCTGGGAACTTGCCTGTCTTGTTCAGCACTGTATCCTCAATAACTGTAATAGTGCTTGATAAAAAGCATTCAACTATATGTTTAATTAGTATGTTGTTTAGCATATTACAGGCTGATATTTACACCTGGGTGTTGACAAGATTGCCTACCGAAGACATTTTATCCATTTTTCTAAGCACTCTTATTTTATGAAATGGACAAGCAAGAATTTTTAATAAATGTTGGATTTGGCTCTGAGTTCAAAACCTACTTATCTTAAACTTAAATCCTTATTCATTGATCATCTCTGATTTTAGTTCTGGAAAAAAAATTCTCAACTAGAATTAGTTTTTCTGGAAATATTCCTAGAGAGCATTGAATGCTCATAACTTGAAACAACGTTGAGAACAGGATATCTACCACAGCAAACATGGACACACCACACAAAATCTATTTTTAAAAATCACTGATAGGTGAAAGAACTCAAGGTAGCCCTTAACTGTCATTGTCTAGAAAAAAATATTTTGTGAGCCAAAGATTTTAACAGATACTCAACTTCTTAATTACAATGAAATTCCTTAAGAAAAGCAGACAAAAGGCTTATTGTTGTTTAAATTCAATTGATTTTGCCAAAGGGCTTGACCACTGTAGAGATATTACAATTGATAAATTTTTATAAACATCTTTATAGTATGTGCTACTCAGGAAAAGACTACATTGACTCATAAGTTCTTGGGAGAGTTAGTTGCTTTATTTTTAGCAAAGACAGTTAAGAATAGTATTTTTTTACGTTTATAAAGTGTCTCTCAGACAAGCATATGAAAAACCTACCCAAGCAACATCTTGCAATATTTTTCAATATTCACAGGTGGAATGGGAAAAATAAATCAAACCAGACAATATTTTGCACATGAGGAAATGAGACAATCAGAGAGATGTAAGTATTAGATAGCTTCTGGTTCCTCAAGGTAGAGCACAGCAGAGTTCACCCTTGATATGTGGGTGCTGAAGATGTAAAATAGGAAGTCTGTCGAAGAGCAAGGAAGGAACAAAGATGAGAAGTGGTAGCTCAGGCCTGTGGGCTGCCCAGTGCTCTGGGACAGGATGTAACAAAGTTTCCGCCTGAAAACATCTCCATCCCAAATCCTCAAATCCCACCATAATATAGTCAGTCGATCCTTTGACTTGAGCCTCTCATCTCCCTGGCATCTGCCTTTAAAACACAGCTCCTTCTCTGGGAAGACCCAATGGCCTCCTTCTCTTGCTCTCCACTTCATCATTATAATTAATAACTTATCTATTACTATCTCAAATTTACACAACAATTTAGAATTTACACCTAGATCTATATTATCTCATTTAATCCATGCAACCTTATGAGGTATTATATTTCTATTTTAGAAATGAGTAATTGAGATCCTCAAAGAGGTTAAGTACCTAGGAAAAGTCTTCTGAGCTTTCTTTAACATGTAACATGATGCTTTCCACATCCAATCAGCTCAATAGACAGAGTTCCCATCATGTATCAGGCACTAGGCCACATCCATAAAACCAGGCCTGCTCCCTTAGCCTACAAAATAAGAATACCTATAATGGGGCTGGGCATGGTGGTACAGCCTGTAACCCCAGTGACCAGGAGGCAGGAGGATGGCAAATTCAAAGCCAGCCTCAGTAACTTAGTGAGACCCCCATCTCAAAACAAAAAATAAATAAAAATAAAAAGGACTGGAGATGTGGCACAGTGGTTAAGTACCCCTGGGTTCAATCCCTGATACAACAACAGAAAGAAAGAAAGAAAGAAAGAAAGAAAGAAAGAAAGAAAGAAAGAAAGAAAGAAAGAAATAGAGAGAGAGAGAGAAAGAAAGAAAGAAAGAAAGAAAGAGAGAGAGAGAGAGAGTACCCATAAAGGCCCTAGGTAATTCATCAAGGAAAATAAAGAAATGTAATTAATGAGGAAGTGATATGAAAACTGCAAAGAGAACAACATAAACAGTTGCTATTAGCACCTCACCTCAATGGCGCTGAGCTTACCAGATGGCCCTGAACTTTTTAAAAGCAAAGGGCTGTTGATGATTCTGAAGGTCAGAAGATAGAGGTAGTGCTTTTAAGGGATAAGAGGGAGTAACAGAAAGACCAAACCTCATGATAATTAAGTCTCAGGCCCTCTCTGGGAAACGACCTTTGAAACACATCACTTTGTTGGCTAGCACATCTCCAAGGACTAAAGCAAAGCCTGAGGTAGGGTTGGGGTCAAACCAAACACTGTGGGATAAAAACAGAAGTAAAAGAAGACCTCCAGGTTCTAACCAGGGGGTAAGGGTGTGGCCATTGGTAGAGTACTTGCCCAGCCTGCATGAAGCCCTGGGTTCCATCCTCAGCGAAGGAAGGAAGGAAGGAAGGAAAGAAGGAAGGAAGGAAGGACAGACTGTAAAATTTTAAGCCAGATCCAGGTTAAGGTCTGAAGAAAACTGTCAAATTTAAAGGGTTTAGAATTCACAACTGTATACCATATGAGGAAACAAAGAAGAACATGCATTAGAATCACTGTATTTTCATTCATTCTAAGATACACACTGTTCTATCTGTGAAAGTGGAATGAATCAATGAGATGATGGGTTATAAATGTCATTGTTATCTGTTCTTACAAATATGTCAAAGGATGTATCTTACAATTGAAGATAGCTTAGATTAAATTAATTAGATATTTTTGAATTACCTGTTTTCAGGATGGTTCAAGAGAATGCTTTCCATTCATGCCACCTGACCAAGCTGTGTCTTACCTGCACAGGACTTGCAACCAGGCTGGCCCTCCCTTCCTCCCTCCCGCCACACTCAAGCCTGGTCCCTCAAGCCCGGTCGTTTCTGATGCGACGGACTGCAGCAGGCAGCTCCCCTACCCAGCCACAGAGGGGCGATGATCAGACTACATTGCTGTCTGTTCACAACTCTTCTGGTTGGCTTCCCCTAAACTGGCTTGATTTCTTTTCTAAAAGCTTCCAGTTGCAGGCTTCCCCCTGGCAGTTACCTGCTTCAATAAGGGCTTCCTAAGGCTTAGCTTTGAGAAACACACAAGGAAGAGAGTGTGTCCTGACTCTCGTGTGCCCACTGCTATTGTCATGAATCTCTCTCTCACCTTCTCTGTCAGAGCTTAGTCTGTCTTGTTATCTGACCGAAAAATCACAGGGAGCCTGCCTAGCCTCATAATTTATTTTCAATAATAACTTCTGCTGCAAACACAAGTTTTATCTCTGAAACTTGACAACTTGAACCCATCACAACATGTGACAATTCCATGACGGTGCACAGGCACATAACAGACCTGTCATAAGACGTAGTCCTGTTTGCCCTGACATAGAGATCTGGTATAAAATGTGATATTCACAATAAAGAAAATAGATCTAAAGCTCAGGAAACGTCAAAAGGAAATGCACCCACAAGTCATTTTTAATAAAAACAACACTAAGAGGAAGAAAGAAATATTAACCACACACAGAACTATGTGGAAAGAACTCCCAGGAACCACTTTGGTGCCGCGTCCGGCAAAATGGACCGAGTCCGGCGGGAGACGTCGGGATTAACAAAGACACAGGAGTCCGAGGTCCTTCATCCAGGGGGAATCTGACTTTATTATCTCAGCTCATACTTATATATTTCTTGCAGACAGAATGGAAAGTCACTAGTAGGCGGGAGGAAGGAGGAGGGGAAAACAGGTGGTTAATGTCGACTCATAATGAGCCTTCAACCAGGAGCCTTATCAGACCCAAGCAGGTCAGGACGTTCCCACATGACCATCATAGGCTGAATAATATGAAAACAGACACCACAAATCTTTCAAGGCCTTGGGAGCTGGCCTCTTTGACGTGCACAACAAGAAACCAGGGCCGGCACCAAGCCCTGGGGGCCAGGGGGGATCCGAGCCAGCACTTTGGTTTTCCAAATCCAATCACTTCTAACACCATAGTGTAAATTTCAAGTCATCTGATGCCAGGCCACAGCTCTTTCTCTCTCTCTCTCTCTCTCTCTCTCTCTCTCTCTCTCTCACACACACACACACACACACACACACACTCCTTCCTACAGATTGTGGATGAAAAATACAATTTCAGACCAAAAGCAACTGGTTTAAGCAAACACAATCAATGATCTTCATTCAACTTTTCCTTTTCCAAGCTTGATTCCCCCACTATTTTTCATAGGCCAAATTTTATCAGCCTCTACTGGGGATCTTATCTAAGGCCAAACTGAATTTATTCTCAACATGCAAATTCAGTGTACTTCCTTGGACAGCAGAAACAGCCTGTGAGCTCCAAAGGACATCAGGGTGCTTCATGATATCATTTTGATCCATTATGTTATTTAAAGAGACCCTGTAGCAAACAGCCCCCAGGAGACCAGTTAAGCAAGAGACAAAGAACCAGTTAAGATATTTAATGATAAGATCCTTAAAAATTATCTTTAATTAATGCCAAATATGAACAGATCATAAAGTGACAGAAGCAAGTTAAATTTCATAGATGAAAACTATGCGCATCAATTAGGTTCTCAATTCAAACATTCAATGTCCTCTACCTGGCGTGTTAAACAGTTAGGGCAAGGAAGATGCACAGTGGGTTAGACACACATCCTTAACTCAAGGGGTAAGCAATTTGCAAATTCAAGAAATAAAAAGACTTTTTCAGCTTAAATGGTTTGTTGTCCTGATGGTGCACTTCAAATTAATAAGACTTAATTTTTAACCTCCAAAATTCTTTAATACTAGAGGTATGTCCATGAAGAGATTCCATGTAGTCTACTTACAGCAGCATAAAAGGTCCCAAAACAGTGCACTGGAGAGAAGAAAGGGGCTTCCTGAAGTTTTGGAGAGGAGACAACTTTTGACCTGGAATATTCTGCGAGGGTTTTCTTGTTTTGTTTTGTTTTGTGTGTTTTGTTCCTGACACCATTTCTTCTTCTTCTCCTCTGATTGGGGTACAAAACTTTTCTAGACTCTTTGAAGTTTCACATCGTAAAAGTAAACTCCTAGTTAGCTCCTAAATGAAAATCACTGTGACTAGGGTTAATCTCCTTAAAGCTAATAGTCCTGAGGTCAGCAGGGCCTCACCCTTTACATACACCCTAGACTTTCCCAGAAAGTTTGTGGTCATTTTGCCTGAGCAAAGAGACTGGCATTTGATCCCAAGGCTTCTAACCTTACATCAATACCCTGAATGAGTTTGCACAGTGACCCAAGATAATGGGACAGTTTTGGTTAACAATTCAGCCCGTTTGCTTCTTTACAAGGTGACAAGTAATGTACATTCTTTTAAGATTTACCTGAGTCATGCTGGACAGGTTTGCATATACCCTGAAATTCCATGATATAGGTACAAGTGCTAACATAGCGAACGGCGGGCAAGAGGCCGCCTCCCAAGATAGCAATGTTGAACAAATTCCCTGTGACTCCCTAATAATCAGTGATAAGAGACTATAGACTAGAGATTAGTGAGTCCTTTCCTCTCTTCAGAATAAAGGAATGTGATTGAAGACATGCTTATAGTTTTCTGATGGCAGAAATGGGGGAATATTCCACTGGTAACTTTGGTTTTTTGGTTGAGGATTAATGTGGTTAAACCAAAATATTAATCATAAGTATAAATTTGTTCCACAAACAGAAGATTTCAAAGGTATCTTTGTTTTCTTTCTCTTTACACTGCTCCTATTAACTTTTGGATCATTAGTCAGGATTTTCAGAATCCACTTGTCCGCCAGGTTTCTGCTGCCAGACCATCTTGAGTTAGAGGGTCATCATCCACGCCCACTTCATACTTACCACAAGATCAGACTCCCCATCCCCATACTAATCCAAGTCACTTTCTATCAGTTCATTAATTTTATTTACCCTAGTACACATCCTCCTGTGAATGGTGGGTAACTTCCAGAACAATCATTGGTTCCCATCCCATCAATTATAGACACATCACTGCAAGAACCTTTCCGCCAGCCGCAGAAGAGAATCTCCACACCAAGCACTTTGCATAATTTCAGTAGCTTCTTCACCTGGTTCATCACAAAGACCATTCTATCACACATCTTCTTTATTAATACACACAGAAAAGAAAAAGAACCCATCACTTTTGTCTGTAAGCTTGGGAAACAAAAAAGGCAATGTCAGATGTCAGATGACATTGATGATGCATGCCACTATGGGTCTCACCCCTGGTCAAGACTTGTAATTATCCAGTATTCGGTCCTACTCCAGGGACAAGGATTCAGCTGTTATTTTCCAGTCACCCAGCCCATAATACAGCACCTTGGCACAGACAGCAGGGCAACAAAACATGAAGTGGACAGTTAAAATTAAACTTAAACTACAGTCATCCCCAACAGTCCTCCCAACCCTGGCGGAATATTTACCTAGACCATTTAAAGCATTTAATTAATTCACCAGCAGCTTAGATGGAGACGTCTGGAGCTTCCCGAGACTCCATTACATAATCTTTTACAAAGTCTATTCCCAGCTCCAGTGGAAGATGGATTCTTTTCCAGTTTGCGGAGCTTCCATGCATTTGCTTCCCTTTCCTGGGGTTCGGAGATTACAGCAATCGCGCTGGCCAGGAGATTCTGGGGTCTCCGAACTCAAAATGCCTGGCACTGGTGTAGCCTTCTGGCCCCGGGTGCTCCTAGGCTAGCCGCGGTGACCACTGTGCTGGCGGGCGCTCTGAACGCGGCGATTCTCCCATTTCTCTGGGTGCGCCCCGAACCCAGGCAAGCCAAGAAGCAGCGCCGAGCAGTAGCGCGGCCGAAGGGCAGGCTCCATGCGTCCGGCTGCTGGAGGAAGAGGAGAAGGGGGGAAAAGATGAGGAGGAGGCGTGCGAGGGAGGAAGGGCCTGGCCGCCCTGGTGGGAGGAGGAAGAAGGGGAGGGGGCCAGCCAGGCCGAGAGGGGCGGGGGGGGCAGTCAATGAGCGGCGCGCTGCTGGAGGGGGGGGCGAGGTCTGGGGGATGAGGTAGGATGGGGGATGGCGCAGCCCGAGCAGCGGAGGCTCCAGGCATAAACAAGCACCTGGAGGAGCCCTGCAGGAGTGAGGCGAGCTGGGCGCACAGAGTAGACCCGTGGACCTTCTGCAGCGCCACCGCTCCCACTCCGCGGCTCAGGAGGCGGGACAGGCCCGAGGCTGCGCAGCCGCCGCTGGCGGGCCAACTAGGAAGAGGAGACGGAGGAGGCGCCGCCAGCCCAGCCTGGAGCCCAGCGTGGCCACCGCAGCCGCCAGAAGTTTGGGTTGAACCAGAGCTGCCTGGAGGACACTTCCCCCCCCCTCACTTCCGGGAGGAGGAGGAGGGGAAGCCACCGCTGCCGCTGGCACCGACGCTAGTGGGCTCTGGGTCGTCGCGGCCAGCAAGAGGGGCGGAGGACTTGCCCGGGGACCCCGAGGGGGGCGGCGAGGACCACGGGCTGCGGGTGCGGCGGCGGCAGCGGCGCGTGTGCCCGGCGCAGGGGGGGGGCGCCCGCCAGGAGCCGGCTGCGAGAAGGAGGCGGAGGCAGGAGGATATACTTGGTGGCGGGGGGGGGGTGGTGGGGGGGGTGGCGGCGGGGGGGGTGGCGGCGGGGGCAGGGGGCTGGCCAGCTGCGGGCACCTCCCGGTCTCGCTGCTGGGGCTGCTGCTGCTGCTGGCGCGCTCCAGCACCTGGGCGCTGGTCTGCCTGCCCTGCAAAGAGTCTAAGTGCAGGGAGCCCAGGAGCTGCCTGGGGAGCATTGTGCAGGGCATCTGCAGCTGCTGCTACCTGTGCGCTCAGCAGAGGAAGGAGAGCTGTGGCGGCGCCTTTGGGCTCCATGGTGCCTGCAACTGGGGGCTTCGCTGTGTCATCCGCTCCCGCTCAATGGCGACTTCATCACTGAGTATGTCTGCGAAGGTATGGCTGCGAGCTGCGGGACCCCTCCCACCTGCCCCGTGCTGCCCCCTTGGCGCTGGCTGAGCCAACAAAGTTTGGTTGAGACTTTCAGGAGAGAGGGCTCCGCGGGAGGACTGGCAGCCGCTGCCCCCGGGAGGAAGACCCCCATGCCCCGGGTTCCCGCTCCCTTCCCCTCCCGGCGCTTAGCCAGCTGCGGGTGAGGTTGGATTTCGTGGGTGGGGATCCGATGAGGGCTGGATTGTATCCCCGCCCAGCACAGACCCACAAGTGTGGCGGGTGGGCTTGAACTGGGTGACCTGCCCTTGCCCGGAGGTGGAGGTGTCCCGGGCAAGCCCCCTGGGAGTCCGCCCCTGCTGCCCTCCCTGCATAGCGCAGTGTGGCACCTAGTGCTGCACACTGTCGTGTAGCCCTTTTCCTTTGGCGGAGGAGTCGCTTTTTCAGCACACACATTCCCTGTGTGACTCTTATGATTTTTTTCCTTGTGTTCTTCCTTCACCTCCTTCCTCCTCCACATATAAATCAGTTTCAGCTTGGAAATATGTCAGCCCAAGAGAAGTTGCCTACTGTGGGTACTCATTTATTTGCCTATTGAAAATGGTCAAAGACTTTCAATCCTGGAAAGAAAGGGGTGGAAGGTGGGGTTTGCACCTGGGAGTGAAAAGTTGTTGTGTACTATTAGAGATTGCTTTTTAAGATCCGATATCCGCGTGTGGTGTTGCCAGTGCCTTCGTTTTGTTTGATTGACAGCAGGGATTGTGTTGTAGGCTTCTCCACCGAGCATTGTGCAGCGCAGTGTCCACACTGATGGCGGGAGACAGAGATTAGATTAGTGGAATCTCCCTTGTTGGGGAACCACTGTGTCAGCCTTAGTCCTTGTCTGCCTGCCTCTACCTCGGGGTGCTGGCAAGGTTTGTGGTCTAGAGAAGCAGTAAGTTCATTTTATTTGGCAAATGGGCAGGGCTCGGGGAGTGCTAGTTAAAAGTGGGATACCTGCTCTGGCTGATGTTGGGCAATGATGCTGTTCAAGGGATCCTGGTGAGTGAACCGAGTGCAGCAGCCTCATTTGTGGGGGAGCAGTAAGGAGGGACAGACGCCCTCTTCCCTACTACTCACAGCCAGCACCCACTAGACCAGGGGGGTTTATTCTCAAGCATCCTTATGTGTGTGTTTATTGTGCTAGGATACTGAAAAGGAGTGGCAACCTTAAGGGTAAAAATGGATCTACTGAAAGGCTTCCATGCTGTTGATTATTTTTAAAAATACACACGTATTTTTTTTTAACCTGTAGTTTTTAGGGTTTGGATAGTTCTGGAAAATCGGGGCTTGAAAGCTGGTGGGCAGTAATGAATGAAGGGAACTCTTCTCAGAGGGAAGGGTGGTGCTCTTACTGTGCCCTTAGGACCTTGGTTAGAAGACCTCATTTGCCTGAAACACAAGCCTCTCACCTGGCATGAAGTTCCATTTTATAACATGGTTTTCTTTCTCAGTTCAAGAAAAGTGTCTGTTAGATTAACTTATACAAATTTTTGCCTTTGGGAATTCTGAATGACTTAGACTAAAAGATGCATCTTTGAACCCTGCCACTTAAAGTACATAACTTGATCCAGCCTCCCCACAAACCTGCAAACAAGCAATATGAAACAAGCTTCAATGCAGTGGAAACTGCTGTGCTCTGAGGACTTTGGAGGCTCCAAATATTCTAACCTTTGTTTATTCATTCTTTATATATTTCTGGTGAAAGAAATGCTCAGAAAACATTTACAGTAACCAAGTGTTTTGGCAGCAACATCCCATGTTGCAGCATGGAGTTATTTTGGCAGTGTACGGGTAAGCCTTTCATTCTTCTGAAATGATGCGATTCTTCATGGCTTCCTTTTTTTTGGTAACACCAGTGCACTTGGTTTTAGCCTTGAAAATGCTTAGAAGTATCTCTTGACATGGTTGTATCTCAATTAGTGTTCTTTGGAAGCACTTTTCATTTAACAGGCAGGCCTGTTTTCAGTCACCACACCTGTGTGCTCAGGCACTTTTTTTAAAAAAAAATATTTATTTATTTTAGTTTTCGGGGGACACAACATCTTTGTTTGTATGTGGTGCTGAGGATCGAACCCAGGCTGCACGCATGCAAGGCGAGCGCGCTACCGATTGAGCCACATCCCAGCCCTGCTCAGGCACTTTTTAAAAATTATTTTAATAATTCTAAAAGCAGCAATCAATTTGCATTCTAAATCAATGAAACCAAGGTAAGGACATTGTTTCCTGGCCTGATCTAATCATTGGATGTAGACAGACATTTTCAAATGTATGTTTAAAATTCCAAAGATTTGCATATTGCTATAGTGTTTATAGAAAGCATAAAATACAAGAATAACCTTTTCTGCTAGGAATTGGAGAGGTCTTTACATGTCACTGATTTCTTGAATGTACAGATTTTTTTTTTTTCTGATTTGTTTGTGTTACTCAGCAAGAAATTTCTCAATGGCCAGTGTTCCCTCAGTTTCCATTTTTATTCAGAAATTCATGTATGTGGATTATCATAACTAATATTAAGAATTGACGTTTTATTCATGTTAAAGTCTCTCATGCTGCAATTTTTGCACTAAAATGACCCCTACTGGTTGTATCTGTTAATGAAAACTCTTTTGAAAACTTAAAGTTTTCATGCAGAAACATACTACATGGTACAGAAGTGTTAGGACTAACTTACCTGGTTTTGATGGCATGATTAAACATACTACATGGTACAGAAGTGTTAGGACTAACTTACCTGGTTTTGATGGCATGATATAAATACAAGTTACATTGCTGTTTGCCAACTTGCAATAATTTTGGCATTACTCCCATACTGGTATTGGGGCCAGGGATCATGCTTTTAACTGCAGTTCACAAAATGAGTTAGATAAATCATGGACTAAAATGCACACTGAGTGACCAACTATTCAGTGCACATATTCAACCTGTGGCTCAGTGCCTTACATTTTTAAGGCAGCTGACCCATTGTGAGCTCTCAATGAAAGTACATGGAATAAATGAATGAAGAGTCCCCTCCATAAAAAATAAGCCTATAGAAAAATACAGTTTTCTGAAAGACTAAATAATGTGATGAGTTATATGCTATGAATCATGCAAGATGTACATAGAATTTCTTCTCAGCATAGTTTAGAATGTTATTAAGTAAATCTCGATTTAATAATTATAATTCTTCTTGACCAAGTTAATTTGAAAAATTGAGAATGGAGCCAGGCATCCAAAGTTTTCTCTCACTCTCTGTCTAAAAAGTGCTCTCTGGTCCCTGAGGGCTTGAAGTTCCCTTTCCTGTTTTCATTCATTGGCAAGTCTTCCTGCTGCCCCCTGCAAAATCCTAACCTGACTGTTTGCTTGGCTGGGTTACTCACTTCCAGGGAGATCACCTAGAATCTAGAGAAACAATTTGAGGTTTTGAATCCCCAAGGAAGAAGTCTGGATAGGAGACCTCTTTGGGGCATCAGAGCTTTGAAAACCTAAGGAAGTGAGGTTTTCTAGAAGTTATGTTTTGATTGAAGAGTGAAAATTATATTTGGACTAAGGGGATGAGGACCATATTTTTTTTTCTGTGTGGGTTAATACATTATGCTTCTCTAAGGGGTGGGGCAAGGTGAAGAAGTGTGGCCACCCTTTTGACTCTTGGTAATAAAAGTGCACATGATGGCTCGAGTTTGATAATTTGTGAGGACAGAGTGTTTACCAACTAAATGGATACTGTTGAGTTACTTTGCTCTGAGGACTGCTGTAGGGTGATTTTTTATTTCCCATATTTTTCAAAAGCACTGTTATTTAAATACTGTCTCTTTCAGAGTACAGCACCCTCCCCACCCCCCCCACACACCCCACAGGTATATTAGCCTTTCCTCCTACCTGTTCTTCATGGGGGCAGTGGAGAGAACTGTACTTAGAGAACTAAGACCAGAATTAGAAGGTAGAGTTTCCTTCCTTATTACTAGAAGACAGTCAGTGGGGATGTTGGCTGCTTGGAAGAAAATGTCTTGATCTGAGGTGAAGCCCAGACAACAGGCTCTAGGAGGCCAGTGAATGCACCAAAGCATTTGTTTGCACGAGTCACATGGAAGCTGCTCTCATTGATTTGTAGTAGGTTTTGGAGTTAAGAGCTCATGAATTTTAATTTTTACCAATTAAATAAGGAAGAAGAGGGGAAAAATTTAATACTTCTAGATTTAGAAAAATTTAAAAACCCAGCAGCAGTCCAGACTTTGTTTTTGAGTAATAGGCTTCATTTTCCATCTCAAAAGTCTTTGGGTAGTGTGTACTCTTGGATGCTGGAGAAAAAAAGCAGGCTGAGGGTGTATAAAGTTATATTAACAGGGTATGGGAAGAGAAACCAGTACACGTAAACAAGGAAATTATTAGTTCCTTCCAAAAGTAAATATTGACAAAACATCCAGTGAGCCACTATTCAGTGCACATATACAAATGACAGGGCTCTTTGACCTTTGCTTTGTTAGGCTTGTAGTGTTGCTGAGGAGTCCTGTCACTAGAAACACTTGGCAAAGGACAGGTGAATTACATAGTATCACAAGGACAAAAATTGCAAGTTTTGAGATGTTTGTAACTCATGTTTACAGTCACCAGGAAATCTACACCCAGTGGATTGGTACTACAGTAGTAAGCAGTCAGGCTAATTTGTAAAGAAAGCTGTCTGAAGATTCTAATGGGCATTATATGCATTTATAAGAGAGTTAAGTGATTTGGTGCAGATTTCTATGATTTTTTGGCTTGTTTATTAAGGATTAATTGTCCATATGAACAAGTGAACAGCTTGGCAATACAGGGTACAGGCATTATGAAGTTGGAGGATTTGATTAAAAGACATACATGGCCTTAAAAAGATAATGAATGGGTAGACTAAAGAATGATGAATGGGAGATGGGAAAAAATACTTAGTTCATCTTAACACAACTATATCATCCTTTGAAGAATAATCCAAAACACATTCCAGACATTAATTGAGAAATTCCTGAAAAATGTGGGTGTGTTTAACATCACTGGGAAATGGTGCTAGCAGGGGAGATGACAGAGCAGCTTTATTGTGTGAACACAACGGGGTAGGAGGTGGTGAAATGAGTGGAAGGTAAATATGTTCAGTGAGGCAGGTGCCTATAACACTGTGTTCCATATGGCACATTTTGTATCCGAATTTTGGAGCCACCCCAGTAAAGCTCATTTAATTATTTGAGGAAGAAATGGTAGACTAGACAAGCATGCACAAAGAACACTAAGAGCCTGCTTTCTTAGTGGTCTAATTCCCCAAAGCTGCATTTTCAAAGATCTGACTTGCTTTTGCATAGAAATCAATGACTCATTCATTGATTTTTCTACTCTGTACAAGGCCTTCTGCTGGGGCAGTGGGGCAGCTGGGGAGTCTGGGAACTGCTCGGACATATTCTTGACTCCTTACATTCTTTTAATCAAGAAAAACAAAGAAGCAAAACCAAAAAAGTCAACATAATAATGTTTTAAGTTCAAGCCAAGTAGAAGTGGTTCTGGTTCTGCAAGTCTGTATGCAGTTAATTCGTGAATGAGATCCATGGATGAAATTTGTCCTCAGCACCAGAAGATCTCAGGTGATCACTTGAGACACTGGTGGCAAAGTGGGAAAGGGGAGCTGCACTTGAGCCCTTTTTTTGTGGGAAAGGGGATCCTGCCCATCCTCCTTAGAGCTTGTGGAGTGCATATCAGAGGGTTTCCCACATTGGAGAACAGGCTACATTCTCAGCACTTTACTAGCTGTGATTCACAGTGGTGGGTTTCTTTTTGAGGGTGCTTTTCTCTTTGTTCTAGCTTGTTGTAGTAGGCATTGGAATGTGGGTGGTGGACTGGGAAGTGCCCCTGGCTTAGCACCTCTCACCTTCTCACCTTCCCTCTCTTTGCTGCTTTCCCTGGCCATTTAGCCTGGTCACCTCATGGAAAACTGCACTTAGACTAAGACCTCAGTGTGGACAGAGGAGTGCTTGAGTATGACTATTTAAGAATGCCCTCAGAGTAAAAACTGAAATAAGTGTTCATTTGGGGCACAAGTTAAAAAAAAAAGCCTTATTTTTGTTTGTTAGTTGCAAAATGAGCAGATGTCAGTTCCTTACCTCCCTCCTCCAGCCCCACTAGGTTCCCCATGTGAAATACCTATACTTTAGTAGAAGAGTGTAATGGTTAGGAACTTGGTTTCTGAGCTGAAATCTGTATTCTTTATTCTGTGTGTCTCAGTTTTCTCATCCGTATAGTGGAGGAAATAACAGGTTTGATTTAAGAACTCAGTGAATGCCCAGAAGTACTAGAAGAAATGGCATGTGAAAAACGCTAACAGTATGGCTACCAACTAGTGTAAGTGAAACAAGAAGACACAGTCTCATTCCCTTGTTCCTCCTAATCTTCATCTTCCTGAGTCACTGATTGTCAGTAATTAAGGAGTTTGGGCTTTTACAAAAAGAGTGCCTCGTTACTGACTTCAGGCCCCCTCACCCCCAACATATACACAACTGTATCCCAATACCACAAGTGCATGGAGTTAAACTTTATTAAGGCCTCTAAAGCTATTTGATGCCTCTCTTCTTAATGCACAGTTATGTCCTATCTACAAAAAATATATATTTGGGTTTTTTTGCATATGTCATAGGAATTATAAATTTAACCATTTATCTGTAGGCTAGTATTTAATTTGGGGAGGAGGGGTAACCTAAACTCACTACAATCAGAAATGTATATTTTCCTTCACAGTATATTCTAGAAGAAGATTTTTCTGCTTAACTTCTAGAGTGTTTATACTGGTGGTCCCCCCAGGATTGACCTGACTTGAGCCAAGGAAACTGCTTGTCCAGGCATAGCTTTATCCCACCAGGGCCCCAGTGCCCTGCTGATGTACTTGGTGCAAACTAGACAAAACCAGAGATTTAACCAATCCAGTCCTTTTTAGTTTAACCATTTATTCTCTTTTTAGCTCAGCTGGTCTCTGCCACGTTGTACCCACAAATTATCTATCTGTCATGGATCTGGTAGTCACTGTGCTATAAAGTAGTGATGCCGCTTTTGTAAAACTATGCCTTCAAAATTTTAATGTGCATTAAAAATGCAGGTTCTCAGGGCTGGAGTTGTGGTTCAGTGGTACAGTGCTTGCCTGGCATGTGTGAGGCCCTAGGTTTGATCTTCAGCACCACATATAAATAAATAAATTAAATAAAAGATCCATTAACAACTAAAAAAAAACTTTTAAAAAACACAAGTTCTCAGACTGGTGGTATAGCTCAATGGTAGAATGTATGCCTCACATGCCCAAAGCCTAGATTGGATCTCCAGCACCCAAAACCAGAACAAACAAACAAGAATCAGGTTCTGATTCTGTAGGCCTAGGGTAGAGCCTGTGATTCTGCAGATCTAACAAACTCCCAGGTGATACAGTGTTCCTGGTCTCAGGACCACACTTTGCATAATAAAATGCCATGTGTGTAAAGCTTTTGTAGCACATAGACTATAGTATTTAATAAGACCTGATGAATGTCACTTGCTATTATAATAATTATTTTCCAGCCAAAATAAATAAGATAAAGGCCCTGCTTTCACAGAGGTGATGGCCTGATGGTAGACATGGAAAACTGAGAGAATTCAATGCAGTTCAGGACACTAAGCCCTGAGATAGGAAAGTGCTGAGCATGTCAGAGGCAACTAGGAGGGGCCCTAACTCTGACAGGGAAGTTGTATTGCAGGATGCAGCAGCAAGCAAGACCTGGGGGTCTCCTCTCTTCCCTCCTTTTTCCCATTCCTCTTGTGCAGGGTGTTTACGAAAAGAAAAATAGTCCTTGTAGCTAGAAAAACCTTTGCTCAAATCTCACCTCTGTGTTAGTTTTTAACTCTTGAGACCAAACTTGCTTAGTATTTCTGGACTACAGTTTTATCATCTATGAAAATGGTCACTAATGGCTTTCTATCAAGTAATTGTGTAGTGAGATTAGAGATAATACATCTTGTGTGTGAATACATAAATGTATATTTTTTAAGATTATATATTTAGTTGCTGCTAGAGTTCTTGGTGGCAAATAGACTTAAAAAATAATATTCTGATTTCCATCCTTTATCATTTTCTTCTTTGTTTAATCCATATGTAAACTTAGAAGTCAGAAGTCTGTTCTGGGGATGAAACTCAATGGTAAGAGCACTTGCCTAAGAATGCAAAATGCCCTGGGTTTGATTCCCAGTATTGCCATAATAATAATAACAATTATTATTATTATTATTATTATTATTATTATTATTATTATTATTATTATTATTTAGAAATCTACTTTGTGGGCATATTCACACCTCTTACATAAATTTTCTTCAGCAGGAGGCTTAGAGGGGAATTTGTGGTCTTAGATCTTGGAGAAGAGGACTCTGCAGTACTGAGAAGGAGGAGTTCCTTGGTTTGATCCAGTGCAACTGTAATTCTTAGCCTCTGAAATATCTGCATAGTGTGAACATTTGCTTCATTTTCTTGTTTGAGTTATTATTTCTAAAGATATTTCTAAAGATCTATTTTATTTGTTTGGTACCAGGGGACACTTAATTATTGAGCCACATGCTAAGCCATTTTTTTTTTCTTTTTTGGGACAGAGTCTCACTAAGTTGCTTAGAGCCTCACTGAATTGTTGAGGCTGGTTAATGAACTTGCAATTCTCTTGCCTCAGCCTCCTAAACTGCTGGGATTACAGGTGTATGCCACCGTGCCCGGCTTAAAGAGCTATTTAAAATTCATATTTTGTAAGAGTTGACATGTTCAGCTTTATGGCATGTGGTTGCATGAAAGTGAGTACCTCTGTGTTGCTTTCCTCTGCTCCAGGCCTTCTGTCCATCTGCACTTGCAAAGTACTGCAGGGTTACCATGGATTTGCCTGGTGGAGGCCCTGGACAGTCTTTGTGCCACAGAGGAAGGCTGGAAAGGAAGAACAGCTAGACTTAAAATATCTGACATTCTTTTCTCTTTAGTTCCTGGTGTAAGTGTGGTCCCACAATACTGACTATTAACTATGGCTTTTTCCATTATGTCTGGAAATGAATATGATGTTTATACAGTAAATATTGGCTGAGAATCACTGGGTTATAACTGATTTTTATTCTTGACAATTAAATCTTTTGAAAGCATGGTAGAAACTGAATTTTGCCCCCAGACACTCTTTCATACCTGACATTATAGGGCCTCTGTACCAGGAGTGCTGATATGTAGCCTATAAGCAAAGTGGGAAAAACTTCAATGATAGTTTTAGGGTTTATTTTAAATGTGTGCTAATTAAACCCAAAACAACACCCTAATTTTGAAATATCCTGAGAATGTTTGTTTTTGGAATATTTAAGAAAGAAAATTATTAAATGCATTTTAGGGTGTTGTCATTTTACGTTTCCAGTTCCTGAGAATTTGAAGCAACCTCTTTAGAAATTTTAGCTAAGTCCTTAGTAACCTATTACTATAGGTATCACAAGGTTAAAAAAAAAGATATAAGCTGTAACTAGAGACTATGCCTGTCTTATTTAGTATTTCAAAACAAAAACCATAAACAAACATCTCTGATTCAAAACAGAAAGGAATTCCTGTTAGGGCAGGATGAAACCTGAGCCTGCAGACTCCTGGTCTACAAGAGGTAACTTATTTAGCTTCTTATCCAAAGGCCACTAGCAAAACGGT
Source organism: Spermophilus citellus (assembly GCF_964194105.1). Taxonomy (NCBI): domain Eukaryota; kingdom Metazoa; phylum Chordata; class Mammalia; order Rodentia; family Sciuridae; genus Spermophilus; species Spermophilus citellus. The sequence goes on along the minus strand of NW_027672876.1, from coordinate 800,097 downwards.
TCACAGCTGTGATAAAAGCAAAGGCATCTCCGTGTGGGAGAGTTGTGACTCCAAAAGACCCGCCCAAATAAGGTAATGTCGCCTTGAGGATGTTCAACCTGAACTAGTCTTGGACTTCATTCCACGTGAGGAATCTTACTTGAGAGCTGTGGGCTTCGTGTTCCATCAGAATGTTTATAAATCATACAAAAGCAGATCTTGAAAGACTTCCCTCCCTTACTGTAGTTGGGAACTTTAGTTTTTCAAAGATATGGGCATTTATAGTCTGTGGAAAAGGATGAAGTTCAGAAAATTAAATCTTTAGAAATCAAAGTAGAAGGTTTTTAAAATGGCTTGAGAAAAGAATGGGTATGCTGGGTAGTTTTCAAAAATCCATGCTCTTGGGTCTGGGATTGTGGCTCAGCGGTAGAGTGCTTGCCTAGCAAGGGCGGGGCCTGGGTTCAATCCTCAGCACCACATTAAAAAAAATAAAGATATTGTGTTGTGTCCATAAAAAAATCTATGCTATTATATTTTATGCAAATTTTAGGAAAACTTATTACCACTACCCGTGATGTAAAACTGAAAGACCAAATAAATTCCTGTATTTTAATCAAAAGCATGTTAATGTGTTTGTTTATATCCTAGCTTGTTTCAGAAATGATTTAAGGCTGCTCATAAAGGGCTGTATCACCAAATTCCTGGATTTATATTGTAGCATGATAAAGGAGAGAAAGAATCGCTCAAGCTTCCGGGTCCCCCGACATCCCCTTGATGGCTTAGGGACTTAAATAAAACCACATCAGTTTCCACAGGTTCACTCTGCCTTAGTGTGTCTGGAGGGAATGAAATAGTTACCTATCTGCAAGTGGGAAACTGAATCAGATGACAGATCTCATGACCAGAAGAGCCTTAAGCTATGTTGTCATGACCTAGAGGCACTGGGTGGGAGTTGAATATCGTGTTTGCAGTTAGGTAAGAAGCGATGGTGGTGTCCATCTGACTGCCAGGTGCTGTAAATGGAAAGGCTTAGAGTAAAAGCCCTAGATTTCTGCCATGGTGGTGTTCAATGGGAGGCAGCAGAGCAGCCAAACATGGTTAGTGCAAAGTTAGTGACATCAGTCATACTAACGGTGGCTTAATCTGGATCCAAGGTGGACTGTACACCTCTCTTCTGTGAGCCAGCCTGCTGCCTTCATTCTTTCTCCATTTTCTCATCTGCCTCATGAGTTATTATGGCTATGAGGTAGGTAGGTGACACATGCAAAGGGAGAAGCTTGAACAGACAGGCCAAAACTTGTCCAAATTCACATGCTCATTTCTGCCTCTTGACACTAGGAGAGAGTTGAGTAATTGCTGTTCTTCCTAATACTGCAGGCAGCAGCCAAATTCTCTGCATTCTTTTACCTTTGCTGCTGTTTTCACTTGCCAGGGAGTTTCCTTAAGGAGCAGATTGAATTTAAAGAAACAACAGTAATAGTGCATGAGAGGGGAAGGGGGTGGGGAGTCTGCTGGTCAGATGCAACAGAGCTTTGCCACCTTAAATTTGAGGATAGAATGATTCTTCCCTGCAGGAGGACAGGCTGCAGGCTGTACCAGCTGCTTCACCTCTGAGTGTAGCTCAGCCATCAACCAAATAGCTTTTTGCCTCTTTGTAAGAATAACAGATCCTCACTAAATATATTGTCAGGTATAGGCCAACTTTGAAATTTGGAAAGTTGTCTCTTGGAATCTAGAAGCTTCATTCTTCCTTTGCATGTTGTTCAGTAGCAGGGTAGAGAGACAGGTTGGTGATGGTGGCCCTGAACTTGGTATAGTAATGCATATTTTTCTAAAGAATGTGGACAGCTTAGTGCAGCCTCAGCTTATTACCACCAATCATCCTGCTCTGCCTTGTAGATCTTACATTTTTGCCAAGAACAGCCTTCCGGAATGAGGTGCTGGTTAATTCCAGTTGGGCATTTATTCATTAATAAGTCTGCTGAATGCTAAATACGCCATTTGGGAGTGTGTGACATGAGAAAACTCAGCAGCTAGTTATGGTGTAGCTCTCTTCCATGACTCTCACTTTCAGTTCAATTACCTAAGCCCCCAATCCCTAGCTGTGTGAACTTTTTAAATTCTTAGTTTTCTGATATTTTGTCCCAAAAGTTTTTTTTGTTCCAATCTATAAAACTGTTTAAAGTTTCCTAATAATTGGCTAAACATTTTATATTATACTGTAGCTTGCTCCATCTTTTCTTTTTAAAGATGATTTGAAAAGTTAAATCCTGTTCCGGATCTTTTAATGTCTCTTCCAGGCTAGATTTCTGGATAGCTATTAGTAGTCTGAAATAGCCATTGAGGGGTGGGTGGTGTTAATTTACTAACCTGAGCTTTTGCCTAAGATAAGTTCTCCTGATTCTTCTCTGGTATATAAATAGATCTTTCTTTGCTTTTCTTCCTGCTTGGTTGCTGCATATTGGCTGAAGAACCTTGAGAGCCTGAATGCCTGGGTCCCAGCATGTATGTCTGAAAAGCAGCCAGGGTTCAGTGTGCCTTTGCTCCAGTGAGAACTCATGCTAGGAAGCCGGTTGGACACCTCTTGCCCATGTCTCTATGCCCTCCTTCTCTGGCAAATCCCTGCCAGGACCCAGCAGAAGCCAGATTTCAAGTGCTCTGAAAGCCTCTGGAAGGATGCTTTCCATCCGTCTTTCCATTTGCTGTTGCCACGTTCTTCCCAGGTTGGTGGAATGCCACTCTTTAGCTATTGACAAAAGTTGGCGCTAAGTGTCCTATCCTGTGTGAGGAACCATTCCAGTAATTATATCTTGCACCAATAGCAAAAGGATTCTGAGGAGGAGCACTGGCCACCACCTCAGATTTATTCAGTATTGTGGGAAGTGATAATTTGAGCCAGAAAGTGATAAAAGTTCATAAAACAAGGATCTTTACAAGGTCATGGTAGACTTGCTGGGCTAAAAAGATGTGCCTGGAACACTAAAAATATTTCTCTAGCATCAGCAACTAGGCCCCTGAGTGGAACAGCAACAGTAGTGTCTTTGAGAGAAAAGAAGCTGCCATAATTCCTTCTTTCAATATGTAGTTAACATTTTGCCTTTGGGTGTAGGGTGGTGTGTACATGTGTTTTCAGTGTCTGAAGGCAGAACACAAAGAATTATTTGTGTTATCGGTGAGTGTGCTGAAAAGAACTCATGGACTTGAGGCAAGGTAAGGATAGGATGTTCTCTGTAGATCAGCAAAGTGAAAATGACTTTGCAATAGAGAATGTACATTTTTTTTGAAATGTATTACATTGGAAAAAAAGCACAGTTCTTATTAAAGTGTTTTGGCTTTGAGACTGCCTAGTTAAATGGACTATCTATGAGTAGGCAAGTAGAACTCAGGAATATTACTGATATTTCATTTCCTGTTGATTGGGACAGAAGTCTTACTGTCTTTATGGCATTGTAGGATGATTTATAGCAGGCTATCATTAAACATAGTTTTGTTTGCCCTTACATAGGAATTTTAGATGTGATGGTACAAAGAAAAAGCAGTCATTTAGGGTGAGAAATGAAAGATGTTGGTAGGGAAATTAGCAACATAAAAAGAAGCCAACGGGTTTTTTGTTTGTTTGTTTTGTTTTTTTTCCAAAGACAGTGTTGGGAAAAGGTGAACCTTTAGCAACCAACTTTATTGATTACCTATTCAGGAAATTATATTAGATGCTTTGAAAAGAGAAAGGAAAAAAAAGATATTCTCTGTCAATAGAGGGCTGGAAAACTTGAGGAAGATAAAGTATTTACATGTTTTAATAATATAAAACATGTCCAAAAGAAATACTTAATTGCAGCTGCATTTGGCACTGGAAATAGTCCTTGTATTATATTTTTTATATTGTGTGTGCATATGTAAGCATATTCCCTTCCTTGAGTCAGAAGTACTTGGGTAATAATATTTTTTGAGAGAATAGGAAAGTAGAGAAGGTATCAGGAGCTAAAAAGTGAGAAGGCTTAAAGAATGATTATTAGCAAAGAAGGGACAGTAAATGTTTTTTCTTCTTTAAAGGGGTCATATTTCATATGCATAATTATTCTAACTATTTTTAATCTTAGTATAACAAACATTTAATGCTCCATAGGGCCATGGTAATTTGCATGTTATTACTAAAAGCCTACAGGTAAGGGGAAATTAGATTCCTAAATTAAAGACCTGATATTTTGTTCCTAAAATTTAGGTTTTCGAACCTTATTTCAAGTTTATTTTAACAAAGAGCATTGGTCAACATATAGCTTCTTTTTAAATTTTATTTAAATTATTTTTTAAGTTGTAAATGGATACAATACCTTCATTTGATTTATTTATTTTTATGTTTTGCTGAGGATCAAACAAAGTGCCTTACATGTGCTAGGCAAGTGCTCCACCAAGACCAGTACTTGGGAAGTGGGTAGGATCCTGGCTTTCAGATTCCCTAAAGGTGCCTTCATATCCTTTGAAGTGTTCTCTTCCTTCCAGCCTGGTACTCCAGGATGCTATCTCTGTGAAGCCTTCCTGCTCTGCCCACAAGGAACAGTGCCATCTCCCACCCCCAGTGCCCATAAATAGCTCTTTTTCCTTCACCTGTTACAGTGCTTTTCACACTGTGTTAGACTTAACTTTTCTGTCTTCCTGCCTGATTGTGATCCACTAGAGTGTCAGGATAGTGTGTTATTCTAGAGCCTGGCACACAGGAAGAACTCAGTATTTGTTGACTAAATCTAGACTCAAGGTCATCCAAGATATTATACAAAAACTTTTCCATCTAAACTGTTTAGTTTGCTTTATGGAGACAGAAACAAGTGGCACTACCCCCCCCAATAGGAATACTGTCATTGCAAAAGGAAGCTCAGACAGGTACACGGCATCCACCCTAGTTAGTCTGAACATTTTTCTTACCTGATGCTTGATCAATTAGTTTCAACTGCATTTGTTTTTGTAAATATTGAGAGGTAGTTTTTACTTTTAAGTACTTTTCTTCTTGCCAATTTGCCATACAGGCATTATCTTTCATTCACAACCCCTCATCCATGGGTAAGAATTTTCCTGTGGGCAGTTGGTTGTGACCTTCTCCCTATTGCCAGGGATCTGGTGCACTGAGCAGTTGTGGTGGTCAGTGGCTTATAAACAATAATCAGTAAAATATTAGGAGTTAGCCTACAAACATATCTCAGATGACCACGTGAATTCTGGATGAGAGTGAAACAGGCTTCCAGCTTCTCAGTGGATCCAGGATGGCATCTTAAACATGTATTTTGACTACTGGGAAGGGAGTTTAGTTCAACAAATGTGAATTGAATGCACAGTCTGAGGGTTAAGTACTGAGAACAGTGCAGCCTACTTAGTATTTCCGGTGATCTCCAAATGTCTTCAGGAATTCAACTGCACTGCTGCTTTGTGGAAGGAAATCCTAAGGCACCAATGTAAGGGTAGAAGTGTATGACTCTGAGTAATGAAAATGCCTCACAATGGTTTGAACAAGAAGTCCAAAGGAATGTAATATAAGGAATTTAGGAAAGCAGAATCCCATTTGGATTTACTCCAGGCCCTATAACTTCAGGGGTTGAGGATTTTTGATGATTAATGGCTAGAGCCCCAACTTGTTGTATTTAGGAGTGTGGAGTTATTTTTCCTTTATCACTAGTCATGAACTTGGTTGGTTGGTCAGATTTTTTATCAAAGATCTTAAAGTGATTTACAAATTAAGGCAGAATATGCCATTAGACACCAAAGGACACAAGAGCAAATTAGACCTCTTTCTGGGTGATGCCTTCAGTACTAAGCTAGTCAGCTGCTAAAGAGGAAAGGTTTAACCAAGATGAAGTATCCAGAGTCATACATGAAGAATTATCCTGGGTAGAAACTCTGATGACACCTGTGCTGTTTTATCATTTAAGTGAATATGTACTGAGATCCCCCTTTCCTAGTGCACCTTTAATTTTGATGTCTGTGCTGCAACATTTCCTTTAACTGTCCCACAGTTAAGATGCTCATCTCACCGGTGTTGGGACTTGTTGATGATGTTTGTGTCATCATTAGTGGCTTTCCCGGATACCCACTTTAGATTGTTTTATTGATAACCTGCAGTTGTTACAAAAGGCTTGAGAAGGGGAAGGAGGGGAAGCTGGAATGGATGGCTAAGTAAAGTTATAGACCGCTGGTGGTTTATGATGCTTAGTTGGCAATGAAAATTGAAGATTTCTCAGCAAGGTGGTTTTTTCAAAGGTCCACTGAAAAATTTCTTTCTTAAAATTATATTTTTAACTTTGGTGTGACTTCTTTACTCCTGAAAGCTTAAAAACTAACTCATATTCAGTCAGGGTGGCTATGTCCTCCTTTGCTGTTTTCTCTAAGACTTCATCAGCAGAAGGATCTTTTGACTTGATGACAAATATTTAGAGAGGTGTGTTACCCAAACTCGTGATTTCCATTGCCAGTTCAAGGGTGGGTAGGTTAAGGACTCTGGGCTGTTCTTGCTACTGACTTAGAACACTTATCCTCAGACTTCAGCCAAAGAAATGAATGGAGGCCAAGGCCTGGGAAGCACACTTGAAGGAGGGTATGCACATCAGACTGTAGCCAAGGTAAACAGTCCTTGTAACTGAAAAATAGACTTCCTGGAAGGAGAGAACCAGAGAAGTGGATGTGAAGTACATCCAGCAAGTACCATTTTCAGCCACAGAGATAGCTGAATTGCCCTGAGTTCTGAAGAGAACCTCTCCCAGCTGTGTGGGGGAAATCAGTTGCTTGTTGTGCCAACAGTAGAACAGAGATGGTGCTTGGGGGGAACAGGTCATGTCTGGGCTAGAAAAGGCACACAGATGGAGCTTTTTGAGAGGGTAGACATGAAGTCAATGACTTAGGGATGGAGCCCTGCAGGGGAGCGAGTGGACTGACAGAATGGCAATAGGATGATGTCCCTGAGTCCCCATGTGTGAAAACCCACATTCTCTGACACTCTTTTTTAATAGTGGGAAAAACTGTGTCATTACAGTTGACAGCTGTGCATGTATGTTGCAGATAGTGTGATGTTCATCTCTTTGTGCAGTGTGCACACATATCAGAAAGATTCCTCACAGGTTTGTATACTTGTCCTCACAGCCTTTTTCTCTATTCTTCTGTAAATGTTGTAGTTTTTTCCCATTCTAGTTAGTGCTGTTAGATTCTGTAAATTCCTATATAATGAAAAAAAATTCCCATATCTGGCTCTATCAATTAACATATAGGGGTAAATGTATGCAGATTGTCTCCTGAGTGGCATGCACGAAGCTATAGGTATCTTGTTCTCTCTTATGTCTTCTCTTCTACAGTGGCTGCAGTACTGATCAGATTTGTAGTTGCTAATGTCCCATCCAGGCCAGTTGTCCAGAAAGATAGACCATCAAAAAAGAAAATTCCTTAGAAAGAAATTCCTTAGAACTTCTCATGCTCAAGGATTCCTGGAACTAAGTTGCATGTGGGAAAGGGCCTTTCCTTCTAAACAGAGACCTAGGCCACTTTAATGGTCACCCAGAAAGATGTTAGCTACATTTCTTCTTTGCAGTTTGTTTTTCAAGAATCTTATTTCCCATTATTGGCTCTGAGAGCTGGGGCCAAATATTGGGTCCACTGCCATCTTTTCTTCTCAACTATTATAAAGACAGCACAATTTTACTAGGAAGTTTGGGAAATAGAGAAGATAGAGAATTATCCAAAATATTCTTGTTTCAAGCACACACACACACACACACACACAACACTTTGACTTTTTTTGTTGTTTTTTGTTTTTTTGGTGTTTTTTTTTTGGTACATATTCCTGTCTAGTCTTCCTGATATACATACAGTTTTTAAAAGATCATGCATCTTGAATCTTCCTTCTCTCCAGTTAATATTATAGCAAGTGCACTTTCCTATGTCTCTACATAATCTCCATTATTATAATTTAAGCTGAGTAATCAAATGTGCGGACAGTGTCTTTCCATTTCATTTCCTTTCCCTCTTTCCCCTCTGGCTATATAAAAAGCAAGAAGAAAAAAAGTCATTCCAGGTGAATTTAATAGAAAACTCTATGTAGCCCTAATGGAATTATATTTTCCTTCGTGCCTAGGCTCTCCAAGTGAACGGCTGCAACCGTGCTGTCTCCTCGGGCTAAGCAGGGGGCATTCTCTGCTTGTGTGTCTGATCCTTTGTGTCTAAGCTCAGACTGTGACTGTGGCTCTGGTTTTGTATTATATACTTGCTACCCCACGGACTGCCTTAACTCTGAGAGGATTGAAGTTCTGTAAAGTTAACTAATGATTTGTAGGCTTAATGCAGATAGCCAGCCCACTGGGTAGAGACACTTTAATTGTATTGCTTTTTCTCTTTTGGTAGCATATTGTAGGGTTGGAAATGTTTATTTAGTATGAAAAATGAATATAATTAGCAAACCCTAAATAAGGACCAGATAGTAACTTCAAGATGAATTTGTAAAACTTTGTACTTTGCATAAACTGTATGTTCTTGTTACCAAGGATGTTTTGTCTGAGGATTTAAGTTTTCCATTTCTACCACTTTATAAATTAAAACTGGAGACACAGAAGTCATTCAGCAAGGCATATATAAAATGTGGAAAAACTCAGATCATTTTCAGGATTGAGTTTGTCGAATTCCTATCAGGAAAACAGACTCACTCCTCTCCTCCTCTATATATTATTGACTTCTATAATAATAGTTTTTACAGCTCAGATACTTGTTTCATATTCAAAAAGTATAGGGCATCTGTTGTAATATTTCAGATTCATTTCTTCAGTTTTTATTTAAAAAATGCAAATTCTCCAACAAACCATTCATACAAACATATGCAAAATGAAATCTCCAGGCTTCATATATTTTGTATACATTTAAGTGCTTGGATTATCAAAAGGGAGATGAATGTTTTGGTAATTTATTTAGTATTTACTGTTTCAGAATTAAAAATATTGGAAATATAGTTCATGTATGAAATCTACCAGTCAGTATGTTCAGTACACAAGACACTGAGCAGTTTTCTAGCTGCTGGTTATTTGAAGGCAGAGGGTACTCATTTAACTTTATTAAGCCATAGTGTAGGGCTAAGAGATGCATATGCCCAGTGAGAATCTAACATATTTTTCTGCAAAACATACTGACTTACAGGAGGACAATTTGTATGAGAAAAAGTAATCTGAAGATGAAGTAACATTACATTTAACAGTTTAACCTTGGATAACTGTGAAATTTTAATTATAACAATAGCTAATGCTAGTATGTACAATTTTAAAGAAAAATATTAAAACATAAAGTTTAATTGATATTTATTTTTGGATTGAGGTTCTTGAAAAGGGAGAAGGAGCTTTGGCCCAATATGAGGTCTGTAGCTACTGTTTTAAATTGGTTTATAAAACTGTTTAAAGATGGGAATCTATTAATAGATTTTCTCCCAATACTATGCAGTTAATCTTTAATCAGTTGATCTGTATCATCAACCAAACCTGCATGTGTTCTTAACAATGTGTTTACAAATGTCTAAATCCATTTATTATGAAATCAATTGGTGTCCTTTGTGTTCTGTGGTGAGCTGAATAGGCAGCTCATGGAGGCGAGTGTCTTAACAGTAGGTGAGTGTTAGTTAATACAGTGTTGCTGGACCGTTTCCACTCTTACAGCCCCTGGAGCTTGGCCAGCACAGACGTGGGGGGAGGAGGAGTTCAGTTTTGAGACCCCTGCGTTGATTTCTGGCTGTTGGGATCTGAGACTGTTGGAGAAAGCATAAATATAGTTTGAAAAAGATCGGAGGTTCTAGTTAGGGGTAAATGCTGGAAAATGCTGGATGGTTTTTTTAAATGGATGATTTGTTTATAGGTGTTTCATGCTTTTGCCTTTTGGAGTTGGTGCTTCCCAGGGGCCACTCTGTGTCTGGGTCTCCTTTGGTGGATATTTCAAAAATCTCCTGCATCCATTCTCTTCCTTTTCTTTTTGTTTTTGTGTTCAAACACCCAACTTATTAAACCTGCTATGTGAGTCGATTTTTTTTATAATGAACACCAAGCTCATTGGAAAAGACGTTTATGTAAGTACTACAAGCACATGGCCCTTGAAGGATGGAGTTGCAGATTCTGGAGTATGTGGCTCAGCCTGCCTGTGTGTCACTGTCTCCAGTGCAGAGGGAGAGTGAGGGGTGCAGTTTCTGAGCCTTGTCTTTTGTCTCTCTGTGGGTTAGTCACTGGCTTCCCTGCACAGGGTATGCATTTCTTACCCTTGGATCCACTCCTGTGGTTCAGGGAAACCATATGCAGCAGTTATCCTTAGGTCTTGCTCCTGATTTTCACACAGGTGCTCTCTGCTATTAGGAACCTGGGGACACTGCCCAGCCAGTGACTACAGCTCTCCTCTTCACTGCTTGCTGGTCTTACTTCAGAAGTGGCCCTGTTCTGATTCCTAGTCCTGGCCCATATGCTTGCTGCCTGGTCAGCAAATCAACCTTGTCTTGGGGCATTTTATTCCCCTGTACAGGTAGTGTACATTGTTTCCATTGCCTGGGAGTATTAGGGGTACATTTTTAAGAAACCTGGCCACAGGAAATGATTTCTTTAGAAAAAAAACCTACATGACAAATTCATTAATGAAGGCAAAATTGTGTCCCATTGGGAGTTCAGTCTTTGACATTAGTTCAGAGCCCATCCTAGCCAAGTGCCTGGTGCATGGTGCTTACCCTGGCCAGGCTCCTCAGCTCTGTTAGTTTTCATTAAAATGGGGGAAATTGCAGTATCTTTTCATGTGGGAAGTTGTGAGAAATAATTTAATTGATTCCTGTTAAGGATTAGAGGCTTGTATTTTTGTGCGTAGTGAACATACAGTAAGTGTTAGTTACCATTGTATCTTTGTACCTCAGCATGGAGCACTGTGGCTTATACATAATAGGTGCTTGTTAAACAGTTTGTTCATTCTCATATTCAGAAGGTGCCATCTGATTATTTTTGCTTGTGTGCAAAATGCAAGCACTTTTATTTCAGCAGTGTGCACGCAGTCTGCCCACAGGGAGAACAGCTCATGGTGGTAATGTACATATTTTTCTCAACAGAACGTTGAGCCATTTTCTTAGGAAGGGTGGTATGTCCAGGAAAGAGGAGGTTCCAAATTCTAGTTACTTTCTTATGGTTTGCTACACAGAAAACATTTTCTCACTAGTGTTTGGGTGTTAGTAAATAAAAGGAAAGCTCTGTTGTTGAGTCATTGCTGGATAGGAAAGAGGTGATAATTGGTCAGGAATTCTACTATTTAAAGTAATAAAAGCAGTTGCTTCGAATGAGATTAATTCATATCAGACTTTCTTTTTGTAGGGTTATATTAAGTATCTTACCCACCAGCTTAGTCAGTCTTTGCCCTCAAAGTTTATTCCTAGAGATTTATTAAAAGCAATGATTGGTTTCAAAAGGTGAAAGATAGACATTTACTTGAAGTGTAGTTGTTGAATTTCCACCTCTCAAGGATTTGTTTTCTAGACTACCTTCTGAGAGGCAAAACCTCTCAGTGATGCTTTTTATGACTTCAACTAACACATGATTGGCAGCCCAAGGCGGCCTTCCCTGGGCTTACCCCCTCTCCCCAGCACTGTCTCCCTCTTCTTCCCTCCCAAAGTCCTTTTCATTCTTTCTCCTGTTCTCATGTGCCAGAGGACTTGCCTTTCCTGGGAAGGAGTAGATCGGAGGCCATATGATGTCTACTTTTTCACCCATTTGTTCTATAGCATGGCTTCAGACTCTTCAGTTCTCCCCAGTGGAACTCTGTGTGGGGAATTCATCCCTGAGCACCATGTTGTGTTGCTCGCAGATGCCTACCTTGGGACCAGGTGGGCTCAGAGTTGTTAGTGCCCATGCAGAGGGAGGCCTCAATAGGATGCCCATCCTGGAACCTAATTTCATAAGTCTTGGGCCTACAATCAGGGTGAGCTGGAGGGTGCTCCAGAGGCCATGCCTGGGGATTTGAGCTCTGACTTTTCAGAGTTAAAACAATGGACACAGAGATAAAAGAAAGACACCAGAAAAACCCAGGAGATGTAAATCTGAGAGGCAAAGACATCCACTAATCTAAGAAGAGAATCTGGTTTGGGGAAGTGAAGAAAATTTGGATGTCTTCTGGATGTAAGTGACATTCTGTTTGTTAGTCACAACGATCCGATCCCAAGCTTTGAAAATGACCGAGGAGAGAGGGCTGTTGACACACAAGGAATCAGAATCATGGACTTGGAAGCTTCCTTAGAAATGTATCTCTGCCAGCCTGCTCATTTTACAGGTTAAAAAACTCAGGCCCTTACAAGTGCATCCTGTTCCTAAGATTTCTACCACATCTGCAGTGATGGCCTCATCTTCCTTCCCCACCCAAAGAGGTGAGGAGCTTCCTCTTGCCCACTCTGGAAGGAATTCCTGGGGTCCTGTTGCCCTCCATGCCCCCATGACTTTGTCCCAGAATGTAGAGCGCACTTGGCCAGATCAGCCTCTGCTGAACCTTTCCCTCCCTGCTTCTCTGCTCCACCCCCGCCCCCTTTACAGGATCCGGAGCCCTCCCTGGAGTGGTGTGAAGCTACTGGGATGTGGCACTCTGACCCCTGGCAGTTGAGTGTCCTGGATGGATTTGGCCTGGGAAACAGGAAAGACTCTTGAGAGGGAAGGCGCTCCCTGTCACCTTGGGGTGGGATGGAGGGAAAGGCAATGCTGGGCAGTGTGACCCCTCACGTGGCCCGCAGGCTCCCACACAGCCCATACTAGACTTGCAGGTAGGAACAAGTAGATTCTTCAGGACAGGCCCTTGGCTGGATGCTGTGGATAGAGCAGGGCTCAGGCAGGTGAGCTGCTCCAGCAGTTGGGGTGAGAAGGAGAAGAGGTGAAGAAAGTAGGTGCAGAGAAGGGAAATTGCATGGAAATGGAAGGAGACCCTCATTGTTATACAAAATTACATATAAGAGGAAGTGAGGGGAAAGGGGAAACAAAACAAAACAAGAAAGAGAAATGAATTACAGTAGATGGGGTAGAGAGAGAAGATGGGAGGGTAGGGGAGGTGAGGGGGGATAGTAGAGGATAGGAAAGGTAGCAGAATACAACAGTCACTAGTATGGCAATATGTAAAAATGTGCACGTGTAACAGATGTGATACTGCAATCTGTATACGGGGTAAAAATGGGAGTTCATAACCCAGTTGAATCTAATGTATGAAATATGATATGTCAAGAGCTTTGTAATGTTTTGCACAACCAAATTAAAAAAAAAAAAAGAATTGTAATGCAAAGAAAAAAAAAGAAAGTAGGTGCCGACAAGAATCTTAGGAAATTCTCAGAGGAGATGATGAAGAGGGTAGGTGGGGAGAAGGCATGTCCAGGGACTGTATGGCTTAGCAACCAAATATGTTAGAAGGTTCTCTAAAAGGAACTTCACCCCATTTTTATTTTAGAGTAGAGCAGAACTCATTTGAAGACCTGTGTCTTTAATATGCTCAGTCTTGGCAAATAGAGTATTAGGTTTATGAAGGGCATGGATGCACATTCCAGTGTGAAGTCATTTGTGACTTACCTGTCCTTTTCAGTTTTCTGTTACTGATGGATGCCCCTGGGGTACAGTGGGGTTATTTACCTCCCTCAGAGAGGTTTTTAGGACACGTTCCATGGTGATGTCACTGCCATCAGGTTTTTGCTCCTATTCAGAATAGGGAAGCATGAGTCTTTCATTTCCTCCCAGTTGAAGTCTCTTGATGAACCAGGATGCTGAGCCAGGATGGGAACCCACCTTATGTAGACTCCTCTGTAACCCTGATCAGATCATACTGTTGCCAGACTGCAGGCAAAGTTTGCCAGGATGGTATACCAGGTTTTTATTAGCAGTATTTAAAATTGAATTCCATGCATTTGAAAAAGGAGTAGAAACAATAAGTAGATTCTACTTCTGAAACACCCATTGAAGATAAGAGACATCCTAACTGCTGCCATACCTGAAGGGATTGTGCTTCCTGAACTGAAGCTGGATCCTCTTCACACTGAGAAAATGAGCTCTTTTATATACATTTTCTTTTTAAAGCATATGAATTATTCTGTATATTTGCATGTTTATATATGCATGTGATCTAATCTGAAACATGGGAAATATAAACTTTCTTTGTAACTACTGTTTTAAAATAGAAAGTTACCTTCCTCTAATCCCCAGAAGGTTTAAGTTACTATAGTTTTTTTTTTCCTCAAACGTTCTGAAAAGACAGCTAAATGTGAATGGGTAAGTAGTGAAGAAATTAAGTGAACTTGACTCTTAGATACCTACAGAAGGATTTTAAAGTGCTGCTATTCTTTTCATGTGCCATTATTAAAGAGACTGTTACCTTCTAGAATAGTTCTCTGCTCAGATTCACAGTTCCCTGCTCCATTCTGCAAGTGGGTATTGTGGTATGTGCAGTCTTCCCAGTTCAGCATGGAGTGGAGACAAATGAAGAAGGCAACTTTGGCCCCAGTAAACTCAGGATCTGGCTGTAAACAGCTGCAGGCTTAACAGTGAAGGGTTGTGAGTAAGTATGCTGGAAAGTGAGAGAAATCAATGGGAGAAAATAAAATAAACTACTTTGAAAAAAAAAACAACATTTAAGCTGGGTAGGATAGTGCAGCTTTCTTGGTGGAAAGGAGGAGGAGTATTCCTAAGCAGAGGAAATGATGTTGACAAAGGCTCATTAAGTGAACTCACTGGTACTCAGGGAATTGATTTCTGGAGGACCTACTGTGTACTGAGTCCTGTTCCAGGTGCAGAAGATTTAACAATTGAAACAACCTAGAGTTTTCTGGTACAGAGAACAAACCAAGTTATTAAAGCATACTGTATGCCAAAGGAGATCAGTGTTAGGAAGGAAAGTAAACCGAGAAAGGGGCATGGATTATAGTGGTCAGGAAAGTCTCTTTGTGAAGTTGAAGCTGATCCTAGACGTGAAGGAGTGAAAGTGTGAACCCTACACACACCTGGGGGAGGAAATATAAGTGCCAAGACCCTGAGGTTGCTGTGGCATGGGAAGATGAGGTGCTGGCTACACAGTAGAAAACAACTGGAGGTCAACTGGGGCTGGGCCCAGGCCACTTTTACCAGTGTGAAGAGTTGGACTGAACTCCATAGGCAGGAGAGAGCCAGCATAGGGTTTTAGATTTGGTTTGTGCTTTCATCACTGAGATCCCAGAAATAAGTACCCATTGACTTGGACCTGGGTCTCTTAGGTTTAGAGGTTACAGTACTACACAAAGGAAACTCCAATTTTGTGAGAAATGTGTAAATACATTTTCAAGCATGTTTTAAGATTTTCCAAAAAAAATTTTATGTATTGTTATATTTATTCATATGGTTTATTTCACATGCATTTTGTGGGTTAAATTAATGCTGTGTGAATCATGGTTCAACCAAATTACTAATGTTCCTTTCTTGACATACCCTTTGGCATGAATCCTGCTTTTCATTGTCCCCTAATTTACATTTGCTGCTTTCTGGAGAATTGTGGATGAATTTTAGGGACTTGATGCCTTTCAAGTTAGGGTATCAGGCAGACTCTGTGTTGCTGAGTTTTCTTAATAGGCTAAAGTTGTTTCTCTGGTTCTCCTTTATAAGACTATAGCCTTCATTAACAGATTATAGCAGAGTGAATTTTAATGATGTTTTAAGAATAAAGTGAATTTTAATGGTGTTTTAAGAATAAAGTTCTAGACATACACATCAAACTTTCAATTATTATGAAAATGGGTAACAGGAAATTGTATGCTGTGCACAAAAAGAGTATCTGTTGAATATTATTGGCAAATTGTGCTTTGTTGGCAGGACTAGATAGGAAGAGATTCCTTGAGTATGTAGGCACACATGAGATCAAACAGAGATAAACTAACTTCATATAAAAATGCAAAAGTTTTTAAAATCAGAGGTTTGGGTTTTTTTGTGTGTGGGTTTTGTTGTATTATTTTTCAATACTGGATTGCAAACACAGGGCCTCAATGCTAGATATGTGTTTACCACTGAGCTCTGCTCCCAGCTTCAAAGATTTAGGTTTTTAGGTAAGATATTTTGGGAGGGTATTTCTTTGTAGAGCAGTAGTAAGGATCAGTTAGAGATATAATTGTTGGAATATTACTCTTTCACTATCTTCCACTTGGTTTATTTTGAAACCTTTAGATAAATTATTAAGGTAAAGTTCACAGCAGTGTTCAAGGCGATTTGTAAAAACATTCCTTACAAAACAATTGCTAACTGATTTCACAAAGTTATTATCCTGAAAAGATTCCTTAATGCTACTTACAGATCATTTTGCCATTTAAAAATCATTATTTGCTCCTCAGGAGTCTGGCTGTATATGAAGGCATTGTTTGCCTTAGCAAAGAAATCCTTGTTTTCCTGGAGGATAGAAGAGTTGAGATCATGTTTATGTTGTTTGGTTTTCTGTTCTTTGGGTAGTTCCAAAGGTGAGCCTGCAGCTTTATTTCTTGGATGCAGGATCTGTCTGCCTGTCCCCACAGTTTGGGGACCATCCACAGTGGGCCTGGAGGCCATGTTCTCTGGAGATGGTCTTGGCCAGAGTGAACGTCAGTGGTGTCCCTGCCCCTCTTTGTCCTGATGCTCAGGTCTTGTGCATTCACTGGAACTTGGAATTTTGCCCATCCCTTGGCCGCCTCACTTCCCACTTCTTCACATTGCTTGCCTGGTGATAGCGCTGTGGAGTTCAGCCCTGCCTCCCTCAGCTCCTGTCCTTAACCAAGCTGTTTAACCCCTGGGAAGCACTTACTTCAGTCTCTGGCACCTGGCAGGTGCTCACTGTGTGCTAGCCGTTACCAGAAGCTTTGTCTCTGGGGTGCAGTGTGCTTCATTAATCCTTGCTAACTGCTCAGTTGCAATGATGAAAGATTTATATCTTTCAAAGTGCGTATTTTCAGAGCACTGTATTTGTTTTGTTGTTGTTTGAAGTTCTAATCACATTTCTTTTCACTGTAGTGATTTATACTTTTGGATGTGTGCAATCCCCATACCTACTCTGCTGGTTTGCTCTTGGTTAGTTGACTAACAGATTTGAGGTCAGAGCATACATTAATATTTATAAAATGGTACTATGCATTATTCATGTCCTCAAGTACCTTTCTGGCAAGAATTATTAACTTGTGTCATATTATCTCATGTTGTGACATACAGAAGTGGCAGAAAGGAAGATAGGAGAGTTTGTCTTTAAGTTAGTATTTGTCTGACATGGTGAGGCATATTTTATTCATTCACTCACTTAGAATGTCATAAGTATTGATAAGTGCAAGGATTGGTACAATGTAATGTTGAAGTTAAAAGAAAACTTGAGTCCATATTAATATTTTACAAGTAGGAAGACTGAGATCCAAAGATAGTCCTCAGTTATTTCTAAATAATCAACTTTTTTTCCCCCATCAACAAACTTACTTTCCAGAAAATGTTTGGCCTTTAAAGACTCATATTGCTTTGCTTAAATTCAAGCCCTTTTGTCTTCCACCCTGTCCTTGTTCATTCTTCATGTAGATTTTTATTTTGTTAAGGTATTACTTATTGAGTCTTAGGATGGCTCAATGATGAAGAGTAAAACTATATTTTTATTGTCAAAGAAGACACTTTCTGATAGAGGAAATTTGATGAGCAATTTCATTATACTGCTCTATGTAGAAAATTTTGAATATATAATAGAAGTCCTACAGAGGAAATAATACGTAATTCAGTCCCTGTAGGGTGGATGATATCCACAGAAATATAAAAGACTGAGGAGGGGTTTTCAAAGCAGATGAAAAGAAGAAGCTTTCTAGGCAGAACAGCTCATGGAAAGCCATGGAGTCATGCAACAACATGGGTGGCATAGGGAACACAGGTCACCTAGTGTTGTTGGAGAAAGGAGGACATGTGATATGGAAGACAAGCGGTAGAAGAAGTGGGTTGTGATCATCTAAACAGATTTCATGTTCCGTACCATGGATATTGGGCTTTACTTTGTAGACATTGCTTTGAAACTATGTTCTTCAGAAGTTTGATGGGGCTGATCTCTTAACACACTTTGCTCATGTTATGTACATTATAACCCATCTGTAGGAAGATCCAACACTGGAGACCAGGTATAGAAGGGGTAGCTAAAGGTGGCTTTTAGAGCATCTTGAACAAGAGATGAACACCAAAAAAATAGAACACAATTAGAATCTTCTACAAGATCATTTTCCCCTCAACCAAGATTTGTTAATTTTTAAGCAGCATTTGGTAACTGAGACTCTTCAAGGCTAGATTGACATGGAGTTATGTGATTTAACGAACAAGTACAGGGACAGCTACATTGCTTAACAGTGGAATGAATGTGTCTGGATGTGTCTGACAAGTTCAGCACTGCACGGATGTGAGTCAGGGGAGGAGACTCAAGGTTTTCCGTTAAAAATATGGGGATCTAATGTCAAAGCAGAAGACATGAAAGAAAGGTTGAGTTCTGTGGCACAGAGTACAATCAAACTAGTTGTAGCTGGACAAAACTTAAATGGGCATTCAAATACCTGTTTTGATTGTTTAAAAAAATCAGAAATGTAGCCATTTAATTACTAACTTTGAGTAACTTCCTGGTAAAACTATTATCCAGAAACTGATTGATAAACATATTTATAAATATCAAAATAAACCAGATGAGTTAGTGTGCTCTCTGAAACTGTTAATCACAAGCCATTCATGAGGCTACTTAATCTTTTTGAAGAACTATTTTTTTTTTGTTTTATTAACCACCTTTGTGGCCTTTATTATTTCTATCCTTCTTGTTTCTTTGGACTTCCTCTGTTGCTCTAATTCCTTCAGTTGAATACTTAGCTAAATCATTTCTTTACCTTTCTTATGTGCCCTGAGTTGCCTGTTAAACATTGTCTTGGTTGGGTCCTATCAGCATTGACATGTTATGCTTCCATTGTTCTTCATTTTAAGTATTTGGTAAATTTGCCTAGAAATTACCCTCGTTAAAAAAAAAGTCTTTCATAGATATGTCCAAATATATACAATAGTGGAGATAATTGTATAATAACAGAGTGTTTCAACATTGCCAATTCATGGCCAGTCCTGTTTTACTAAATAAGAATTTTTTGAAACCTTAGCTCATGAATTTTCAAAGACCAGATGTTCTAGGAAGGTCATTGAAAGTGACCATTATATCAAAAAACACTCCTGATTTGTCTTACCTGTGTGTAGTAATTTGGATTTTTCAAAACTTTTAATATAGTGTAATAATGGGAAACTATTTTAAATTTAAATTACAATTGTCATAAATATATGATTTTCTGTGACTACCCTCAATAAATTGTTAGCATTGTTCAATTTCAACAAAAATGGCAGAATCAAAGAAACATGAAGTCTACAGTGACCTCATGAATTATCCTTTCCTTCTCCTTTTTAATTAAAAAATTATAGCATAGAGAGCTACATATCTTGTTCAGGGTCTTCCAGGGCCAGATTGTGGTCTTCAGGCCAAGGCCCTGTCTGTTACACACCCCATCTCTGGATTGTCTATTTGTTTGTAATGCGGTTTAAGAGAGTTCCGGGTATAGGCAGAATGTAAAGAAGGAGGACAGCATTGTTCTGGAGCCCCAGTCTCTCCTGTTCTCTTTTCTGATTTCATGAAATCCTTACTTCTAGAGACTTAGGTTATCTTCTTTTAAATGCCTCCTCCTTGTTCCACACTAGTTTCCTGCTGTCAGAAAGGAAATTATCCTTACCTTAACATTTTCCTCTATTTCAGAAGTCTTAGGAACATTTTATTAATATATTTGGTGTGATTTTGATTAGAATAGTGGAACTTTATACTGTAAACCCCTTTGCTTAGTACCTTGCTAAGGTTTTGATGCATAATAGATAACAATATGTGTTTGAGGAGCACATGATTGAAAGAAATAATGAACGAATGATTTGCATTCTATAGTGCATTTCTGGTCCTCCTGTTACTTGTATTATTAAGGTATCTGATGAAAACTACAGTTTCAGAACATGTGCTTACCATTAGTAAATATTATGTTGTAAACTGATTTAGTAAATTGGGCCAGTACTGCTTGTTTTTCAGTGAATTCCTCACTGAGACATAGTACAGACAGATATTCCTGGTTTTTTTTATATTTAGAAGTTTGCATTTATTTAAGTCTTCAACAAATATTTGTGCATTTTAGCATTTCCATTGTTTTAGAGATTCTAGCTTTGTCCACTTTGGAATAAAGTTTCATATACCTAACATGGTTTTACTTTTTAGAAATGCCTGTAAAACAGATTTTTTGTAACTTAAGTCATTTCTACTGATAACCATAAATTTGCCCTTCCTGCTTTGCACTGATTACAGTACAAGGAAGAGGGGAAGAGGGAAGAACCAGCTTTGGAACATCAGCCTTAAGCCCGAAGCAGGGAGAAATGAAAGCTCACTGCTTTAGAGTACTCCTGGAGCAGAACTAAATGCCCGATAACAGCCAGCTGAGAGCTGGGGGAGTTAAGAGCAGCAAATTTTACATTACATTGGAGTTTCTAGGCTGGCATGGAAAGAGATACCAGCATTAGCTATTTGCATCTCACTGTATCCACAGGGATATGTGAACAGTTGAAGAATTAATTTGATATATATTCCTAGAAGCCTCTCTGCTGCCAACAGAATTTCATTACTGTGAGCTTCTGAGTGTGTACTGTGAGTTTGTTTCTTGCTTTTTAATATCTGCTCTAGCATATTTCTGGTAAGTGGATTGCTACATAATGGGGTGCAGCTATCTCTTGGGTTGGAGTAAACTCCATTAACCTAAGCAGGTACAAGGTAGAAAAGGTAAGGCTATGAGTGTACAAATGCCTTCCACCTTGAGAAAGGCAGAAATTTTAGATTAACACATAGTCCTCTGTCCCGTAAGTATAGTTGTAGCTGAAACATTTTATTTCATGTTGGTAGTAATTCAGACTTGAGCAACATGATAAAAAGATATTTTGATGGGCAAAGAGGTTGACTCCAGGAGAAGTCAGGCTTGAATGTGCACAGCTGGACCCTCCAGCTCCTGGCATGGTGTGTGTGGTGGAGGAGGCACCCTAGAGCTGCTTTCCACAGGTCTGGAGTTGATGTGCTCCATACATAAATGAGACCCCTTCCTTCACATCCTTCTCAGTCCCCCCTTTTCTGCCCTCAGGATGGAAAATTTTTTTTCTACTAGCCTTTGCATTAAAATATTCCATATCAATTGTTGGAGGAAGGAACTTCAGGCATCTGCTTTGTGTAACAGAAAGACTTAGTCCAGGGCAAGACTGGATGTGGCTGTTGGAAGGACAGTGATTTTACTTTGGCATCAAATGTTTGCTCTTAAACAAGGAAAAAAACTCACATTCTGCAAAATAATTCATTATACTAAAAATAAGAGCTGTTGGAAACAACAGTTAGAGGAGGCCACTTAAAACCTGTGGAAATATGTACCCGGAGGATAAATGTAAACCATAAGAACCCAAGTAAAAATACTGACACAGGCAAGCCACCCCAGATTTTGCACCTGTGTCCCTGCCAACCCATCCTTTCCAGCTGCACATACTCCAGAGCTCATTCTGCTTATTCTCAGAGCACGGGTCCTTGAAGTCAGTTACTCTTAATGGAGACCCGTTTCATCAAAATTAAACACAAGATCCAGGAGTCATATTTTCCTCCTGTTCTTTTTTTTAATACAGAGGGGAAATGTCTGTAGCTTTTTCATTTGTATGTGCAAGCTCCTTGGATAGTTAATTGTGGAAATTTCAGCTACTAGAGCTGTCATTTTTGTACTAAAAAAAAGAAATTTGAATAAAATTACCAGCCTCAGGTCTTCATATATTTTAAGATTTTTCCTTTCATCATGGAGGAGAGGGGAAACTCCTTTGGATTTTTTTTTTCGTAACATTGTTCTGGGAAATGCCACGTAGAAACTAGTGCAACTTTTGCTTTATGTATTGACATCATTTTTCTATTAACCAATTTTATATTAGCTAAGTCACCTTACAGAAACATGCATTTTTATTGTTCAGTGAAAACAGGTATCCAGTATCCTTTGCTGTTCCTCAGACCTGGATCCTGTGCTCTGGTGGCTAATGTGTAGTAGCAAGGTACGATCATACTCTTTAGAAAAGCATTCTCAAATTGTGGGCTGCCAACCCCTGGGTAACCCCAGCACCTTTTCAGGTGGTACATGAGGTCAAGCTATGTCCATTATAATATTTAACTGTCCATATTCTGTTCTCTTGATGCCAGCAGTGTAAAAATGTGGAATGTAAAACTATTGGCATCTTAGTCTGAATAATTGAGGCCATGGCACCAAACTGTACTTTGTGTCCTCATATTTGCCACCATGCACTGTGATAATAATAAGTAATTTTTTTTAAGTCAGTTTTCCTTAAGGATACCCAAGATTGAATACAGTACAAGTTATTAATCTCATTAAATTTCAGCCTTTGATTGCAATACTGATGTTTTGTGGGATGAAGTGGGTATTCATGAAGTAATTCTGCCACACCCTGAGACACAGTTCTTCTGGCAAGGAAGGGCATTGTATTGCCAGTGGCCTTCTGAGTGGAGATTTGGTTTAGCAGTTAGATATGTGTCTTTGCTCTAGTACTCACATATGGGGACAAATTAAATGTATGAATTTGAATTCATACCTGAAATTATTCAATTTTTCTTTTTCTGTATACTTAGAGAAGATAATTTATTTAGTGTCCTGATTTGTTACTGTGACAAACTTTAAACTACATTTACAGAGGTACCTAAGTTATTTTCACCTTTCAGTCTAGGAGGCTACATTCTGTCATGTGTGGAGCATGAGGGGAAAAACCCATTTGTTCTAAATAAAGAGCAACACCTCTGTTTTTTAACCCTTTTATTTTCCCTGACAAGTCCAGGGGGGAATCAGGAACTAAATTGGAGAAGTAGAACTAGGATCCTTTGCTGTATAGCAATTTCAAAACAGAGAATTTGCCAAGTACTGTGCAGCACAACAAGTTGAGCATCCCTGATCTGAAGTCTGTAATGTTCTGAAATCTGAAATATATAATATAAAGTCTACTGAAATATTTCAGAGTCTGAGAAGCTCCTAAATTTGAAACTTTTTTAATCCCAAGCATTTAGATAAGGGATCCTCAACTTGTATTGGGCTCAGATTCACTCAGATTTCATTTAGTCTGTGATTGAATCAAATTTCATTATACTTTTGCTCCCAATCCCTGTTGATTTTCAGTTAAACTATTTTAAAGTATAATGTTCTGTAATAGAAAACTATAAAAGCATTTGTCTCAGAAGTGTGTTGTATTTGATCCCATAAAACAGTTGCTGTGAAGGGAGCTATTTGTCAAAATAAAAAAGTATTGATTAGGTGGGGGCAGGGGATTGAACGGTTTCCTCTCAAAAGAAAAAAGTGTTTTAGATTTTGTGACTTCCAAATCAGTGATGCTTCCTTTCCAGGCAGACCTGTGATGTTTCTAAGTCAGACTCACCTGTGCTTCTTCCAGTGCAGTCTTGCTGCTGCCAGAGAGTTGTTGCTGAGAAAGAAGCAAATGGTATAGAGCCAGGGAGTGATCAAGGGCAGTTGTCAGTGGAAATGGTCTTCCTACAGCAAGGCAAGGAAATGCATCTGGCAGCGAATGCAGTTTGGCTCTGAGAGGGTCTTCTTGGAAGGACTCTTGATGCCAGTCCTGTGATAAGAAGTTGCAATCTTAGAGCTGAGCTGGGAAGGAGGCTAATGACAAATGATGCTTAGTTAAAAATGCACCAGTGTATCTAAACATTTCTTTAAAATGTGTGTTTCATACAGTGCTTTGATGATTAATAGTTAAAATAATAGTTGTATTTTTAAACATATTCTTTATATAGTAAACACACATATATGTATGTATGTATGTATGTGTGTATGTACGTATTTACTGTTTTCATAAAGTTTGAATGAGACCCCAGCTCTTGCCTCTGAGAACTCTGTGTATTGGGGAAATTTGACTTAAATAAAAACACTGCAGAAGGGAGTGAGAGGCTGGAATAGCTCATTCTCTTGAGCCAGTTGAAGATGACTTTTCAGAGAAGTAGCAGTTAAACTGGGTCTTGAAGGTTGAATAGAAGTCATGAAAGAAAGAAGGAAAGGATGTGTTCTGGGTAGATCAACTTCATAAACAAAGCATGGAGGCAGTTTCAATGGGTTTGTAGAGAGAATTTTAGTGTGCTTAGAACATTAGGCTGTGGGGGAGATTGGTCAGAGCGGAGTCTGTAGAAACAGGTACATGTCAGTCCTGAAGAGCTTTGTATTCAACAATAATAGGCTTGGACTTTTTCTTCTTGGCAAGAAAGAAACACTTTGTTTATGGAGAAAGACGATTCTGGTAACTGTGAGAAATGAGGTGGAGGGACAGGAAAATAGTGTCAGGGAGACAGGTTAGAGAATTTCGTGGTAGCCCAAGAGGGTGATGTCTGCAGGAAGTTCCAATTTTAGTGGAGGGAAGAGGTTTTCACTGAGGAAACATTTCTTGGTAGATATGCAATATCTCATTGATACTGCATATATTTACCAAAATGCTAATAAGGGTTTCCTCTGAGGAATATGAAGTAGTTCAGTGGCTCAAATGTTACTTGAACTTTTGAGTTTGAAGGATTTTTTAATTACAGATGGACATATGCAATCACAGAAAGTCCTTCATGGAACATTTCACTGACATGTGTCAGGAAAGTGGTACTAATAGCATGTTGACAGGTAGACACAGAGATAAGATATCATTTAGACACACCATTTTGTTGTAACTGAAGACAAAAAAATCACCATTTCCACATTGAATTTGTTCCTAGTTTTCCTTTTGGAGTATTTGAGCAGTTGCACTGCCACCTTAGAGATAAAATGTTCCTTCCTGTAAATATTCTATGCATTATATGCTTCTAGGATCAGATGCAGACTAAGGAGGAAAACATTTTAGAACAGATCATTTGTTTGTCTGTTGAAACTCTGAAGCCAAAAGATAATCATTTTACTGATAGCTGAGCATTTGATCACATAAAGTGATCTCCTGAAATCAAAACACAGGAGATTTTCTCCTTTCTTTTCTTTGGAGAATCACCCTGAAACTCTTTGTATCATAAATGATGTTCTTCTAAAGACTTCTTAGCAATAAAATTATTTCACTGAGGGAGTTTTGCCTAGTTTGTGCATAGAGCAATAACACCAGAAGTACATGTTAGTCCCATAAAATCCATAGCTGTTTGTTTATGCTCTCTTCTGTGAAAACACATTCCTTGTTTTTCTTCTTTTTCCCCTAGTGCTGAGGATTGAACCCAGGGCTTTGCACATGATAGGCAAGAGCTTTCCCACTGAGCCACACCCCCAGCCCAACACACATTCTTAGGATGGCATTTATTCTTGCCTTAGTGTGTGCAACAGGTTTAAGGTTTCTCAAACTCAAGCCATTTTTAAAATTCTCTTCAGATATTGTTATCAGAAACATGTTTACTATTCAACAATCAGTCCTCATTTCAGGTGCGATAAAGTATCTTTTAAAGATAATGTTAAGAGGGAGAAAAACCCATGTACTTTCCCGGAGACCCATAGAGAAATAGACTGGTTTCCTGCAAGAGTTACTTTAACTACCAAGAATCGAGCCTGACAATGTCATGTTCGTTGGATTCTTCTGAGCTGGGCTCAGCAAAGCTTGTTTTAAGATCTTTTGTATTTATTAACATCTACTCTACTCCATAATCCTCACTCAGATTGGTCTCAGCTTTAGAATGAGAAGACCCCAGTCTCTCACTAGTCCTTAGCTCATAGTGTTGGGGGCATTGCTGGCTTCAGCTCTGGGCAGTATTGGACACAACAGTCAATTCCAAAGGAGGAGGATCTCCTCCATCGTATCTCATTCTTTTTTTTTTTTTAAGAGAGAGTGAGAGAGGAGAGAGAGTGAGAGAGAGAGAGAGAATTTTTTAATATTTACTTTTCAGTTCTCGGCAGACACAACATCTTTGTTGGTATGTGGTGCCGAGGCTCGAACCCGGGCCGCGCGCATGCCAGGCGAGCGCGCTACCGCTTGAGCCACATCCCCAGCCCCCGTATCTCATTCTTGACTCTTAATGGTATCTGATTTTTTTTAATGTTCATAAGTGCCTTAATGTATTAAGTTGAAGAACTGTCTCAAACATGAGGCTGGCATCTACTGATGGAGAAAAAAAATGCAGTTTTAAGAACAATTTTGTAGTGCATGCCTGTAATCACAGAGGCTTAGGATGCTGAGGCAGGAGGATCCAGAGTTCAAAGCCAGCCTTAACAATGGTGAGGTGCTAAGCAACTAAATGAAACTCTGCCTCTAAATAAAATATAAAATATGCCTGGGGATGTGGCTCAGTGGTCTAGTGCCCCTGAATTTAATCCCTGTACCAAAATAATAATAATAATAATAATAATAATAATAATAATAATATTTTCATTATTATTTTGTAGATTGACAAATGTTGACTTCTTAAATTTTATTTATGATGGAAAAATCCAGAAAACTCTATTTAATGAAACCTTATTTAAATAAAAAAATTCTAAAGGGATTTCAATTATTGTTATAACATGGAGGTAGTAGAATTTGAACACAAACATTTTATATGTATCTATGTATATGGCTATATTTTAGTTTTCTCCATTATTGGTAGGAGGTCAAGTTTCATTCTTTTGTACAATTTCAGCCAATTAAAATTCACTTTCACAAACTGAGGTGTCAGAATTGGATGTTCATCTTGACATCCCTGTGTCTTGCTCTTAAACAGGTCTTTGAGTGAAGCAGCAAGAAAATATTATCTGGGTAATTGTCTTGCAGATGAGAATTGGGATGATGACCAACTGCTTGGTTTTGAACCATGCAATGAAAACCTTATCTCTGGCTGCAATATTATCAATGGGAAATGTGAATGTGACACCATTTGGACCTGCAACAATCCCTTTGAGTTTCCAAGGAAGGATATGTGCCTTTCAGCTTTAAAGAGAATTGAAGGTAAGACTTATTTTTTGTTAACCACCCATCTCTAAGGTATAGAATTGTGTAACTCTGCGCCATGATAGTATCTGAGCTTGAAGAGGCAAGGACAAGCTTTCAGAGTTCGGTCGCTTTTAGAATCCTGAATGAGATGCATTAAGTGTACCAGGTGCTGGTGTGAGGTTGAGTGTGTGTATTCCCTAGGAGGTGGAATGGAAATGCTGTGGTCCTGTGAGCAGGGTAGCTTGTGCCAGCCAGCCTAGGTCACCCTGCATAATGAATAATCTTGTGAGTGTTGTGCTTGAGATCAGCATCTGTTGTCATCAGGTCCATTCTGCTTGATTGACCGTAAGATGGTACTTCATGAGGAGAGCCTGCTAATTAGAAAGGCAGCACATCTGGCAAAATGAGGAGCTCTATAGAAGAGAAGAGACAATTGTGCATTGAGGATTGAAGGCTGATGTTGATTTTGCCAGGGGGCAGGAATCACATAGGTATGGCTAGACAATGAGGCACTTCACCTCTTGTGAGAAGTCAGAAGTTACATTAAAGTAACAAGAAAACTACACTAAAATGACCCATAACATTTGTACATTCATGCAGAAAATCTAGAAAAAAAAATACTGAGAATTTTAAAATATTATGATTCCTAACCACAGTAATATCAAGTGGAGTACCCAGAACTTGGTGCTGTGGCTCACAACCCATATTAATGATGGGGAAGAACTGAGCTTGTGTCTCATCCCTGTCTATGACCAGCATTGAATTATTCTTTAGCCCTAGTTTACTCTTGGGGAAAAAAGAAATAGAGAAAATGAGTGCGAATAGGACTTTTAAAAATGTATCTTTTATCTCTGAAATTATGTCATTCTGAGGTGGAACGGTTGATAGTACAGTTTGGAATACCAAGGATTTTTAGCTTCCAAAAGACAGGCTTATAGGGCAGTAGGGCAGGAATGAATTTTTGGAAATGTGTTACATTTCTAAGTTCTATTAAATGGTAATAAAGAACAAGAAATTTATAGTAACCTGTAAAATAGCATTATTCTTTGTATTTACCATGCTGCCAAATAATTAAAATTTAGCAGAAAACAATGGAAATGAAATTTTAGAACAGTTGACACTTTTATGTAACTTTTAATCCAGTTTTGAAATCTGAACTATACAGAGGTTTCACATAGTGGATGAGTTGCAGGCCTAGGAGTAGCCATGCCTTCTGATCCCATCATGACTCTGAGCCAGTATAGTCTGTTATCTGTCCTTATTGTCCTTTGCTCATCTCTGCCCCATCCACCAAAATGAATGTTTTGCCAACTTCAATACAGAAACTCAGATAGTTATATGTAGGTACATGTCTATTTCACTAGTTAATTTTGTTACATGAACGTATTTAAAATTGTATTATATGAAATAACAGCAATTAAAGCCATTGCTTTTTGCTATTTTTATATTTCACAAACTTATTTGAATTAAATGTTTCCAGTGCCTCATGGTGACGTGGTTATCATTGTTTTTATTTGGGCCACTTTCCAGTCATTTAATAGCCTGCTGATCATTAATTAGCCTGCACATGCTCTGCATAGCCATCTAAGTTGATTGAGATGTAGCAGGTCTAAGTATGATGCTATCACAGGAAGTTATGTCTGCAAACACAATATCTGTACATTTGTAACAAGTTAGGTGCATATTTATGATCTTTGCAGGGTAGTGATTAACTTCATTGAGTTTTTAAAAGTAATTTTAAAAGATTTTTTAAAGATCTAAGTAAATTTCTTTGCATCTATTTGAATTTCTTTACTTTTAAAAAATTTTAAATTTATTGTCAGATGACTTCTGTATACTTCAAAAGTAGAATTGGTTTGAGATCATTTGAATTTATATACTTTGCTATTCAACATAAAACAATTTGCAGCATGTGAGGTTTTTAAGAAATCGGGATTAGGGGAGGTTTTCCTTTACTGGGAAATAACTTGGAAGGAAAAAGTTCTAACTTATATTCAAATATGTATCATATATGAAAAAAATATTGATGACATCATACTTATAAATAATTAAATAATATTACAGAAGTTTGATAGTTGGGATGCCATAGGTGTTCAAGTTCAAGAAGCATGACCCAGAATTGTATATGATAAGGTATCATGAAGAGTTTGGTTAATGATGGATTTCAGGAATGAGAACATCATGGACAAAAGAATAAAATGTGGAACAGAGGATTTTTATGACTTATGTATAAGCTACTTACAGAACTGTTCTAAAAGAGCCAGGTTTTATGTTCATAGGTGGGTAATAGGAAATAAAGATGGGAAGGCAGAATGGAACCAGATTATGAAATGTTTTAAATATCATGCAGGGAGCTGAAGCCTGGCAATGTTAGCTATCAGAAATCATTACAGCTTTATGAGCAGAGAGAAGCACAGTGTGATAAAATCAATGTTAGGCTGAATGGGGACAGGGGTAGGTGCAGAGTGGATGGCAAAGGGAGATGCTACCTTCACGAGGCTGTTGGAGAGCCGTTTCCATTACCCACACATGGTGCCTTCGGAGACTTGGCTAGAGTGGTAGCAGGGGAGACTGCAGCAAAACATCGATAAACAAACAACCTTTCAATGAAAGAACTGACAGTATCTGTTAGTGGATAAGGGAGAGGTAACAAAGCAAAAAATAATCCTAGGATTTCTAACCTGAAATTGTAGTACTATAGTGCAAGTAATAGAGATAGCATTTGGAAGTAACAGGACCTGGTGATGTGGGTGGGAAAGGAATGATAAATCAAGGATATATTTTCCCTTTAGTAGGGAGAGGAGCAGATTGAGGGAGGCCTCAAGAGTTTTGTTTTGGGCAAATTAAATTTGACATCTACATAGAGCTGTTTGTCACTTAAGTAATTGCTAATATAATTAACAGACTAGTTTTCATACATGGGTTTCTCATGTTAAGTATACTGAGGACTATAAGGGTACATCCCTGAGAAAGTCAGACCTGTCTACAAAGAGGAATAACCCTTGTTGGAAGATTTTAGAGAACAAAAATAACTCAAGTTCACACTGATTTATCAGCAGATTGATTTATCAATAATAGAAGAGATTTGTGTGGAAACCATAAAATGTGTTCTGAAATATTTTAGTCATTGCTGCATCATACATCAAGTGGGTTTTTACAGTGGTATAGATTGTGTAAAAAGTATTCCTGTTTTGGACCTGCACAGTGAACATTTTGCAAACAGGAGTATGACATTTGGGCCTTTTGCAATCATTTTTTTTTCTTTCTTTCTTTTTGTTAAAAGCACTAGAGATTACCTTAAATGGTGCATAATTTTTACTGTTATTGAGAAAATATAGACAGTCAAAAATTGACATGTGATACTGTATATCATTGTCATATACACGAGTGGACAAATAACAACTTGGCATTTGTAAGATCGTAAGTCAAGGAAGGTTTTGCAGAGGAACTGGGAATTGATTCCAACTCTTGAGAAATCTTTTGGTTTGTCCAACAGAAGTGAAAGGAGGGTGTCAGAACATCCTTAAATAGAAAAGATCTTGAGCAGAGGGCCCATGTAGGAGAAAGTGGACGTGGTCAAGTCAGTGAGTTTTGGTGGCTGATTTGACTTCTGGGGGAAAGGATGGGAAAGACTCCCATATTTGGGGGGTGAAGGGGAAAGATTGTGAAAATAAATGCTTAAGGCAGTGATAGTCAGGATGGATGTTTGGGGAGCTGATGCACAGGATGTACTTGGTGTCATTTGCTAAATGTTGGATACAAGGAGAGCAGCTTTATGAGAGGTTGAATAAAGTACATACTGCATTTGTTTTGTTATGTTTGCAGTATCTATGGAGAATCAAGGGGAAGATGAGAGTTATGTGTCTGGAACTCAGAGAAAGATCTGAACTGGAGATAAGGATTTGTGAGTCATGCTCAGGCCAGGGAGAGTGTGTGTCCTTAATGACTTCTGAGTACCTTAGTGACATGAGGAGTAGGAGCATTTTTTGGAAGATTAATGTGACAGTAATGTGTATAATGGAGGGAAAAAGTGGCTGGCAATGTTAACACACCAAAAGTGAGATAAAAGGGTGGGTGCATAAAGCATTGATAGTCTGCCGCACAGTCCAAGAGACGCTAAGGGCTAGCACTGTTAGCCAGCTGAAAGAGAACCCAAAGCACTGTTATTGACACCTAGGATACTAGAAATATAAAGTAATAATTTAATTGATTATTAATTGGTTGACTCATTTGCATGTCCCTGTTCTGAAATGTCTTTACAAGTGTTTGTATTAGAGTCATTCAGACCCATCCCTGGGATTAGAGTAGTTCAGAGAAAAGCACTAAGATGATTAAATAGCATAGGAAGATAAAGAAATAAGATTATTGTCACAGACTCTTGCAGTCTAGCAGAGCCCTTTCCTCGGCATTCTTCATAAGACCCTTGATGTCAGAGCTGCTTTCATTGTTTATTCATTCAGAACATGACTTCATTCAGAAAGGAAGTTTTGAGCACAGGCCGTGTGCCACAACACCTCCAGTTGGCCAGTTTGACTTTGGTTTGCCTTTACCTAAAGGACCCTTTTCTAGATGGCCGTAAGGGTGCCAAGTACAAAAATTATGCCACATTTCAGTTGTGCTGTGGGAGCTTGCTTTTTATTTTTTATTTTTTAAAAAATATGCTGTAAATTCCTTAAATAACACTTTAAGCATTTTACTTATTCTGGAAATGTCTATTGCCTAGGATATATACCTCTAGCTAGTAAGGATTGAGAGTCAGATGAGAAATACTTGGTTTATATGAAGTTTGATGTCTGTATTTTTTACCTGCTGCTTAAGATAAAAGAGGTAGTTGGATTTTATGTTGTATGGCTATATTCTCTGAAGCTAAACTAGTTTTTACATAGAGAAAAATGTTTTCCATTTTATAGGTGTTTTTCTTCCAGATTATAAAAACCTCAGAGCATTAACTTTTCATTATTCCATGCTTTAAATTTTGCTATTTCAGTTCTACATGAGGAAATGTTGCTATAATGAGTCTCTTATTCCTTGTTTAGTGTTTTCACACACACACATATATATACATTTTCTGTGAATGTGTGTTGGGGGGAGCGCAGGAAGGCTCACAGAAAATGTGATGGAATTGAGCTGGACAAACTTTTAGCTTTCATACCACCTTTGAAGTAATGCAACAGAATTCCCTTCTAGCCTCTGAAACTGCCTGGTGGATATAGATGCTTTTAGCTGTGGCAGGGGACCTGATGTCATTACATAACATAAGTACAGGGAAGGCAGATGCCCCCAGCCCTGATCCCATGCAGTTGCACCTGGGCCAAAGGTCCTTAGAAGGCCTGGGTGTCATGCATGGAAAGTGCCTCCTAGGTTTCTCATGTAGAGATCTTGATTCCTGAGGCCAGGTGAGGGCTGGGAAATCTGCAATTCCAGGAAACCTCAGGAGAAAGTGAGTCTACCCAGGTCTCACCACACATTGAGAGCAAAGTGTTGTTCATGGGAGTCCACTTCCCTGTACAAAGAAGCAGTTTGTTGTGCACCTCTTCAATCCCTGTGGATTTCTACTACCACTTAATGTTTTTTGGAACAAAGAATTTGCTAAAATTCCTTTATTTCAAATATTAATACCTAGTAGTGGATTCACTATGAAATTAGATTTTTTCCCCAAGTAAATGTTAAAAGAAGTTAAAATACAATGGGGACCTTTTATCTTGTTTGTGTAGGGTCAGGTAATAAAACAATCCTGAAACTTGGATGCTGAAAATCATTTTTTAAAAACTTTTTTAGTTATAGATGGACACAATACCTTTGTTGTTCTTTTAAAATTGACTTTTATGTGGTGCTGAGGATCGAATCCAATGCCTCACACATGCTAGTGCAAGCGCTCTACCATTGAGCCACAATCCCAGCCCCTCATTTGTTTTTAAAAGAGTTGATCCCTTATGTTTGCTCATTTGATGTTTTTCTAAACTTTTTTTTTTTAAAGAGAGAGTGAGAGAGGGAGAGAGAGAAAGAGAGAGAGAGAATTTTTTAAAAAATATTTATTTTTTAGTTATTGGCGGACACAACATCTTTGTATGTGGTGCTGAGAATCGAACCCGGGCCGCACGCATGCCAGGCGAGCGCGCTACCGCTTGAGCCACATCCCCAGCCCCGTGTTTTTCTAAACTTTAGGAATATATCTAAAACGGATTTTTTGGTCTGTAGGCTATGGAACAACCTGGGCTGTTCTTGATTTTCTGATTGTCATTAAATATCATTATCTCCAAATCTTTTCTAATATAGTATGGACTATAGGAGAAATGATCCAGTATAATTATTAATTCATAGGATCAGAAATACTAAGAGTTAAATTATATATATATATAATTTAACTCTTAGTGTATATATATATATATATATATATATATATATATATATATATTCTCCCAATATAGTTAATGTAGTAGGGTGAGACTCTGGTGTACCAGAGTTAAAGTTAGGAGGCTCTTCTTACAACCTAGCATGACTGTAATTATTCTGTTGGAGAAAGGATGGAAATGGGGTGGCTACTGTATATTTTATGAGGTTTATGAAGTTCAGGGAAAGCTCATGGTCTTTCCAAACTTCTGTTAATGTACTCCTTGATAAAGAGAATATGTGTACTTAATATATTATCCCCCCCAAAAAAAATAAAAATAAAAGAGAACTTCTCAAATTCTTTCTTTTTTGTTCTGAAGCCAGACAGTCAGTTTTGCAGTGACCATGCTTTCTCTGTTTTAGGACTTTCAGGTTTACAGATTGCTCATTTTTTTAGTGGTTTCTTTTTTTTTAATTAGTTGTTCAAAACATTACAAAGTTCTTGACATATCATATTTCATACATTTGATTCAAGCGGATTATGAACTCCCATTTTTACCCTATATACATAATGCAGATTCACATCGGTTACACATCCACTTTTTTACCTACTGCCATACTAGTGTATGTTGTATTCTGCTGCCTTTCCTAAACTCTACTATCCCTCCTCCCCTCCCCTTCCCAGATTGCTCTTTTTTTATGTTAGGGACTTCATTAAAATTTCTAGCATATATTGTTTCTCTTAGGCTAGTTACATCTTAAAAGCAGTACTGAATTATGTTTGTGAATATATTCTAAATTAAGGCAGTAATTCTAAATCTCTATTGCTAACCTACTCTTTTTGTAAAGACAGTCACAAATTGATAATACAGTATGTCTTTTTTAAGAGAATATATGCTTACATATATGCATACAAAGACATAAGTATTATATATATGTGTGTGTGTGTGTGTGTGTGTGTGTGTGTGTGTGTGTGTGTATATATATATATATATATATATATATATATATATATATATACTTTAAAATCTAAATATAAGTATTTCATGGGGAAAAACAATAGACAAAGTTATTTTTATAAATAGTAGACTTTTAGACTGGTTGAATCAATATTTTAAGTGTTTACATTAAAGGTACAAATCTTTAGGAGAATTGCCCTTAAAAACATGTTTTAAATCATTGTTGTTTTGATGTCTTGATAACTGGCAAAAAGAAAATGAAAAGGGCTACCAAAAGGCAGAAACCAGTTTCAAATGTCTGGGAAATAAAAACAGGAAACTCAAGGAACTTGGCCTAAGACCAGTTGGAGAGGAGCAGTCAGTTGGATAATTATACCTGCATTTTAGCTGTGGGAAGTCATAGAATGACCTTCTGGTATTTGCAATTTCTTGTGCCAATCAAGAAAGAAAAGTGATGGTTAAATGATTTATATCCTTTTGCCAAGAGAAGTATGGGTAAATAAGTACAGGAAAGCATTTTATTCAACCACTTTGGGCTTTCAGAAAAGGATGGGCATAGAAACCATATTTTCCAAGGTTGCATGTAGAAAGATGCTTTCTATATACTCTACAGGTAAAGAAAGTAATAATGTTCTGTACCATGTATTCCACCTTTTCTCTGCTCTAAACTTTATGTTTTGTTTTAACTCTTAACTCTGGCTTTTTCAAGCCATGTTTTATGTCCTAAACTTTGCCTAGTCCAAACACCTGTATGATCTCTTTCCAAACCTACTCCAGGTTAGTTAAAGAAGTACCAGCAGTTGTAGATGGGCACTGTTTGCAATGTAACTATGATTTAGTTTAAGATTAAATATCCGGTACTTAATATGAATTTTTAACAAGATATTTTTTGTCATTGTTGAAAGGCCAAAAAAACCACCTGATACTTTCAGAGAAATGATATTCTTCTGGAACCTTTCAATTTCCATCTCTGTGGTGACTTACCAAAATGTTGTTCTAATGACTCACTTGACCATTGGATAGCCCTGAGGAGCCCCTCCAGTGTTTGTGGTTTCTGACTTGGCTGTAGGTGACCTCTCAGTTATTCCCAGGGCTCAGCAAGTGCTCTCATGCAAGGCTGCTGAGTTGCTGCCTGGACCAGCTGTGTCCAGCTAAGCCCTGGCCCCTGCAAAGGTTTTTCCTGACACTAGCAAAGGGTCTGGAATCCTATCCCTTCTGAGCTGCTGGCAAAGGGAACTGAGTGGAGATCACTCCCCAGGGTGGGACTGTCTTCTTCCAGAGTCTTGGAGCTGCCTTCTGTATCTGTAGGGTTCTCTCAAGACCTCTGCAGAACTGAGGTCTTCTGCCAGGCCAACTTGTCTCCATCATCCAGGCTAAAGAGACTGTGTTCCTAAAGAGTGTACCACCCTGAGTTGTCTCTCCTGAGCTGTCCTTAGTTGGTATCTCGGGCCATTGGAAATTTCTTCATTGGTGCAATTAGTATTCCCAAACCATTATCTGGGATTGTGGACAACTCTTCCAAGACAAACTGGTTTTTATTTGTTCTGTTTTATTTGTCCTATTTTATTACTACAGATAAAAATTCTCTAGTAATATGTTTGTTCCATTTCTCAATCTTGCCAGTATTATGTATTTACTAATACCTTTAGGAAGACATTCTCTGAGGAAAAAAGCTCTTCTAAATACAGAGGGTTTTAATTTTTTTAAAGAAAGAAAAGGCTAAAATCTTTATTAAAGAAAGGAGGGGTCACACAAAAATGCACCTGTAGGCCAAGCTATAGTTTCTTCTACTCTTGAAGGTTAATAGAGCCAGCTTTGTATGAAACTTGTGAAGATTGCCATATTTTTTTCCTTATATGATTACCCTATTCTGTTTGTCCCACTTCCAAAGTCCAGACTCATCTTTGTCTTCATCACTCTTGCCTTTAATATGAGAAAATGTTTAAATTGCTGGTCTGTAGTCACTGATTGATTGCATTCTAGAAGATTTCCTTAGCCAATGTTCACATTTTAATCCTTTCTAATTAAGAGAGCTCTTTAGGATGGAGCAAGGAGTCCCTGCAATCAGACCTGCCCTTTTCTGTGCCCTGCTCACCTGGTGAGGACAGACCTGGGGCTGGCACACTGCACAGGAGCATTTGAAATGAATATGAAAAAGACTTCATCCTAGGACATTTGGGGGGCCATGAGATAGACACAAAGGAAGTGGCCAGTGGGATGGAGCAGCCATGGGAAGGCTGAATATTGTTGTATAGAGGTAGACATCCTGGGAGATAATCTTAAAAAAATCTAATCAAAGCTAATTTAATCTTATGATTTTAAAAATGTTTACAACTGCTGCCTCTGCCTTCTTTGTGAAGTGTATACCCTTCTCAAGAAAGGTATTTGTGGGCATTAAAATTCAATATTTGGACTTCTGAAAAAAATTTGAAGTGTTCTAAAAGCATAGTAAGCTTCTCTTTATGGGGTATTTGAAAAATGTATTTTGAGGCTATTATTTGAGTGGTGTGTACTAAGATAGGAAGAATGGACTCACATTGGTATGCATCTGAAGCTCAGGACATTCTCTTGTATGGGGTACCTTCCTGCTTTTGATTTGTGGCCTCTATTGCTAATTGCTTTTTGCATCAGGAGGAAGTGACAGCAGGAAGTGGTGCGTGTAACATTGGAAGAGGGAAGGGATTAACACAAGATGAATTAGTGTCTGTGTGAGTTTTTAAGGGGCTGGAATGTTTCTCCAAATTGAGGATGTATTCTTTGTTTCTGGCTGATAACTTCCTAGTTTCCCAAGTGTCAGAAAACTTTTTATTCTTTTCTCTTTTACTGGAATTTTTTTAAATTTCCCAAAAAGCAACCACAGGGCTTTCTCCTTATCAGTAGCCTTTCTTTTCCTGTTCCAGTAGTAAAAGAACAATACAGGAATTTAAGAAATTGATACTTCTGTTTCTTAGTATGTCCATATATTTGCAGATAAAATTCAGGTTTTGTAGACATAGAGTAAAGCGGTTTGTCAGTAGAATTAGCTGCTATATATAGTGTTGTACACTTTGTAAGATTTCTCCCTCTTGTATGCAGTTTAGAAAATGAAATCAAGTTTTTCTCCTCAAACTGTGTTTCCATGTTCTGTTATAAGGTCCTGGAAATTGGGAAGATGGGTAAGAACACTGGTTGATCCTTAATAAAAAGAAATTTTAAAGTCATCATACACACTCCAATCTTGTGTAGGTATTTATATTATATTAAAGACTGTTAGTTATTATTCCCCTCCTTTGGCAAAATAATAAAAATGTCTAGTCTACCTTTTATAAACATGAGAGATGTGGGGTATTTTGCAACAGCAAATGTGAAAGGGTGCTTGTTTCAGTGTTGTGATGCAGTTTATATTCTTGGCAGAGGACAATTAAATCCCCCTGCAAGTGCCCCTGAAACCCTGTGGAGCACGAGTCCTGTCCACATGTGGTCCTGCTATGACCTCAGGGGACCTTGCTCACTATTCTAAGGCATGAAACAAAGAGTGTCTCCTTTGGCTCCCATCATGCCTACAGCAAGAACAAATGATTCACCATCATTGAAAATTCAGGAGTTTTCTATATAAAAATCCAGATTTATGACTTTGAAAAAAACTCTGGCAATCTAGTGATCCTGGGCTCACACTCACAAGGCCAGAGACAGCTGGGGCTGAGTGGCAGCTGTCCCCTGAGCCAGGGCACATACTCTCAGCTTCTCCATGGCCTTCGCCTGCCTGAGTTTGTTCCTCTTGGGGCGAATGGGGAAATCAAGGTCCACAGAGAAAGGAGGGCCCTCCCTGAAGATTACCCCATGATGGGGGACAATGTCCCCCCTTCACCTTGCTCCCCAGAGCTTGGCCAGAGGCTCCAAGGCCCCTCTGCCACAACACTCCCCCTCTGCTCTGGAGGACCAGCAGCCTCTGCAGCCAGGCTTGGTCTGGCTGCCTTCCTGCATAGCCCCCTCAGCAGCCTGGGCCCCAGCCCAGGCCCAGGACCCCTTCAGGTGGGAGTAGAGGTGCTGCGGGGCCTCCACAGCCTGGCCTCAGCTCCCGCAGCTTGGAACAAGTATGTCATGAAGAGCAGGGGGCGCCACCAGGCCTGGGGCGCCCTGACCACAGAGCTGGGGCTTCCTTCTGCAACAGCCCTGACTGGCCCAGCTGGACCGGCCCTGTGTCTGTGAGCCGAAGGGGCACTACAGCCACCAATCCTGGCCACCCAGGCCTCTCTTGTCACCTCTGACTTCCTTGGCCCCTTCTTTCCTGTGACCACCCCAGTCCTGTTTTTCTCTCTCTCTTCCCTCCGCTGCTCCTCCTTCTCTCTTTCAGCCAGGCTTCCTTTCTGCCTCTTTCTGTCTTGATTTGGTCGTCCTCTCTGGCATGGGTCCTTGCTCTTCTTCACGGTCCTGCCTGCTTGCTAGGTCTGTCCACTGCAGCACCATCTTGCTGACCCACAGGGGTGCCTGCCCGGCGCCTGTCTCTTGCTCTCCATCTCTGAGCTGCACCGTGTCTCTCCAGCTCTGCTGTCCCTCAGGTCTCCTGCACTGTGGGCCTCTGAGTCACCCGTCTCTCCCTCACTCCAGCTCTCTGGCCCTCCCTCAGTCTGTGTCCCTGAGGCCCCCACAAGAAGGACTTCTAGGAGGTTGCTGTGCTGGATCAGCATGGCTCCAGCAGCAGGAGATTTCCTCTAGGGCTGAGGAGGGGCAGTGTGAACCAGTGGCCAGGGGCCCCAAGGAGAGGGCAGTGTCCTTTCCATGCCTGTGTCCCTTGCCCCAGCCAGCTCAGGGTATGTCCCTAGCTGAAGAAAAGGCACAGCCTCCAAGGGGCTGCTCCCTACCATTGCTTCCTCACCACTGATGCCCCCCAGAATAGACACAGTGCACACACTCCGCCAGCACTTCCAGTCCAGAACCAATGGGATAGAATTCAGGGGTGTGCTGCTCCTGGCCTGGCCTGCCTAGGCCTCTAGAGCAGGGGCTCTGGGGAAAGGAAACCACCCAGGGGCCCCTGAAATGAACCATGGGCTACAAAGAACTCATGGCAGCTGACCCTCCTCTCCCAGATGACACCCTGCTCTTCACCACTCTTCTAGGAGTGTGTTGACTTCCCCTCTCACCTATCTCTGAGGCCTGATCCTACTGTGGGTCAGCAGGTGCCTGAGCCAAACTTAAATACTTCCTGCTGAGGTTCAGGTAAACAGGGTATGTGTTTATGTGTGTGTGTGTGTGTGTGTGTGTGTGTGTGTGTGTGTGTGCGTGTGATGGGGGTGAGTCCATGTGCCTAGACAGAGTGGAAAAGCAATGGTCAGTGTGTGGCTGTGTGGCAGGCACACAGGGAACTCAGAGGAGAGACATGGGTCCTGTGGCAGAGGGACGGAAGAGACAAGGCCTAGAATGGCAGGAACATGTGTTCATGCAGATGCAGAGAGAGAAAGAGGATGGAGAAGAAGATGCCAGATGACATAAGGCCAGGAAGTTTCCTGAAGAAGAATCAGGGAGATTTGTGGGGGGAGTCTTCTACACCCCAAAACACTGTAGGAGTTCTGTGGGGTAGCAGAGACTCTTCAGAGACACACAGTGGAACCTACTGTTTGCATGACCAGTGTGTCCCATTTTGCCAGAGACTGTCCAGATTGGAGAACTGAAACCACTCAGGCCCCAGGGACCTAGGATGAGTGAGTCGCCCGACTCCCTGCCCTCCCGGGACACCAGGCAGTGTGCCCACGGACAGCTTATTACACCTCCACACAGCCCTGGGCCACGGATCACAGTGGGCAGGCCCCATTTTACAGAAGAGACCATGTGAAGACCTGGCTCTAACGTCATGTGGAGAGTGGCCGGTGTGAAGTCACAGTCTGTTGTCTGTCTGCCTTGGACTTTTTATCCTAGTCTCTGAGACCTTCAGGGACAAACTTAGGAAACTCCCTCCTCCCCCCGCACATTCCGACCTCAGCAGTTTCAGTCCTGACATGAGGCACTGTCATCTGGACCCACTGCCCACGTTCCCCTGCGCTGCGGCTGGGAAGGGGGGTGGGCTAGAAAAGGGGGGCCTGGGTCCCCTTCAGCCCAAAGCCTGCCAGGGCTTCACTGGGGACAGCCACCTGTTGATTTTATGGCTTCTCCCCCATTTGGGGGCAGGACCCGCTACTGGGGAGGGGGTAAGGGTGGGAGGTGGAAACTGGGGGGAGTGCTGAGGGGGGTGTCTCCAGGGTCTCACTGGTTTCCTGGGCTCCAGGTGGTGGGTCTGGGGAGGGCTGGCCCAACCTCTGAGAGCAGGCTGGGGGCTGGCCCCTGGAGTCCCAGGCTGTGGTTCAGTGCCTCTGGTGTGCTGGGGTGTGAGGAAGTGGCTACAGAGCCAACACACAGAGCCTGTGAGGACAGGGAGCCATCACGAAGCACCCAACCTGGGCTGCTGAGGAGCCTGGAGTGGGGGCAGGCTGAGGCCAGCCTAGGCCTCCAGCTAGGGGTGGCCGGGGGCAAGGCCAGTAGAGCACAGGGAGTAGGCTCTAAGCTGTTGAGATTCCGGGGAGGCCATAGCAGGTGTCCCCTGCCTGGAGATGAATCCCTTCCAATTAGAAGCAACTCCAAGTGAGGGACGACCTTGGTGAACTTGGGATACTGGTTTCCTGTCAGGATGCCTCGGCCCTAGGTCTAGCCATGGCCTTCATAAGCTTTGGGGAGTATCTGTTCTGCCCTCTGAGTCTTAGTTTGGCCAACTGTACAATGAGGTGATTGGAATAAACAATCCTGAACAGTTCTCCCAGAGTTCATAGTCCATAATACCACAACGTTGCTGAGAGCTGAGGATTTTTTTTGGCTACGGAAGATTTCTTGAATGTTAGTTGGATGTGTTCTCTGGCTTAATTAGCAGCATCCAGAGAAGAAATTATTTATCATTTATTTACTTATTTATTTATTGGCCATGGGGGCTTAATCCAGGGATGCTCCACCACTGAGCTACATCCCCATCCCTTTTTATTTTTTTATTTGGAGATAGGGTCTCACTGTAGGGCCTTGATGAATTGATGAGGCTGGCCTCAAACTTGTGATCCTCCTGTCTCTGCCTCCTGAGATGCTGGGATTATAGGCATGTGTCTCTACCTGCCTATAGGTTTAGGACACAGGCTCTCTTCTTAAAGAATAATGTTATCTTAAAAAATACTATATATTAGGCCAGGCACAGTGGTGCATACCTGTAATCCCAGCTGCTCAGAAGACTGAGGCAGAAGGATCCCAAGTTCAAGACTGGCCTGGGCAAGGCAGTGAGACTGTGGTGGTACAGTGCTTGTCTAGCATGTATAAGGCCCTTGGTTCCATCCACAGAATGGAAAAAAAAGCCAATAGCTACACAGTAACTATTTGCATGGGCTAGAAGTTTCACTGAAGTGGTCTCATTGGGGAATTTTCTCCCAAATCCTGTAAAATGGGTATAATTATTATTGCTATTCTAGAGACAAAGAAACTGTCAGTAACGGGTGTTGAGTGATTTGCCCAGGTGTGCTGGTTGAGGAAGCAGATACCACCATTGTACCTCCCTCAACCAGACTCCAAAGGCAGCACTGTGAATCATGACTCCAAATGGCTTCTCTGGCTGATGAGGAACCAGTAACTGTCCACATTCGTTATGGTGGACCTTCCCACTCAATAGCTCTGTTCAGCTTTACAATAATCCTGTGCACCTGCCAAGAGGATCCCCACTTTCCAGATATGGACACTGAGGAGCAGTGAGTGAAAAGCACAGCTGCCCTCTCCCTGTGTCTCCTGTGCATCGGGGTACTGCTATACTCCCTCCACCCCACCTTGCCCACGAGGCTCACACAGAAAGCCAGCAGCACTCCTAAAGTACCTGGGAAGTGCTTTGTCTTGTCACCTACCCCCTAGGCTACAGGTGGCCCAGAGCATTTCATGATTCACTCTGGACTGAGGGTCTACAGTCTTCCCTTTTCTTCCTACCCCAGGGGTTTATTGAGTACCTACTATATTCCAGGCATTGTGGTGGTGTTCTGTGAGTTATTCCCTTAAGTTCCACAGTCACTCCGTGATGTCATTCAGACCTTCATTTTGTGGGTGAGAGACCTGAGGCTCAGGAGATTCTGTGGTCCCCTAAGTCTCCTGGCCTCCTTCTCTCCCAGGTCCTAGGGCAGAGCTAAAGGGCCCTTGGGGGCCTGTTCTTATAGCTCTGTCCCCTTCAGTGGACTCATTCCAGGAAGTGACTGGCCACAGTCAGATCTTCCTTTCAGCTCCTGGAAGTGAGTCCAGGGTGAGCGGTCTCACAGTGACCTCTGTCCCTGTCTCTATCACCCACAGCTCCCGTTCCCCACTTTCCTGGAGCTGGGCTCAGGTCTCAGGTGGAGGTCCCTTTGGGACACTGATCTTCAAGTGCTCATGTGCCACCAGGGCCTCACCTCATAGGTACAGTTCTGA
Source organism: Spermophilus citellus (assembly GCF_964194105.1). Classification (NCBI taxonomy): domain Eukaryota; kingdom Metazoa; phylum Chordata; class Mammalia; order Rodentia; family Sciuridae; genus Spermophilus; species Spermophilus citellus. The sequence goes on along the minus strand of NW_027672876.1, from coordinate 757,427 downwards.
GCTCTTTGACCCAAATTACCTGATTTCCTATTCTGTGTAATGCAGTGAGCACATGCTGTTATCATCATCATGCCCATTTTCCAGATAAGGAAGTCGAGAGGCAGCCAGGTTCTCTGGATTGCCAGAGGCCGCACAGCCAGCAAGTGGTAGAAGCAGGATTCACACAGCGAGGGAGCCTGCTGCACACAGGCCCTGGGCCTAGTCCAGTCACGTTTGTGCTCATAGGTAAAGGTCCTTAAGTGCCATCCTCAAGGAGCATGCCCTTGACTGGAGGCAAGAGGAAGTGATTGAGGGGCTTAGCTTAGGAGGGACGTAATCTACTTTGCTTGTGACATCAATCCATCTGGCTACAGGGAGCAGGGGGCCTTGGAGGGACTAATGAGAAGCAGGAATGCTGGTGGGGAGACAGGGACCACTGCAGTCTCTGGGAGGAAGCCTGGTTCAAGGCAGTGACAATGGCGGTGGACATACAGGGCAGAGATGGAGACATTGTGGCGATGAAGGCAAGGTCCCTGGTGTTCCTCACACTGCCCTAGAGGAAAGGAGCATCCACGCTCACGAATAGGGACCCCCTGCTAAATTATGTGCCTAGAGGGACATGCTTTTCCAGTTGGCACTAGGCACCTTGTGGGCCAGCTCGGGGCTTTGACTGGACAGCTGACTGAGACAGAGGACAGTCACCTAGGAGGGCATGGGAAGGGAGGATCCCAATGTGGACCTCCTCCCTCCTTCTCCCCACTGTTTCCTGGTGCTCCCACCAAAGCAAGGCACCAGGGATGCGACAATGTCCCCATGTGACAATAGGGGACATGCAACAGACCTAAAGGTGTGGGGAAAGAGAAGTCTAGAAGGTTTGACAAGGAGCTCTTCCCAGTTGCTATTGCTGGATAGAGTGGATGAGGAGAAGTGGATTTTGACCTTATGCACTAAGGTGTTCTGTGGACATTGTTACAAAGAATGTGTCTCATGGAAAGAAAAATAGAAATTATTTGAAAAGGAATAAACCCCTCTCTTTGGTGGGGAGTGTGGATCTCACTTAAGATTTCAGATAGCACTTTGCAAATTGAGGGGATAGGACAATGGAGGAGTGACAGTTCCACCCCCTCTCGTGAAGAAGGCCCAGGCAATGTCCTCAGGCTGACTATCCCCCCAGCTCAGCACCCTAACTGACCTGAACCCTGGGAGGTGACCAGCTCAGCTTCCCTGGGCTCCTCAATTTACCCTCATCCCATCAGCCTCCTGGAGCCAAGCAGAGTGTGTACAAAAGGGATCTCGAGGTGTAGCCTTTGCTGAGGCCCTGGGAATCAGTGACAAGCTGAATGGTATAATCAGTTAATTAAAGCTATCCCATATGTATGTGATACTAGGGCAGAGGAAGAGTTTTGACCAGGAAATCACATGGGACACCTTGACCACTTAGCCCCAGGCTCCTTGAAGAAACATAGGCCAGTTTCTCCCTGTGTCTGCCTCAGTTTCCCCATCTATACAATAAGGAGGCTGGAAGACATGGTCTCTTTAGGCCGTGCCAGCACTAACATTCCAGGAGTCTCTAATTAAAATTGTCCCCTGTGTATTAATATTCTTGTCAAGTTTTAATTAATGGCTGATGGAGTCAGAGCAGGCACCAGCTGCCACTCCCCTATTGGGAGGCAGGGGACACCCACAGGATGCTTGACTTGATAATCACCACTAAGTGGCCTTTATCCCCATACCCCCACCTCTCCACCTCAGACCTCTCCTCAAAGCTCAATTTGACACACACACACACACACACACACACACACACACACTCACACACATGCTAATTACTCAAGTGGGTCTTAGGCAGCCTATGCATAGTGATGTTTTGAACCCACTGCTTCACAAATATCCCTCATGGCCTTGAAATGGCCCTGGAACTCCATCATCAGGTCTGCTTTCCTAAGTCACCATTTCTATTACCAACTCCCCTGCCCCCAATTAACTCGCCACATTCTTGATTTTTAAGGAAAGATTGTTGGAAAGATGCTGTGCCTCTCTTGTCTTTAGTACTTTTTTCTTAAAGTGAGGGTAATAATGGTTGCCTCATTTGTAATTGCAAAGGGCCCATAAAACAGCAGAAGATAGTTTGTCACCAGAACATGCAAAGGGCAGGTGAGAAAATACCTGTGCACTGGGAGACTGGAGGTCAATACTCCAGTTTTGTCCCCAGGTCACCTGGGGTCAGACCTTTATGTTCTCCCACCCCCTAAGCCCCTATGATAATTTCACTGACTCATGAAGGGCTTGGCTTGTGGGTGGAGTCTTCTGTTTTGTGGCATTCTTAGTATAAGAAGCCCCTCTTCTGCAGAAATCGCTTGGCACTTTAGCAAGTCGCCTTGCCCTGATGGGTAGGACAAAAGTCATCCGGGTTTCCCAAGCAAGGGCAGAGGGGAAAGGCTGCACTGGGGAGTTCTTCTCAGGGGAGAAAGGCTGGGGTGGTGGTGGGGTCCAGGATGAGGGCTATTTACAAAGACCCATGTCCCAGGCCTCTGGATTTCTGCTAAGAGTCTGCAGGACCCTTAGCTTCATCCACTGGCATTCCCAATGTCCCTGCTCCAGAGGAAGATTTTTTCCTACTTGTCTCCATGTGATCTATGGAACACCTACTATGTGCCAAGTTTTTGAGGGGTTCACCAGGTCTATGGATCACAGCCATAGCCCTCAGGCTCTGCAGCCCCCCTCAAATCCCTGGATCTCCCATTTTTCCACTTCTCTTTGCTCCACATCTGGCTCTGGGTCAAACGTGGATCTCCTTTCAGCCTGAGAGTGTCCATCTGTAGAGCCAGAGCCGGAGCCAGAGGCGGTCCAAAAAGGAGCTCATCCATCAGCTGAGTCCAGGCAGGGGCTGGGAAAGACCACAGGGTGTCAGACCACCCAGGACGCTGAAGGAAGTGAGGAGCTTCTGGATCTCCTGGCCAGGAGGTTGGTTCTGGCCCAAACATCCAAGGAGTGGGAGGATCCAAGACGGAGCATGAGGAATCCTGAGTCTAGATCTCAGAGGACCAATAATGCTTTCCCTGCCTCTCTCTGGGCCTCAGTTTCCTCATCTGCAGCATGAATAAGTTGAATTCAAATGCCAGAGTCATGGAATCTCAGGGTCAAAAGTACCTTTCGAGGTCATCTAGCTGCAGCCTCCACCCAGGGGTCAGTTGAGCTCTCAAGGTCATAAGAAGGTCACTTCAACTATCCCAATGTCACCTGCCTGGGTCCCAGTGGAGAGGACAGACACAGATTTCAGGGATGGCTGTAGAGAGTGTGTGCCAGAGATGAACAGGGCAGATGAAGGGAAGGAGAGGGAGGGCCAGAAGGGAGCCCATTGGCCATCTTGAGCAGAGGGAGCCAACAGAGGCTGTCCAGACACACAGTCACAGATGGGGCATCCTCAGAGCCAAATGACACAGTTGCTGGAGTGGTGGGTGCAAGTGTGGGTCTAGGAGTCAGATAGTCCTGGTTCTGGCCTGGTTCTGCTGCTTCCTGGCCACTTGGCCCTTTTCTCATCTGTGAAATGGGGTGGCTGGGCAAAGGTGTGGCTGTGGAACACACCAGGAAATTCAAGGCCCCTTCCTACCTTTCCCTCCCTCGGTAGCTCTCTGAGAGAGGCAGAGGGTGGCTGGCCATTGCCTTTTGGGGACCTCTGCCATGCTTGTCTGCATTCTAGTCCAGAGTTTTGATTCTCTTGGCTCGGTCCCCTTGACTTGGAAGCTTAGTTGACTAGAATGAAGGAAGGGACCAGAGTTTCTGTGAGTGACTCCTTGGTCATTTGGCTCACACTTGGGGATCACTGTCATTCCCCACGTGTAGGATCTTTCTAGAAACCCAGCCCCAAAATGCTTTTTCTTCTTCCATCCCTTCCCCAGAGGGGAGAATGAGTGTTGGAACCAATGAGGAAAACGAGGCTGTGTCAGTGACTTCGCTCAGGTCACACAGCTGTGGGACAGACACAGAATTCGAAACCACCAGACCACACCCATTGTCCCTGGCCGCAACACACTGACTACTCAGGATTCCCACAACACTCCCGGGGTTTGCCTGCTTCTGTGTTTTTTCCTCACTCTGATTCTTTGGCCTGGAATGTTCGTTCACCCAGTGCTGCCCTGACCCCCCCCCCACTTCCACCCCTTCTCACCTCCTGGGCCTGTGCAAATCCTCCTTATTCTTCAGAGCTGCAACGCCTCTTCTGATTCCTGGAATCTGGGGACTTTCTGGGTTCCCAGAAACCTTTGCTGCTCTCTTGTGTCACTAGATACCATGCCCCCAGAACAAGATGAATCTTGAAGACCACTGAGTCAGACCATCTCTGTGCTCAGAGAAGAAACCCAGGAGAGCCAGGGAAAAGATGGGGCTCAAGTACACACTAGCTCTTCTCCCCAACCCTCTGACCACTGTTTCAGTCTCTCACCTGTTGAAGGTCCCCAGTCCTGTAGGACCCCTCCCTATTCTGCCTCCCTTCCCCCACCTCCCCTTTTCTCACCTCCTCAGCTCTCCTGTCCTTTTCCTACCCCTTCCTTTCTTCTTTCCTTCTTGGAAGTTCATCTATTATCAAGGCCTTAAGGAAAGTATTTCAGGGGTCGGGGGTACTAGGGATAGAACCCAGGGTTTCTGTACATCTGAGCTACATCTCCAGTTATTTTTTTTATTTATTTATCTATTTATTTTTATTTTGGGATGGGGCCTCTCTAAATTGCTGAGGCTGGCCTCAAACTTGTGATCCTCCTGCCTAGGCCTCCTGAGTTGCTAATGAAATTTTGAAGCACACCCACATTTGGGCTCCAGCCAAGATAAATTAGAACAGAGCTTCTGGGCCTCGGGCCCAGGCAATGGCATTTTTATAAGCTCTCCAGGTGATTCCAATGTGAAGCCAGGATTGAGAATCTGCTCTTTGGGGAAACTTTATAAGGATAGACCCTGAAGATATGTTTGAGTCACCTAGGATAGCTTTTGCCTTAAATGTCTGTCTCCCTATCAAGCTCTGGGGCTTGTTGATCATTTTGGCAAGTCTGGCTGCTGAGTGTATGGGATACCTCCCAGCCCTGAGAGGCCAGCTGTGTCCCCCTCTTCCCTCCTTCCTTCTTCCTGCCCATCTTTAAAGGAGGAGGGGTGCTGATGCAGACAAGGCGAGGGGGCTGAGAGCACAGCTGGGATTCCAAAGTTCATATCTGCTGCTACAACAGAATATGATGGACTGGCTAATTTGTAGGTAGACACAACACCATTATTTTATTTTATTTATATGTGGTGCTGAGAATTGAACCCAGGACCTCATATATGCTAGATGCACACTCTACTGTTGAGCCACAACCCCAGCCCGCGGACTGGCTAATTTATAAAGAAAATATATTTATTTTCACAGTCTTGGAGACTGGAAAGTCCAATATCAAGATGCCAGTCTCTGATGAGAGCCTTTTTCCTGTGTGCTAACATGCCAGAGAGGATGAAAGAAAGGTCATTTTTATAACAAAGCAACTTCTACAATAAACTAACTACTCCTGAGATAACATCATTAGTTCACTTATGGGGACCAAGCCCCCACTGCTTAATAACCTCTTAAAGTTCCTATTTCTCCAAAATGGCACAGTATCAGTTAGAATTCAACTCAGTTTTGGAGTGGACATTCAAACTATAGCAGAGGACTTCAATAATAATTTATCTTCATGGGTCTGTAGCCTATGTATTCCATCACTTTGTAATGTAAATAATATCCAGTTAAAATATCTGAAATCTACAAAATAAAAAAAAACTTTGCTTGAAATAAAGAGGTGTTCTACACAAGGCTCCTCCTTTACTAACTTTATTAATATATAAAGTAAAAGAGTGACTATTATATGAAACAAAAACTTTTGTCAAAATAGGGGTACAAAATTCTGTGATAGCGAGCATTTCCTAGGAAGTATTAACATCTGCAGGCAATACAGAAGGAAGACAATGACTGCGAGGGCTCACCTATGTGAAAAATGACTGTGGTTGCAGGAACAATGATTGGTACATGCTGAGAACAGTGTGCTATGAAACTAGGAGGGCATACTGGGACAAAATTGCCTAAGAATTCAGATGAATCACATGGCTGCTTATTCTTTTAATGTTAGAAAATTAAATTTCTTTGAAGGATATTAGATTTTCAATAATAATGCTATTCAATAATAATGTCTTATTTTTAATTAAAAGAGCTTCTAAGACAATGAGATATCTCTATCTTACATGCCCATTCATACTAGGTTAATAACTATATCAATTTGGATTGTATATTTATTTTACAATCCTATTGAGTGACAGAATCTTGTTTATAACTTTTTATAGATAATGTTTCCAGAATGAAATTGGTTTGTGTTCCTGAGGCTGATATGAAATCATAATAAGTCTAAAAGAAATAATTATGCTTTTCATACCTCTCTATTCACTTAATACTGAGAGATATAGGCAAGTATATATTGCTATTTATGTACAAGTTCATAGAATAAATTAGAGTTACAAGAATGAATGTAAACTGGAAGCCTTTATAGTTTTCTAATATCTAAGCATAATTATAAATAACTAAAATAGATATTTTTGAAATTCTAATTTATTTTAAAAGTAGCATGGTATTATTGCTTAAGGTAATGGACAGTATTTAACTATAGCAATGGTAACATCGATAAGGTCATTGACTAATATATAGCGTACTTTTACTTATGTATTTTATTTAAAATATAGTCTTAGAAGTTTAAATATACTTGCTACAAATTATTTTGTAATTGTTCATTAAACATACTTAAATATATAAATCACATATTCATTTTCCATTTTTTATAACTTTTGTGAAGATGTTCATAACATCTTCTTGTGTATTGTAATTATACCAGCTAATTACATGACTGAACATATTTACATCAATTACATAGTTAGTTATAATTAGACTAATTAGACTAATTATATGATTACACAATAATCAACTCAAAATTTCTTTTAAAAAATCATGGAAACTCATATTCAAAAAGATTTCCAACATAACAGAATATCAACTTTATACGATCAACAAAATAATATTAACGTGTGATAAAGCAGGTATAATTGGTAAAGTTTAAATTCTGTATACATATATACATACATATATATCTAATACATATATATTTATGTATATGTGTATATACAGTCCTTCCATTTGACAGAATGTGGATAGACAGATTGACATGTACAAACATTTGTATTCTCTGTTATACATTATACATATTTAAAAAAATAATTTTCACTATTTCCTGAATGTGGTGAATTACATGATAAGGTTTAAATTCTTTCATAATTCTGCCTGTAATTATTTATATTTTTTTCAGTCCCTCTTGACATGGATAATCTCACTTGGAGACTACTTCACATGGCTTTTGTAGGTCCATGCCTTTTGATATGGAACCTTTTGACTACAAGAGTAATCATCTAAATTCATCTAGAACAGCTTTTTAATTCCATGATAATAGCAGAACCACTGAGAAATAGTGGACCTGGAGTCCACTATTATGGTATCTCTCTTGAGTTCCCTTCTCATATGCCCACTTTGCTGCTCTGTTCTAAATAATATTTAACAAGATATGCATGTGCAAATCACTGTACTTTATTGGGACATAATTGTTGGTCTTGAGGACTGGAAATCATCTCAAATGGTAGCATTAATTCTCATTTTAAGCCTTAAATTCTCAATATTCTCACCAATTTATTTTCTTTCTTTTTGGATGATCTAATTGCCAAAATTATTCCTCATCACAAAGACTCAAGTATACACAATATTTCAAAGATACATCTATTGCAAAAGTGACTTCTGAATTTTAATGAACAAACCTCCATTTCTATTGGATCAGATATACTTGATTATTTTATATATTTCTCTGGAGATTGCTTTCCATTTGTATTCTCTTGTCCATAGTGGTAGTTCAGTTCTTCTATGGATGGTCCATGCCTCAGGTTCATAAATCCATCTTGTAGCTTTCTTTGATGTTACTTTTGTATTCCTGTTATTACTGTTAGACTCAAAATAGTTCAAAACTATTTATTGAAAAATGTGCAAGACAAGCCATTGGCTCTCTAACCAGTAGTCTTTACTGATTTGACAACATGTGAAACACGGCACAAGTGGCAGGGACTAGAATTTAAATGGAATTTCCCCATAAAATGGAAAAGGCAAAATCAATATAAATATGCAATGCAAATGCCAGAAAACATATATACACATGCTCAAATATTACTGACATAAATAGACAAAAATATTAATTCATAAAACAAAGAAAAATATGTAGGAGGACCAGACTCAGAGGTAACAGCTTTTGGGTTGAAAGTCTTTTTTGAAATAATGGCTATCAGGCAACATTCAAAATTACCGAAGGGGTACTTGCTGTTTGGTGGATTAAACAATCATGATAAGGCTGAAAATCAGGTTTAAAATAGTTATAAAAAAGAGAAAGTTAAATTTGATGGGATCCTTCTTGTTTCAAACTCAAATATGAGCTCCTTAGAGATAACATCTCAGAATTACTATCTGATTATATTTTCATCTTTATCACTTTTTAAGATTATATGAATTATTTGCTTAAATATTTATTGTTTCAAACATAAATGATCCATGTCTTTTTCATGGCAGTGCTAGTATTTGCAGCAACAAGTACTTGACACAGGTTATGGACAGTGATAAGCTATTCAATGAAGTGAGATTATCATTAATTTTATATAAACATTTTAATCAGAAAGTAATATGTATATAGAAAAGTACATGAAAGATAATTACACAACTTGATGAATTTTTAGAGATCATACCTCTCTTAGTAGTATGAAGATGAAGAAACAAAACTTTAGACCAGGTCACTCCTTTCCTTGTTTTAGTTAATTTTAATTCAGCTTATGGCTGTTCATTAAGCTTTGATAGCAATTGACTTTCTTTGCTATATGAAAACTAGTCTGGTTGTAGAGTACCTAATGATTAGCGTAAAGAAGAACTGTGGTTTTTCATAGTAAGCAGCATATTACTTTAGCCAGAACATATATACCCAATCAATATTTGTTAAATCAATAGTTGATGATAGGCTGAAGCATGTACCATGCCTGTGAGAGTCTAAAGGAAAAGTCATTTGTGAAAGAAAATTGAATAATGAGTCAAAAAGCACTGTTGTTATTGCATATGGGGATGGAGAGACACCAAAGAATGAATGATAACATAAATTGTGAGTCTGAATAGGTGGTGGGAAACTATGGTGGTTTCCGTTATAAATGTAACAACATCCAAAGAAAAAACTGATGGGAGTTGACAGGGTCAGCAATAGAATAGGATAATGAACTCACTAAGTTTATATGATTTTGAAAATGCTCATCAGATATATATATATATATATATATATATATATATATATATATGAAACAAATTCTATTCTTTGTTGGCAAAATACGATGTGTCTTGATTTTTGGAGAAGACTGTGTAATGGTCGAAAAATAGATGTCAATGAATAGCTTTAAAAAAATCACCAAAGGGAATTAAAAAAATGAATAGATTTACTTTAGAGATCAAGAATGAAAAATAAAAAGAAAGAAAATAAACTAAGAGAGAACAAACACTAGCAAGTATTGCATATAAAAGGAAAGGAAATATTAGGAAAATCAAGAATTATTAATTATAGTACTCTTGGTGATTTTTCCAATATGATATTTTTCTTTTTCAGCAGAGATTTTTAATTTATCTATGCATAGGTATTAATTGATAATATGATAATGCATTGGATTCTATGAGGAGTGTATTAGCACAAGATTGAAGATTTAAATGTGTATAATAGATAGTGAAATGGAAATCAACCAAGACATGAATAAATTATTGGGATAATAACTGCCTATATATGAAGGGTTGTTATACTAGAAAAGATAATCTAAAATTTTAAACACAAGTAGAGAAATTTGGAAGCATTAAAAAAAGATTTATTGAACTTTGAAAAAGAACATCGGCAATGGCATTACTAGGTTCAGTTATAATGAAGTGTTGGAAAAGTGATACCCATAAAATATAAATTAAGAAAGAATTTGTCAGTGAAAACAGAAACAAGATGTACTATGGAGTATAATTAACTCTATGTTGAGTTTAGTGACTGTATGTTTAATTATACATCTAAATGATAATGTTTATTGCATGTATTTGAGAATCATTACCACTGTATGATTGCTTCTAGAGTTTGAACTACATATAATAAAATTTCCAGAAATATTAAAGGTTGTTCTTTTCAGAATTCGAAGGAGTAATTATGCATATAATTATATGTAAATATTTAATTGCATATATAGTATAGTATTTTATTACTATCTATATCAGTATGTCATTTATAGTTCTATTGATTTACATTTAAGTTTTATTTCTTGTGGTATGATTCAATTTGCACCTGATTCTTATTTTGTATTATCTGTGCAAATTTTCTTGCCAAACTAAAGTGTAATCTAGATAATCTGTTACTAAAATAATATTATTTTTTTATTATACACACAAATTTCTATTGATTATTTAATATAGCCATTACATTTTTCCCTGTGTTTAATCTCTGATTATATTTATTTAACATGTATTCAACTCATAACAGGTGCCAACTAGGTAGTAAATTCTGCAGAAATAATATGCACTAAGAAAAGCCCAGGATAGTAAAGGGTAATTAGAGTATTTTCAATTAAAAAAACATATTGATTTAAAAGAATCTTTTATATGCTAACTCGTGTGTGTGGTACTGAAAATACAATAGTGGGAGCAAGCATACATAATCCCTACTCTCTAGGTGGTTACTGAAAAAAAAGAGGAATCTAGCAGAGGATAAATCCATTGCCCAAATAACTGAGACCATTACAAAGAGATAGAAATAAAATTCATTAACAGATTTCTCCTGTATCAAAAAGTGAGGGAAGACTTACTTTTGTAACTTAGCAAGAACTTGATGGAATTCATTAGACATAGAAGTAAATGGTATGCAGAAGGAGGACCCTGGAAGTGTGCATGTACATTAGACACTAAGAAAATGGAATGAGACCAGAAATGCAAGGAAAATGCAGATCACTTAGGGTTTGACAGTTGAGTTAATAGCTATAGACTTTATTTGGAAGAACAATATCAAGTCATTCATGTGATCTAGCAGGGAAATGACATTGATATGATTGGTTTTCATATTTTAAAATAGGGAAATAAAACAATAGCAATGTGAGTGATGGGTATGTTAATTACCTTGACTGTGATAATTATTCATAGTGTGTAAGTATATCAAAACATCAAGCTATATAGCTTAAATACACATAGTTCGTGTCAATTAACCTTCAATAAACATTTGCAAAAATCCTGGATAAAGTGAAGTTTATTGTACTTAAACTATAATAAGCACAATAAGGAAATATTTTTAGCTGAATATTAGTGTTTAAAGCATTACGATTAAAATTTAAAATAATTATTCAGATTAAACATGTTTAAAGGTCAATAAAAGGATCTAGCTGAGAGAAAGATAATGAATACATTAATAGGAAATTGTAATCCAACCTAAGAGTCCAGTTATTAAAGAAGAAAGAGTGGGTCTAGAGGTATAAATTTGAAATTTAATTTGGGAAATGTTGAGTTCGGATGTCTCAGAAGCATCAAATAGAAATGCTGGTTCAAAAATTTTGGTAGTAAGAGACTAATATATATCTGAAACTTAAGGGAGAATTCTGTATTAAGGATACAGCCTTTGGAAAGGGCAGGAGAATGAGGCTTGCAGTAGAAATTCATTAGCAAAAAATAATTTGTGACCTAGGGAGATTTTATAAAGCAGGTTAACTGTGTAACAAATAGAATCGCAGGGAATACCTACTTAAGTTCTGAGAGTAGGAAAAACAAAGAAATCTTCAGCAGTTCAGTATCACAGAGGGAGAAGATGTATGACCTCATTCAAAATGTCTGAGTAACCTGGTTATAGGATAACATTTTCTTTCAACGACTCTAAGCACATTTTTTTCTAAGAATTTTATATATTTAATTTACAAGAGTTCTATAACACAAAAGAACATGTCTTAAATGTATTCTAAGAACAGTCTTATGTATATTTATTTGTGTGGGATACATTTATATTTGTGTGTATAGGAAAAATCTGCAATTACAAACCATTCTTTCGTACTTTATCAGGGAGACAATGCAATGAGATTTTATATTTTTTAGAAGTGAAAAGAAACAGTAACTATATGAGGTGATGCGTATTCCAGTTAATTTAATCATAGTGAATATTTCACAATGTGAAAAATAAAAGTTTATTGTTTATTCTACTGAGGAAAATGCTGAGGTGTGACTGATTTAAAAGCAAATTTTGACAGTGAATTGAAAAGATTACATCTACAATGGCATGTATATTGTAGTGTGGATTCATTTGACACATTTTGTAGACTGTGTGCTCCTTTCTGACTAAGCTTTATTGAAAATGAACAGTGGTGCCTTTATGTATCAAATTACTAAATGTTCCACTCCTTCTTAATAGAATATTAATTATTGCAATTTGGAGAACTTGACTAATGTTGGGGAACTTGACTATGTTGGGGGAACTTGACTAATATTACCCAAGTAGAGTGAAAACAATACAACAACAACAACAATAACAACAAACAACAACAAATAAACCACATTGTTCTGGACAAGATGTAATCTGAGAAAAAAATAATCTAAAACTTATCCCAAATATGAAGTTATTTGGGACACTGTTTTGCTATTATCCTAAGTAAATTCTTTATGAGAAGTATTGTTTTAAGATTCACTAATGACTTTACAAAGGAAAGAAATTTTAGGGAATCTAATTTGAACAGAGTCAGAGGATTTTTTTTTTCAGTTATTCTTTGTACCTTTTGAACAGTTTCTTTCTAATGTTTTTCCTTGGTCCTTCCTGGCTCATTTGGAGTATATGATACTTCTGGCCACTTGCCTGGTTTGGGTCTAACTATGGCTTCATAGATTTACCTAGAAGACCTAGTGCTTGAGCTTCTGAACATAAAATACAGCAAGAATAAAAATAATAAAAACACTCACAAATTCTTCTTCCATAAAGTTTTTTTTTTTTTAACATGGTGAAAAATACATTTTAATCCAAAAGTTCTGACTATCAGCATTTAGAAAACTATTTTCAATGGTATTTACAATCAATTTTACTGTAACTTTTGTGAACAGAAGAGATGACCATATAAATAGAGCCATCTACAGTGCCTGTTCTCAACATATAACAGTAATTATATAGAAAAAGGGTAAGGGTGAGAGGTGCCACAGTTACAATCATTATGATCAGATCAGGGTAGAGGAGATAAGCATTTCCCCCCACCCCTAACATTTGTCGCTCCCTTACTTAACTGATTTGCACTTGAAGTGTACACAGCAGACCTTCCAAAGCATGCTATTAGGAGTCCATGGCAGATGGCTTAAGTTGGGGTAGGCCTACCAATCACTTTTATGACTGCCCAAGCAGCACAGGTTTTCTGGGTGCTCTAGTGAAGGTGACATCTGCACTGCAGTCTATGGTTTGACCTTAAGTCTCTGTTTGACAGAGAAGGTAGATGAGACAGTGAAGAGCAGCTCTATTGAGAACAACTGAATGGTTTCAAAAAACCATTTGCTACAAAAAAATCACATAAAAGTTTAAAAAAGTCTGGGCTAATAAAATCATTTAGGAATCACTCCTTACAGTTAATGCTGTCCAAAGTCTGTCACAGCATTTTATTGATGAGGAAATACGTTTTGTGTGGCTTTATGACACATACAATTGATAACAGATACATTTGATTTAAGCTCTTGATCAGAAACCTAAAACTTAACTAATACTTATATAAAAATAGAATTCATTTTATGAGCTACTAACAATAAATTATGAAGAAAAATTGTCATACCTGTTACTAATGGTCTCCCAGGAAACTGTGTAGCCTTTGCCTGGGAGGATATACATACAAAATGTAATATTTACCTTCAAATATATTTCATTATTTTCTATTCCTTGTAATTTTCTAAGTAATAGGTAATAAACAAGCTAATGATTACTGGGTATTTAGGGGAAAAAAACTTTGTCATTTTTCCATGTAAAAATTTCATGAAAGGAACACATGTATATCTCATAGTAGTATGATAGATGAAAACTGGAAATCCAGTTTTAATTTTTTTTTTTTTTTTGAATGCTGGGGATCAAACCCAGGGCTTCAAACATGCTAAGCAAGTACTCTACCACTGAGCTATATCCTCAGCCCTGGTTTTAATTTTGTAACTACAAATGGTTGGCAACTGTTTCCTTAATAGTTATTGCTGGAGTAGGTCCAACATGAGTCCATATGTCGCCCTTCTCTGGTCTCGGGGGGACTGTAGGAAATGGTGATGACCGTGACTTGAAATACTCAGAAGGTGCATGGCAAACAAATTCCAAGTATTCCATCTTCCTTGGAAGATCTTCCTCTGTCCCTATGATATAGGATGCAGGATCAAACTGGTCTCTAGGGCTGGAGAGAGTGGGAATGAGCCATGTCAGGGCTGCACTCTTTTCACAATATTGGTCCTGGATAAAACCCCTGATCTGAGCATAGTAGGGCTTTCCATCTTGTTCATCAATCACAGAAACAACATCACCAATTTGGTAATACACTCCCTTGTGGAAGATTGATTCTGCAGTGATTATGGTAGAAACAGACTCAGGAGCTTTGATAGGATTTTTTAATTTAAAAATATGTCTTCTCCCTTTTCCTTTAGTAGAAACTTTCTTTTCAGCAGCTGGAGCAGATTTGTATTTAGTGTTTCTGAGCCGGGCAGACCTCCTGTGAATTTCCTGCTTACTCTGCTTGCGGCCCCCGCCCCCGCCCCAGTTGCTCTGCGGGGGCGCGGCCGAGGTGCTGGGGAAGGTCGCCATCCGGAAGCTCCCGCCACCGCTGCACCCAGTTCCGCCGGCCGCCCCCGAGCCGGCGCCCCCGCCGCCCGCGCCGCCCTGGCCCGTGCAGTGGTGGCAGAGGATCTCCCCCTGCGGGCCCTTCTTCCACATGGAGGACGACGTGGTCTTGCAGCCGCTGCAGGTGGGCTTCAGGCCCAGCGGCATGGTGGCCGGCTCGGGCGGCCCCCGCGGGCGCAGCGACGCGGGAATGGCGGCCGCCTTTCTTGGCCGCCCACTGGTCGGCCCGCCACCCCGGCGACACGAAGAACGGCGAGGGCAGGGATGCCGAGCTGTGGACACCAGCGCCTGGTCACGGCCACTGCCCCCTGCAGGCGCGGGACAGGCTCCGCCCGCCCGCGCCCACCACCGGCCCTGGGCAGTGCACAGCGCCGCGGGGCGGGGCCTGGCCTCTTCCATAAAGTTTTGATCTTTCACCTTTCATTGCTCAATTTACACAAGATATTAATGTATGTAAATTTAGTTATCCATCATTAGATTTGCTTCATTAGCTTTGTTCTAAAAACTCTATTTATTAGCTCTTCTTCAGGGTCTTCTTTCATAATGTTTTTATGTTGAAGTCTGCACAGATTGCAGTGTTTGTCGAATAAACTCAATTATTAAGTTTACTGTTCAAATCTTTGCATAATGATTTGCATAACTACCTTCAGAAATAGATTTTTCTCCCCGAGGAAGTTAGTTTGCAAATAAAATGTTATGAATTTTCATTGTAGTCTCTTAGTTTTTACCTCTAGGCAAATTACAGTATTATTTTAAAATGCAGTGTTTCTTTTTTAATTTAGGGCATGTTCCTTAAGAAAATAAGACAATCTTCCATATTTTAATAATAATAATATAATTTAATACAATAGAGTGCCATTCTTTGCTCATTCCCTCGGGTTACAATAGAATTTTTTAATGACTCCTTTCTACATTTTCAGGGTGAAACAAAAATCTTAAAACTAAAGAATCTTCGACCTCAGGACTATGCTAATTACAGCTGCATTGCTTCAGTGAGGAATGTGTGTAATATACCTGAGAAGATGGTGTCATTTAGACTTTCCAACAAGACAGGTATGGAACTCTCTGTTATATGTTTACTGTCTGTAACTGATTTTTAAAAGCATTCTTCAACCTTCTTATAGACCAAATGATTTCTACAATATATGGACAATAAGCACCTTTTTTTCCCCAGAAAAATCTGGGAAATACTAAAAGCTTCTGGTAAATAAAGGTTAAATTTTAATTGCAGTATGCTCTGTGAAATGTGTTTATGTATCAAACATACAAAATTATAGTTCCTTAAAATGTGTTCATGAATACCACAAGCAAGCCTATATCCTATTCACAGAGATTTTTTTAGGAATATTAGATTTTTCATATACAAATTCATGATCTAAGTTGTTAAAAGTGTGTTGTGATCCCAAAGCTAAGTGAGAATCATTCTTTTATGTAAAGAAAGCTAATTGCTAATTTCAGCTAGGTGTTTTAGGACAGTATTTTTGCAGGAAATGTCAAAACATTAGCAGGATTGCTACTCAATATAGGCTGTGTTCAATAACACAGACCTCAGAATAACTGCAAACAAATTTAGAAGAGATTGTTAAATGAAAGAGTAAAGAAAAAGCCCATGAATTGTATATAAACAATCACCTTCACAAATCAGTAATTGTATTGGTTTTGAAATTCCAACTTTCAGTGGTAGTGGTAATTTTTTATGATTCAATACATATATTAAAGAGTTTAAAAGAGCTCCTTTCCAAAAATAAAATCAATAAAATAAAATAAAAGAGCCCCTTTCCATTGCTTTTGTTGTGGCTAGGTCTAGATCTTAGTTCTGTCTCTTACTTGTTGAGCAAATTCCTTCACATTTCATTGCCCCATTTCCTCATAAACTTATAAAGCAGTAGGAACTAAGAGAGAATAAAATCATGGAATTTGCAGGTAAATGGATGACATTGGAGAAGATAATGCTAAGTGAAGTTAGCCAGTCCCAAAGAACAAATGCCGAATGTTTTCTTTGATATAAGGAGGCTGACTCAAAATGGGAATAGGAAGGGAGACCATGGGAGGAATAGATGAATTCTAGATAGGGCAGAGGGTTGGGAGGGAAAGGGAGGGGGCAGGGGATTAGCAAGAATGGAATGTGATAGACTTCATTATCCAAAGTACATGTATGAAGACACGAATTGGTGTCAACATACTTTATATACAAACAGAGATATGAAAAATTGTACTATATATGTGTAATAAGAATTATAATGCATTCCACTGTCATTTTTTTAAAAAAATCAATAAAAATGAAGTTAAAAAATAAAGTAGTAGGAAAGAATTAATGGGTTGATATGTCTCAGGCATATGGAATATACTTTATTATTTCTTCCAACAAAGAGCTGGTCAGCAACTCTAATCAGTTCATTTTGATGAAAAGATGAAACTTATGATTTTATTGGAAGAAACAAAGAAAGCTCATACATTGAATTATCAACATGTTCCATTGAGTTTCTAAAATTTCAAAATGTTTAATATTTTATCCATTTATTAATTTATTTATCAGAAACTTCTTGGGCCCCTATCATGAAATAATAGATGTAGGGATATTAGCAAAGTTGCAAATTGCTTTAAACTGGATAGTGTTCTATTAAGTAACACATAAAAGTCATTATAAGAAAGTTATAAGAAGAAAGTAGGGAAAAAAGTGAACATAATCAATAGTGGTAGAATTATGTTGCAAAAAAAAAAAATGAAAATGTAAAATTTTAGCAGATCTAAGACATAAAATTTAACAATCTCCTATTCTTTTAAAGAAAGGAAATAGGATATTGTGAAATAAAAATAAGATATTAACGTAAGAAAACTAGTTGTAATTATGTGGTTATTGTCATGAAATACATTATAACAATTATATGAACAATTATAACTAATTTTCTTAGCTTTGATATATGTTTAAAATACAGATGATGCAGAGAGGAAAAAATAAAGTAGAAGAAGGTTCTTGGATGGGGAAAGGCATTGCAGTGGAGTTATGAAGAACAGAAAAGTTTGATGAATTGTTACTTATGGGTACAGCTTTCTTGAAGTGCTTTATTAATTTTTAAAGTCTTTCATGTTTATTATCTCAGTTTGCCTTTATAAAAATGGGATATAAACAGGAAGATTTTAAAAAGTTATATATTTTCCTATCATCTGACACATAACCATCCTTCAGAAATTGAAGTATTCCTTTTGGTTTGTTCTGAGAATAAGTAAAAATAGCATACACACAAAGAAAATATTTAAAGACTAAGAGGTGAAATTGATATTTGAGGTGCAAATTATTTTTGATATTTTTATTCTGTAAAAAATATATGGTCTTTTGTCTGAAGAACTCACAGCTCATAAAGGATAGGGACAAGATTGATCCTAATGTGAGATTAAATAGGAGCCTAACCAGCTCTTTAGTTTTCACAGAGCTAGAGAAAATGAATTGAAAATCAAGCCAAGGTGTTTTGTTAGAAATACATAAAGACTTTTAACTTTAATTTTAATGGGGACAATTGTCATGAAAGGTGACAGAATTCCTGAAGTCTGTTAAAGAATCTAGGTGATTTTAACTTTGAGGTTATTTTTAATAATCACCAGCTCAGAAAGAATCTGGACTATCTTTATAGTGGGCACAGGTGTGCTATAAAAACAAATATTTTTTTCAACCTTTCACAATTCTGACCCATTCTTTATTTTTTTCTAGTTAATATATACCTACATTGATCAAACAAGGAAAACAGTTTTTTTTCTCTTGTGAATTATATGACAAAAATTTCAGATTGATGTTTATTACAAAATGAATTATAGTAAATAATCAGGTTTAACATATAAGCTAATATTTGTTTGACTCTTCAATAACTGCAATCAGGCAGGCATGTAATATGCCTAATACTTTACATATTCAAACCAGGTTTGCTTCAGAACTTTTCCCATCTGGTTGTGCTCATAGTTGGAAGGGCTTGTGCATTTCAAATAGGTGAAATCATCTAGGTAACTCTCAAAGAGCACCAGGAATAAATTAAACATGGAGTATCTTCATGAAAGCTGTTCTATAAACTGACAAGTGCACAAAGGCTACTTCATTGCTTAAGTTACCATAGTCATAATCCATGTGAAATCAAATACTCCTTATGATTCTCATTATCATAAATCTCTAAGGGACATGATAAAATGCCCATGTTTTTTTCTTATTTTGTATTGTTGCTGGTGCATTATAGTTATATGTAGCATTTATTATGTATATAATATCAGGGTTCATTTTGGCATAATCATACATGCATGTTATATTATTTGTTCCACTTTAGTCCCCAGTACTTCCTCTTACCTCCCCAATGCCCATATTCTGTAGTCTTGGTTTACAAAATGTAAAAGAGAATGTGCACCTTACTGAGATGGAAAAAACATATTATAAACCTTGCAATATGTTTTGTTAACCTCCTCTATAAACTAATTTGTTTATAAATGTGCTAACTTTGGAAATGATTTTCATAAGGATGATCAATTAATTCACTAATATACTTTTTACACAGAAAAATTTTTACTGCAACATCTCTGCAGTCAAGTAAAGTTTTTAATTGTAATAAGTATATAGTACTTAGAAAACTAGGGTCTAAGAGTCATTTTAAAAGTCAGTGTCATCTATAGATGTCAATGTGTTTTCTCAACCTTTTCACTATGAATTGGCATTGTAGCTCATAATTTTATGCCCACGGAGGAAAGTACCCAGTAATTTATGTGCCCCATTGATTGCCTGACAATGAGAATATATCTCCTGTCACAGAAGTGTCAGTATGCATCACACCTAATCTAGTGTCTTAAAGCTTATCATGACAATTTACAACATTATATATGTGTGTGTGTGCTTGTGCATGTGTGCTGTGTGTGTGTGTGTGTATATATATACATACATATGCATAGATATATATACCTATGAGATGAAGTGCCAATTTATTTGTCTCCTGTTATGCATATTTATCAATTGACAAAGTGCTATGGCAGGGTCCTAAAGTTATTGTGGTTATTCTTCTACTTCCATTTGGAAGAAAAAAAATTATATTAGTTCTTGATTGATAAATTATTACTGTAGTATTATTTCTCATAGTTTAAAAAATAAACCTGTCAAGATTTGTAAATCAGAATCTTAATAAGAGTATGTGTATTTTGAAGTGATCCTAATTATGGCAACTGATCATAAATTATTTAAAATTTTTCAGATTATGTGTATTTACAACATAAATGTATATATAGAAATTATGAGAAAACAAATTTCATTTATTTTAATGTATTTCAAGCACTTACATGTTGATATCTCATAATTTCAAAGGCAAATAAGAATTAAGTAGGTTACCCATATTAGGATGAAAAACATATTTTGTACCTTCTTGAGAGGTTATGATGAATTCTATAAAGAAATGGGACTTGTGGGGCTAATTTTACTTAATTATATAAGTGCCTTGATTTAGTGTGTTCAACCTTAGCAGTTAGAAAAAATATATAATTGAGAAGTCTTCCTCCAATGCATGTTACATTTAGAAACCAACTCATCACACAAGTATACTGGCCATAGAATTAGTAGAGACCTCCATAACCTTCTTTTTGGTCTGTCCCTCTCCCTACTCTTCTTTCTCTCTTTCTCTCCTCCCACCCCTCCCTTCCTTCTTGTCCCTTCCTCTCCAGCTCTCGACAATCTGTATTAATAACTTATCATAGAATAAGAGTCAAAAAAAAACTCTCTTCTTTATGCTGGGCTACTATTTATTATCTGTTCTAATTTTTATAACTCATAGGGAATTGAAGATAAATGCCCAGCAATTACTGTGAAATTCAATGTAAAATGTTTTGTATGCTCTAGTCATTTTATGACAGTCTTCTTCAAGGTTAAAAGAAATGCAACTTACTTATCTAGGTGTTATGAAAAATAAATAATATTTTAATTATAGAAATGTTGATAGATGGGGGCATGAAACACAAATACAGAACACTTCCTCCCGTGACACAGTGCCTGTTGTCACAGAAGGTAAGTTCAAAAGCAAATTAGGAAGCGGCAACAGAAACTCTCCTGTCGCCTGTACTTGAGTACTAACCTCAATCATTTTCCTTAGTTGTATGGATTTTTTAGCTTCCTGCCTATAGAGGACAGCCATAGAATCTAGGTAATAGTTGAAATCACTTATTAGAATGTACTATGTTATTTAACTAACAATCATAAGAAAGACTCTCTAGTTTTGTGAGAAAATACATATTGAAAATATGATGATGTCTAGTGTTAGTACAGTTGGGTTGCCATAGCAGGATGCTATGGACTGGAAGTCACAAACAACAGAAACTTATATTCCCATAGTTTTAGAGGATACCCATGCAAGACAAAGTGCCATCTGGTACAGGCTCTCTTCCTGCTTTATAGATGGATGCTTTCTGGATTTATCCTCCCAGGGCCTTTCCTCTGTTCATGCATGGAGGAAGGAGAGAGACCTCAGTGGACCTTCTTCATGTAAGAACAGCTTCCCTCTGGAATAGGGTTCCATTCTTAAGATATCATTTAACCTTAATTACCTCCCTACATGGCCTGTCTCCAAACATAATTACAATGGAAGGTAGGGCTTCAGCATACCAATTGAGAAGGGGACTAAAATCATGCCCTAACACTTTGAATTACTAAATGTGCTTTTTGTGTTTAGTATTGCTTTTCCTTTAAAAGGTCAGAAATAAGTTCATCTCATGGTGAATCAAAGCAAGAAAATGAGGAACTCATTCTTCACTAGAAATTAACTTAAGAAAGGAATTATTTTGAGAGTACATATCGTCTTGCATTCTTGGATTTGGGGTAAGAGAAAGAAAGCAATTCTAAAGGAGAAGATGAAATTTTAGTGAGGGACAAACATCACTTTTGTAATAGTATCATCACTGATTTTTAAAGACATGGTCAAAATATTAAAATAGGGATACAAATGATGGGTCAGCAAACCTATGCATTGTAGGCTTCTCTTTTTATTTCTGATTTTCTTGTTTTTATGATAGTGAAATTATTATGTGAAATATAAGGAAAAGACACCTTCCTTTCACATTTTCATGCACTAACATAAGAAATGAAAATGCTTAACAATGTTTTTTAAATCATAGATAAATCATGTTACCTAAACAACAGTATTTATTACTACAGACTCCAATGGAAAACAACAATGCTATTAGAATATTGTTGTGGAGAAGATGTTTTCTATAACTCTTTCTTTTAGAATTCATATAATAAAATTCAAAAGTTTAATTTTCAAATTTTGGTTCTGCAATTTTTGGGGTGTTACCTGGATTCCTTGATCTTGTTAAATTTCTATTTTAAAAAAGAGTAACAATAATAATAATAAATACACAGTATTTGGTTTTGTAGGCAGTAAATTCTAGAAATATAAAACTTAGAAGTTTTGGGGAAATACTAAACATTCAGTAGACACCAGTGATAATTGAGTTATTGACCTAGATAATAGAAAGAAGGAATATAATTGATGTCCTCAACCATCATTGTAAGATGATAACAAAAATCTCAAACTTTGGCTAGAATACTGTGTTCATCATTTATGACTCCTTCAAAAAATAAATTCATAATCGTGGATTTAATTCATTATCAATGGGTTAATTAGCAGCATATCAGATATTAATATTTTTCAGAAATAATTTATGAAAATGAGTGCATACTCCGGGTGTTTCTGTATGTAACTATTATTGCTAGAAATATTTAGTGTAAAACATTTTTTGGTGAAATGGATAACAGTTTGTCAAGGAAATTGAAGTAACTTGCATAGTTGTTGATATGTAAAAGACTCTTCATTTTTTAATTGCTTTGTCACTTCCTCAGATAATCAAGCATATGTGCTCTATTCTCACTAATGTAACTTCAAAAATGTGAGAATATTGGTGATGATTTGGCAGAGAATTGGAGACAACAATGGTCATTATGGAGTTTCAACTCTGGTCTTCATGAGACAGTTTCCAAAGCAACAAGATGACCCAGATTTTCCAAAATTCTATTACCATAGTAAAGAAGTTTGCATGTTGCTGGGATCTCCCTATACCTACAATATTTTGTTATCCTAGCAATGCATTTTTTAGGTTTATGGTATTTAAGTTGATTTTGATACTATTAATTTTTATATAAAATACCCCTCAAAAACTAGTAAATCTTCCAGAAGATGTTATGTCTCAGAAATAATGGATCACTAAAAACAAGAAGATAAAAAGAGACATTATTAGTCAGATGAAGAAAAACATTACTCATTATTTTTAATATTATATTGTGACTACAACACTTGAGTTATTTGTAAGAAAATTTATAAGGTCAAACCATTCCTTTTATAGTTGTTTTAGTCATTTAAGTGAGAATATACTAAAATAAAATAATAGGATTTTTACAATTATAAAAACAATTGATTTTTATTTGTTGAACTGCTTCTAGATTATACATTTGTAGACAATGACTTGTTTCTTTTCAAGGCTTTATTAGTCTGATGAATCTGTAAGAATTGTTTTATTGTAGGTAATTATTCCATTGGCAAAGATGTAGTTCACAATTTCTTCATGGTTTTTGAATTCTTCACTCAAGAATATCTCCAGGATTATTTACTCTCACGTCTATGAAATTTGACTTTAGAGATTAATGGCTCTGATAATAGAGATACAATAATTCCCATATGTGTATGGAGTTAACTCAGGAAAACCAGAGTTGAACTATAATCAAATTACTTATTTGCCAGAATTCTGGCATAGATTATATCAAAGTCTCATCTCTAAGATAAGCAAACATCCCAGTTTGCCATGGACTCAAATTTACAGGTCCTAGTAAACCCATAGTTCTAGGCAAACAAGAAAAAACAGATCACCCAGTAGTTTAATTCATCATCAAGCATAGCTTTATAAAGAATAGTAATGTCCATTGTCTTAATGTAATATCTTAGTTTCTATTGTCAATACTGGTTTATATAAAGACTTAAGCAACTAAACATAAAGAAGCATGAGTGTGAAAGACCTGGTGTGGATTCTGGCTCTCCTCATACTATGGTGGTTTGTCAGATCCTTTAACTGTTTGAACTGGCTTTGCTGCTAATCACACTGATAACGTGCTATAGGATAGATTACAGATTGATGTGATGACATCATCATTTTTTTAATGATGCAGGACAAAAATAACAGCAGCAACAACAAAACAGTAAAAATGAAGTAACTACAGATAAATAAATACATAAGCACAAAGCTAACCTATAGCTCTAAGGTCCATTCAGACAAGATCAAGTCTTACAGAATTTAAGAATATTAAATCCTGATTTTGCTATGGTCCTGTGATATATGGATCTTCAGTATTGTTATCCAACAAATAATCTCTTAACCTAACACACATATTTTAGAAAATATGCAAATCTTTTGCTCTCAGTGTGTCAGCTTCCTATGTAAGAGAAGAGGCATACATGGGAACTGATCTCCTTCAAGCTCTAAGGCATTTAGATTAACATTTTTAACATTTTTCCCAGAAAAACCTTACTCCATTATTATATTGTTAGAAGGAGATGAAATTATGTTTAAAGTGGTTAGTAAATGGGAGGTTCTTAGTTGTGGTGTGGTGTTTAGTAAATGAAAATGTCATTTTTGAAGAAGCAGTGTCTATACAATCTCATCTAGCACATTGGCTTCAATGTTTTTTTGTTAAGTATAAAATAGCAGTGATAAAACTTTTCAACAGAAATGTTAAATTTAAGTTAAATTGTAAATATTTTCAGTAGTTGGAGAAATGAGTAAATATCAAATATTGTATATTTATTAGATATGAATTATATTGTTACTATGTATATAGAGTGAGCATCCTCATTATATTAGTTCTGTTGGATTTCGTGTGGTGGTGTTTTTTTTTTTTTTTTTCATTTGTTTGTTCCAGTGTTTATTTGTTTTAAACTCAGGGGCACTTAACCACTGAGCCACATCCCCCCCACCTTTTTTTTGAGAGAGAGAGAGAGAGAGAATATTTTAATATTTATTTTTTAGTTCTCGGCAGACACAACATCTTTATTTTATTTTTATGTGGTGCTGAGGATTAAACCCAGAGCCGCACACATGCCAGGCGAGCACTCTACCGCTTGAGCCACATCCCCAGCACCCCCCAGCCCTTTTTAATATTTTTATTTCAAGTCAGGGTTTCACTGTATTGCTTAGATTAATTAAGTTAACTAAGGTAACTAAGCAACTAAGTTACTGAGGCTTGTTTGAACTCTCAATCTTCCTACCTTGGCCTCTAGAGCTGCTGGTGTTATAGGTGTGCATCACCATG
Source organism: Spermophilus citellus (assembly GCF_964194105.1). Classification (NCBI taxonomy): domain Eukaryota; kingdom Metazoa; phylum Chordata; class Mammalia; order Rodentia; family Sciuridae; genus Spermophilus; species Spermophilus citellus. The sequence goes on along the minus strand of NW_027672876.1, from coordinate 732,203 downwards.
CTAGTTATATGGTCTTTTTGTAAACTATAGTTGTTCCCATAATGAAGAAATCTGAACATATTTTTAGTGTTCCTTAAAATAAAGCATCCTAATCAATATTAGATAAATATAATTTTTAAAAATATTATATTAGTGAAATAGGAATTGATTATTATTTCACCACAGAACACTAAAAAAATGCATTTTCAAACTTAAAGAATATACAAAATGCAGTTTTCCTTCAGGTTATGTCATAAATATATTTTCTTCCCTGATATGCTCATATGATGAAATTCACACCATTTTTTAAAGTCTCCTTGCTAAGATATTATGTCTTCAAAGCATCTTCTGACCAGGGCATTAAATCATAAGACTGAGAATTAGTATAAATTAGTGCAGACTTGTGATCACTATTAGGTAGAAATACATGTGCTACAATTAGATATGAGTTAAAAGACGCACATTGGTTCATGTGAGCTTTTAATTAAATTTGAAAAAGAGTCCATGTAAGTTAGTGGATAGGGAACCCAGGGCATTGGTACAGGGAATGCACAGAGAGAGAGAGAGAGGAAGGTTGGTAGAATGGGAAGAAATGAATAGACAGCATCACAGTGATTTTAGCTGTTTCCTCAATTTATAATTCCTGAAAAGTCTGTTGTAAGAGTTACCTTTTTGTTTATTTATTTTCTGGATAACAACATTGCTCTTCTTGCTGCTGCTCTATTGCTATAGAAATAAGGTATGTCCAGTTGTTTAGTAATATGCTTTAGCTTGTGCTTTGAATGCCATTCCTTTATTCTAGCTCCTTTTAGTCACTCGGCTTGAGTTGCTGTATTTGAGCATCTTATTGACTCATTATTCAATGACATACTATCTAGTGAATCTGCAATAAAGTCATCAGCATTGATTTCTGATAGGCACTCTGTGTAATAGGAATCTGTTGATTGTAAACTTGCCTTCTTGTTCTCTTAATGGTGCCTATCATCTCCATTTTTGGAGAATAGGTTTGAATCTGTTGACAATTACCTAACAAGGGTCAGGGGATGGCACATGGACAGATACACACACATACACACACACACACACACTCACACACACACACACACACACACACACACACAGGACTAAATTCTTTCTATTCTTATTTTTTTTCTTCTAATTTTCTTGATCAGAAATACATAATAACCAAAGGCCTTCCTATTTGAATATTTTCTTTCAGTTTTATGTTTAGCTCAGTCTGATGATACACTGTAATGTCATTTTTAGTCTGGAATACCCTCTGACAACACAAATAATGTGGACCAATAATTACCTACAATAAAACAACAACAATAAAAACGCAATATGTTATGATATTCATATGGAATTATGATGCTATGAAATGTGCAGATATGATACTGCATTTTAAGAGACTTAAAAACTCAGTGAATATGCAGCAGTATGCATGCTAAACACTGAATGTTTAATAATCAAAGTTAAATATGATACAGGTTTAGAAATGCACCATTACACGTATACTTATCCAGAGTTGAAGGATATGTGGTATGGATCTCACTTCCGAGTCGCCAGAGAGTTAACTAGGGAAAAACAATAAACAGAAAGGACTTTAAAAAAATCTATAATGAAAACAAATAGTGTTTGCTCTGAAAAGATATTTCAGCAAATCATTGATCAGATAAATAGGGAAATGTTGTTTTACCAAAATCTACATAAAAATTTCCAGAATTAGAATGGGAAAACTATATTTCCAGTAGCTTTGAGAAATAAAATATTGACAGGATATTCTAAAAAAGTAAGTTATGTTTAGAGAGGAGATAAAATTTAAAAGACTCAGTATTCAATCATTCATTAAAAAGTGTTAAAAAGATTTATTACCTTTTAATTTTTCCTTAAGCAACATTCCATTTTGTGTAGCTTGTTTACATCCCCTCTCTCTCTCTCTCTCTCTCTCTCTCTCTATATATATATATATATATATATATATATATATATATATATATGTAATATCTCTTTAAAAATTCCCTATTATCATATAAGAGCATATCAAGAACATGGTAACAATATATTTAAATATTACCTTCTGAAATCCCAAGGAATGTACTTAACTAGACAGCCTTGAGTTGACTCTTACTGAATTACATGAGTAATAACAGTATGAAGCAGCAATTAGTATTTATAGGAAATCAACCTGATATTTAGAAACATCTACAATAAGGTCAATGGTTTAAAATTTTCATGTTCCCCATTGTAAAGCAGAATTTTATGACTTTGCAATTAAGTTCATTAAAATGAATATAACACACAACTTGAAATAAAATCCATTGTTTAGTATATATGTTTAGTTTTAAAAATATGACTTTCAAATAATATTTTAATTTTTAAAAGTAAATATAATTAAATAATATATTAAACAATAAATAAAATGATTTAATTTTTAAATAATATTTCACTTCATTTTTGTGGCTAGAACTCAATATAAAATCAATACTCTTAATAAAATTTTAAGTGTATTATACATTATTGTTGACTTTAGTTACAAAGTTGTACAGCAGATTGGTAGAGTTCGCTCATCTTGCTTGACTGTAACTTTATGACCATTGATTAGTAGTATTTCTCCATTTACTCTATACCAGGCCTGTCAGCAATGATTCCACACTTCAACCCTATGAATTTGACTATCTTTAATACTTTATGGAAGTGGAATCAACATTATTTGTCTTTCTGTGAATGGCTTATTTAATTTAATGTCATATATGATAGGAACACTGTGTAATGTATGTGTATATATATATGAAGTATATTTAGGAATCTGTTGATCATCACCTTGCCTTCTTGTTCTTCTTGTTCTATTTTCTGCATTTTAGGAGAATAGAATTGAACCTACTAAGACAATTGCCTAACACATGTTGTAGAATTTCCTATCTTCCGAAGGCTTAATATCATTCCATAATGTGTGTATCTCTCATTTTCTTTATCCATTCATCTGTTGATATATACTTTTGTTTTCTGCTTCATGACTATGGTGTTGCAGTTTATTTAGGGGAACTAGTATCTTGGACATCTTCATTTCTGTTCTTTTATATAAATACTCAGTTTGACAAGTGGGCCCCCTGGGTTATGTAATGGTCCTACGTTTAATTTTTTGAGGAACCTCCATTACTTCCCATTGAAGCTGTACCATTTTGCACTTTGAACAATGTGCAAATCTTCCAATTCCTACACATCCTTACTCACTTTATTTTATTAAAAAAATAGTAACCATCCTGAGAGGTATGAGTTGATATTTTAATTGTGGTTTTTTGAATTGCATTTCTGTGATGATTGATAACATTGAATGTTTTTTTTTTTCATATACATGTTAGTCATTCATTTGTCTTCTTTGGAGAAATACCTATTCAAGTATTTGGCCCATTTTCAAGATCAGATTATTAATTTGTTTTTCTGTTGAGTTGTAGTTCTTTATATGTTTTGAAGATTAACTCTTAATAGGATATTTGATTTACAAATATTTTCTCCTATTCCATTGGTTGCCTTTTCAATCTGGGGATTGTTTCTTTTGTTATTAAGAAGCAATTTAATTTTATATAATCCCACTTGCTTATTTTTGGTTGTTTTCTATGTTTTTTTAAATTATTTTAACTGGTAGATAAAACTACATTTATCATGTACAATATTAATTTTTGAAGTATATATACAATGTGGATTGACTGAATTTAGATAATTAGCATACATATTGCTTAACATAGTTATTATTTTGTGGTAAGAATACTTTATTTCTACTCTCAGTAGTTTTCAAGAATATAGTTAATGATGATCACAATGATATAAAATAGTTATCTTGAACTTGTTACTCCTTTCTAACTGAAATTTCCCTTAAGCAACATATTCCCTTTTGAGAAATGTATATTCAGGTTCTTTGTCCATTTTTAAAAACTGGTTTATTTGTTTTCTTGCTATTAAAGTGTTTGAGACCCTTATGTATTTTCAATATTAATTCCTTATTTTATTATTATTTATTATTAATTCCTTATTTTATTTCATTCTGTGGATTGTTTCTTTAATCTGTTAATAGTTAATAGTTTCTTTCCCATATTGAAGATTTCAGCTCCAGTATTTAGGCTTTGGAATTAGGACTTAAGTGAATCACAAATCCATTTTACTTCTAGATGGTCAGTGTTTCTGAAATTCTGACTTGCTAATTTTTCTGGCATAAATATCAGCAAGCATTTAATTAAACTTGGAAATAATCAGCTTTAGTTTTTCATTCAAGGGTTTATCTACAATACTTCATATCCATCACAAGCTGTACTGCCTAGATGAGAATCCCAGTTCCATCATTCACTGTTATTTTACTTTGGGAAAATTATATAAACTGCTTCTAAACTGATGTTGAGTTTGGTGATAAGTAAGGTAAAGTAATAATAATACCTACCCCATATAGTTAAATGAGTTAATAGATATATAGCTTTTTTGAAGGGTGCCTCACACATATCATGGGCTGTAATTGTCTCCATCTATTTGCAGACTTCACCAGGACAGAATTTTTGTTTGTTTTGTTCTAATACCCCAATGCCTATAACAAAGCTTGGTTTATAGCTAACAACAAATATATCTTGATTTAACATTTTTTTTCCTAAATTAAAACATCACATACATTCCTCTATTTACAATTTGTTATATTACTATCATTGATTGAGCTAATTAAGCTCCTGATGTGATTCTTAATATTTTATGTATCATGGGCCCAATTTAGACATTTGAGTAACCTGAGCACAGATATGTAATAAGGTAAGGCTGTATGCCCAGGTGTTTTCCTGATCATGGTAGAAATTTGCTGTTAGGAAGTCCTTTAGAAATTATCTAACAGAATTCTCTCATTGGCAAGAGGGAAAACAGAGGCTCAGGAGACATCTATTAACATTATTCTCTAATATTAGTTATGAGCAAACCTCAGCCAAAATTATGATAAAATGAAGTTAGAGAATCATAAAGGCATTCAAAACATAACCTGAAATAAATTGTTCCCAGAATAGATTTTAAAAAAAGAAAAATTGATCTGTGTGTTAGACAAAATCTTTTAACCAATATGAAAATACCTTTTCATAGTGTACATAGTTAAAATAATAAAGAATATGTCTGCAAAATCAACACCAAATACCTTGGAGGTAATGTATTTATCTGTTCTGTTCTATGGTTTAAGTACTCTTACAAAAGAGCTTTAAATCTTTACTGCTTTGTAAATCTGCATTGAATTGTCTACATACTGATTCTCTTCTTTAAAAAATCCATCTACCCTTTATTTTGCTTTTAGAGACATAATTTGTTTTAATTAACTTTTTTAATAATAATATTCAGATTGGGCATGGTGTCACATGCCTGTAATCCCAGCAACTCAGTGAGACCCTGTCTGTAAGTAAAATACAAAATACAGCTGGGGATGTGGCTCAGTGGTCTAGTGCCCCAGTATCCTGGTATTCTCCCTGCTCATATAATAGTATTCCCAGTATCCCCCCATAGAGTAGTAGAAGTAATAATAATGATAATAATAATAATATAGCTAAACAAAGAAGTAAAATAAATAATATATTTGTGAGTAGTGTACAAAATTTTGCTAGAGGATTTCTTTGTCAATATTCTTGTTAATACCATAAAATAAAGGTAAGTTAAATGGGTGAATATGAAAGAACTGGTAGGTCTTTATAACTAGTATTTTTCAATAAATAACAGAAACACTGAATCCTATGTCACATTCTTTCACATTATTTTTGTTTTCCTTCAAATTGTTTTCTGTTTAAGATTTCCGATGAATAGTGAGGCATAGGTGAAATTTCTGTTCTCTAATTTTAAAATTCAATGTTCTTTTATTCAATAAGACTTTATTGAGCACCTAATTCTTTGCCAGATTTTTTTCTTGATCCTGGTAATACTAAAAAAATGAAAATAGTGCTATGTATGTGGCTTAGTGGCAGAATGCTTACCTTGCTCATGTGAGGCACTGTGTTTGATCCTCAGCACCACCAAAAAATAAATAAACAAAATAAAGATATTGTGTCCATGTGTAACTAAGAAAAAATTTTTAAAATAAAAATATTACCTTTTTCACCCTATTGTCCCATTCCTAAATATTTTACAGTGTAAAGGTAGGTATTCTAATGAACTATATTTATAGAAAAGAAGGGAAAAATCAATATTCCTATACAAACCTTAGAAATTTGTGTGAAGAATTGATATTAATATATGAACATGATAAATTACTTGATGACTAGTTTAATAAATGGATAAGCACCTGAAGAGAATTTCAGGCAACAGAGAAATAGCACATTTATTCTCTCCTAATCTACTGATGAAGGCATCTTCACAACCCAGAACTACTCCTAAAATTCTTGTTATCTTCTGTGAAGACCAAGAATATTGTATGTACCACAGATTTCTTAGTTGGGAAAATTTGACTTGGATTATCTCTCCATGAGTGGTGGCCATCTGGGATTCTGGAGCAATAAATGAATGCTCCATTTCTTGTAAGTGTGGGTGAGCCACATCTGTCAAGACCTTTTCTTTTGCAGAATAGTGAAGGACTATTGACTAGAAGAGGGAGAGATGTGTGGTGCTAAAGTTCATCTTCATCTTATCTTTGTAGCACTTATGAAGACCTTTCAGTCTGTTAGGATTAGTTTGACAAATATTAGCATAGCTTATTGACTCTGATTATTTTTTTGCTTGACTTTTCCTCACCTTAGAACACATTTCTATTTTTCTATTTATCTTGTCAATGATTGGATCCAAATGTGTCATTTCTTCAATTTATAAAATCTCATTTGACTGACATATATACCTCCTGGTAACTTCCTTTACTTTCTGTGCTCTAATGATATAAACATTTAAGTCAATGATCATAAATCTATGTGATTGCAGAGTAGAGGCAGGTGATATCTACATGTGAATAACTAGGGACAATGGGAATCAGGAGGAGAGGGCTGACTTGCTGTCAGTTTGTAGGATTCTGAGTGCAGGAACTTTTTGATTGTTTTATTCATTGATATATCATAAGTGCATATCATGGGGCCTGATACATAGTAGATGCTTATTCAATAAAATTTTGTATATTTTACTAGGTAGAAAAAAAGCAAGGCCTGAAATCATGCATTCACTGATTATGATAATACAATGATAACAAAAGCAAATGCTGTACAAGCTAAAACCAAACTAAAACAAAAAGCCTATCTAGGGTTTCTCTGGTGTGAGATCCATGGGCATATGAACTGGATCTTTCCTGGACACTTTCATGAGATTTTCCATGAAGGGATGTACTGTGCCATTTTAATATATTCCACAAGTATGCATTCTGTAAATATTAAAATAATGAAAAAAGTATGTTGGCTTCAATATTTGTAGCAAAGTTTCACTTCTACATTAAAAATTATTTATGAATACTATTTTAAACATTGCCATATCCTGAAGCATCATTTTAAATAGAATTTCCCAGTATGATATCATTCTTGGGTTTCATGAGAATTAATCAATGTGAATGATAGTATTTAAATAATAACCCCACATAAATCAGTAGGTTATTTTGAGTTTTCAAATGAACTTTTAATAAATTCTCTCATTTTTATTTTGTGAAAAATATGCTGCTGCATAAATAGCATAAAATACCTTTTCAAAATAGATTTGAGTGAAAATACAATGATATCCTTACCTCAGTGAAATGACTAGTTCTTCCAAGATGAACTTTTTCCTATTATTTTTAATCAATAAGCATGGTTTAAGCATGTTCCTCTAGATACAAGCTGGACTTGTATTGTTTACCTCTATATATGATATGCGGTTTTGAAAATGGAGGCTCATAGAACAAAAGCAGAAAGTTAGTTTATTATTATCTTCTTTCTCTTCAATATGTATCATGATATCGTTCTTTTCATTTTCACTCCTGGTTGATAAAGTTGTCTCTTTCCTTGTTCTTTCTTTCCTTATCCCTTTATCGTGATCTGCAGGTAGCCAAATATTGATCATTGAATTCACATGGAAACAATATCATGCAATACCCCTAGGGTTCTGCCTTTTCTTCTAAGCCTGTCCTGAAGTTTACTACAGTTTCTCTGGACAGACTTCATATTCAGTATACTCCTAGATTTTAGGATGTAGCCAAAGTGTGAACATGGGAAGTTAAGGGCCACCCAGAGACAGTTGTTAACAAACACCCCAGCCAGTCTCCCTGCTCCTCAGAGGGAGAGATCTGAGGTGTGTTTTACTTGGCCTTGCAGAGGGCACCCATCTACAAAGAGCCTGGTTTCCCACAGCGGTAACCCACTCATTAGTCATTCTTCCTTTCTGTCATTCTTCCTTTCCCCATCTCTCCCTCATCTTTTACAATAAACCAATGATTTACGCTTGGAAGAACTTCTGAGTCAGGACTTATCTAGTGGGGATTTAAATTAAGCAAATATTCTCTGTCCTGAGCATTTAACCTCTAAATTCATTCTCATTTATTCTCTCTCTCCTCCCTTATGATTTTATCTATAATTAATGTGGTTTTCCAATTCTTAGATTACTTCTATTCAAACATATTTTATTCTCGCTCAGGGCAAATGGTAGGCTTATACAGTAGTTAAATGTTAAAAACAATTTAACCCAAGAGTCTGGCTGGAAGGCTAGACTTCCTTTCTAGAATTAAAAGATCTAAAGCCATAGAATGCCAAAGTCTGCCATGACCAAAGCGGCCAAACTAGTGAAGATTGGAAAAAAACAGAGTTACACATGCAGATCTTGAAGATAAAGGTGGGATCAAGTGGAGCACTGCCCTCTGAAGGAGAAGGAGGTCAAAAGAATTACTCCAGCAATCTTTATTATATCTGTCTCATTAGTCAGATTAAAGACTATGCAAGCATTATTTTTTGTATTCATGAAAGTTACAGAGACAGCAACAGTAGGCAGTTACGTTCTACAGTTGCAATGTCCAATGTTAGGAGCATTGTGCAACTCTCAAGAAAGTCCATTGTTTAAAGTTACTAATTTGTGGGCAGATTCAGAAGCAGTGGAACTGGTGAAGCATTGTGGTTGTCTAGCAAGGAAGTTCCTTCATTCCCAGGAGCTGAATGCCTAGAGCAAGGTCAAAGCTGATAAGACTCTAGCAACAGAGTGTCCCTACAGAAAGCATTGCCATAGCAACTGGGTTTCCTATAACTCTGCACAGAAACTTTCCCAGTCACCCAGCATTCCACAGCCATGAACTCATCAAGGACACTAATCTCAGACACTGGTCTCCAAATCACTATCACCAGTCTCCACAAAAGCCTATGAGAATATAAAGATGATTGCTCTATGTTTTCAGAGTTTTAAAATGATGTTTATATTCAATATCCTTTATAATGTTACATAGTGATAAAAACCAAACCAAATCTACTACCCAAAAAGTCATTGGCTTCTGCTAAAATAGTATTCTCCTCCTACAGAATGTACTTTTGTTAACCCAGATGAAGTTTTTCATTATACCTTCAGAGGATGTGATGGTAGACGGGGTCACTAAAATTTGGAATGAGCATGAATCCCAGTCAACAAACTCAAACTTGAAAGAAGTGTATGCCATACTTTCAGTAGTGTCCATTTTCTTATTTCCAAAATACTAACCTCTTAATAGAAATTATATTTGAGGAACTGTCTCTGAAAAATGGAATCTTTCCTGTGTTTACTTTAGCACCTTTCTTCCTAGCAAAGAGAAATTTTCTTAGGCTGAGCAATAGATACTTCAGTGAATTCAAGGTAACTGGCCATACTTTGAGTTTTATCTCAGTTAATTAGAAGTTCCAATTTTGTTTAAATTGAAGGGAGGCCATGCCGAACCACAGCTTGGAGTATGAGGCCTTACTCTGGATAGACCTGTTTGTTGGAGATCTGTCATTTCTCTTGTGTTGGTATGTTCTGTTCTAGCTGGCCTCTTTGCTCTTTGCATTTTACCAATGTCGGGGCTGAGGGCCCTTTCCTAGGACCATGGAGTCTTCCCATGAGAATACTATGTCCTTGTTTGGCCAAAAATACTCATAGAAAAAGGGGATGCAGAGATCCCCTCTGCTTATGAGAATCCAAACCTTTAAGTAGCCCAAGAGACCAGTTATCTTAGATTCACTGACATATCCATTGCTTTGCCTAAGAAAAGTTGTCTTTGCCAGGAAGAAAGGTGCTAAAGGAAACACAGGAAGGACTCCCTTTTTGAGAGATAGTTCCTCAAACATACTTTGTACAGTTATAGAAGTTCTATTAAGGGTTTGGCATTTTGGAAAATAAGAAAATGGACCTATTTACTCTGCTCTCCCTTCCTCTTCCTTTTTCTCTCTGTCTTTCTTGTCCTACCACATCACAGCCCTCCCACGACCAATAATAGCTATCTATTTATCTATCATTGCTTTCCATTTTTCTAATCTGTTTTGCTAACTATGCAAACATGTACCTACATGTCAATGTATCAATGTATTTATCTAGTGTTTCCAGCACAGAGAACAGGAAGCATGCTAGAATGTTGCATGCTTTTCTTGATGAGAAGTGTCAATCTCTGTGACAACTGCTATAGTAACTGTGCCTGCCATCATGAAATCCTGGAAAATTACCCATCTGAAATTCTGACTGGCACCATAGTCACTTGTAAGCACTATGTGTATCATACATAATGTCTATAAATTAGTGGTTTAGTTGGAACTCTTTTTATCTGATTTGAGCTGTGTTTTGGCAATAATTATAAATCATGTTTAAGATAATCCACAATTTGGTAATAAAAAGACTTCATGTAATTTGAAGGATTTCTTTTGTTTATGTATTTCACTTTTTATGCTTTTCACTTTGTTTTTCATATTTAACACATAATAATTATACATATGCATGAAGCACAATATGATAAGTCCATATATATATGCAATATGTAATGATAGAATCAGGGTAATTAGCATTTTCTATTCTGTAAACATTTATCATTTTGTGTGTGTGTGTGTGTGTGTGTGTGTTTGTGCTAGGATGTTGTGAATTTTTCTAATTCTTTATAAAATGAATAATGGTGTGAATTCCAGTATCACACTGCTGTGGAACACTGGCCCTTTTCTTCCTGGCTGGCTATGTTTTGGTTCATATCATCTAACTTGTCTCTGCCACCCTTCTTCCCTACTCATCCTAGTCTCTACTTTTATGAAATTGTTTCTCCTTATTTATTTATTTTTTTGGCTTCTACATATGAGTAGGCAGTTTCATTGGTCGTTCTGTTCCTGTTTTCTTTCATTTCTTATAAAATTTATGTTTTGCCTTTGTCTGATGAGCATCCCAAATGGTAATACTGTTCCATTTAGTGTTTCTCTTGTCTCATATCAGCCTTCCTATTTATTATTTAAAATTCAACTTAAACGTATAATCTGTCTCACATGTTGCTAGGATGAATCAATGGGCTTCTGAGCCTATAACTGTTTTAGAACAATTATTTTTATGGTAATAAGGGAATTTATACCCTCAAGGATTTTCATGTTTCTTCTTATATGAAAATGTGGTAAGTCCATCAGTATATGCTCTAGACATATACATATATTCCGCTACATCATGATTTAGTATAATGAGCTTTATCTTTCTTCATGTCCCATATGCCTACATAAGTACAGGAAAGGAAGTCAGTAGTTCATGCTCTCAGGCTGATTGAACAATTTCAGGACACCAAAAACAATAGCATATACCCACAAAGCAAATGATGGGAGATCTATGAGCTTTTAAAGTCCTCTGAAATGTTGAAATCTTATAAAAACAGTTTCAATTTACAAATAAATACATTATAAAATGAAATCAATAAGTGATTGTTTATTCTATAAGAATTTATATATTTAAATGTTTATACAATGTGGTATAGGACCTCTAAAATATCAAAATGGTCTTAAAATATTTCATCCATATATAATCATAATAGTTTTGTTTTGGTAGTGATTGTGCATTTTATACTGCTCATTTGTGCTTCAATTTATTGCTTTTGCCTAATAATATTTATTAAGCACCCACTGTATACCAAGCACTAGGCAGAACTATGAGGAAGGTAATTAAAACAATGAGCAAAGAAAGAAATTTATTCTGTGTGTCTTTTGTTCTAGGTATGGCTATAAGCACTTTAAACATGTTAAATTACCTCAGTAAGATAATTACAATTATTTTCTCTATTTCAATAATAGGAAAATGAGGCACTCAGAAATGAAATACCTCACCCTAGTTCATATAGTTACTAAGTGACAAAGTTAAGAATTGAAACCAGGTTTCAAGTCTTCCATGTTTGTGCTCCTGCCATGTAACTATCACACCATACTTCATATAGTGAAAGAAGGACACTGACTGAAAGCTCTAGTGGAAGCCTAGGTAATATTCTGTAGTATGATGCAGAAGGGAAAATATGGAGACCATGGAAACCTCTAAGAAGAATTAACTCAGAACATTTACATCACTCTTGATATACCTCCAAATTAGCAAATGATCCATCCAATTTTATAAATATTTAAATATTGTTAATAACAGATTAAAAAACTTCCCACATTAAAAATTTTCCCATGTCATTTATTTTCCTCTAGGATATGATTTAAGCTTAGGTTGTTAAAATTTCTATATTTCTTAAGCAAAATATTTAATTTTCAAAAGGCTGATTTTGGGGAATGTAAAGTAAGATGCTAGCACAATGTTGAGAATGATTTTATCTTTTGACTTCTTGGGTTTTAAAGCTATAAATTTTTTATATTAAAAGTGCTTACAAACATTGATAATTTCTTGAAATTGTTAGCCATTTTATGGTAAGCTAGAACTATTTTTAATTTCAAACAAAATCAGAGAAAATAAATGCCATCATTAATAAAACTACCTTGGACAGCACTGCATTTTCAACCCAGATTTGGGGGAGAACATAGATATAAGGTTGTGAGTGCAGCTCTGCAATGTACTATAGGTAAAAGAGAGATCTTCTCTATATATAATATTATGTTTTGAGCTTTTAAATTCTCTTGAGCTATTTTCTTTAAATAATCTCTTATTAAATTAAAAAAAAAACTCATCTTACACAAAACAATTATGGGGACAAATATCCCTTGACTAAATATCACCTCAATATGTTTCTATAGTCCAAAATTATACTACTAATTATCTTTAATCTTGTACCTTTCAATCTTCCTAAAATGTGATATTAAACAAAAAAGCTTTGTTAGTATGATATAGTGTTAGAATTAATATAATTATATTTTAACTAAATAATTTTGTAAGACTATGCTATTTACCTCAAGAAGTCTTTCCTTCATCTTTTCATGATGGTATATTCATGATTAAGTGTATTTTCAGAATATGTAATTAATAATATCTTCTTTAAGTTTACTAACATTAAATAATTCTTTTAAACATTTTATTGTCTGTCAATTTGTGGTGACTTCTGTGCATTATCTTCACTATACATTATATGTCATTTTTAATCATAAATCTTTATAACTTAATGTCAGCACCTTTAAAGGGCTAATATTATGACATTTTGAAAACTCCCATATTATTTAAAATGATGTTACAAGAGCCAGCATGGAACAATGAAGTTTAAAAAGGTCAAACAGGCACTCTGTGTCTATCTCATGAAACCATAATGTGGAATTATTTTTTTGTTCTCCTCTGGCTTTCTTTTTTAAAACAAGACAGATTATATTGAACCGCAAAAGCTTCTATTAAGATTCAACTCTAAACTGGAGTTAATATTAAAAAATCATGTAGAACTATTAAACAGTTTAAATATTTCTAATATAAATTTAGTTCATATTTTTTAGCTCTGACTTTGACTAAACTGTTTCTGAATGTGTAAACTCAAATATCAGTATAATCTATACCCCCTGGTTTTATTTAAGGATGCATTATTTAGGGTTGTACTGCAATGCAAGCACAAAAATATTTGCCATATATGAATATAATTTTTGTGTGACCTTTATTTTGAGAGTTTGATGAGAAGGCTATAATACAGATTTTTTTCAATTTAATGAGTGTTTTTGGTTGTGCTTTTAAAACATGAAATATGAAAAAGGGCTGAATTTCACTGGAAGAGTTTTAAAACCTGAACATTAGAATAGAAGCAGAGTGGTTTAATGGCTATCTGAGCCCTCATGTCTTTGTTTCTTTCTGAGTTTTGAAGCCATGCTTTTGAGAACACACTGCCTAGACCTTTCTGATTGATGGGATTACAACTGTACTATTGGACTGCATTGGAATTAGATGATTTTGTTATTATTTTAAGGACAAAAATTGGGCCCACTGCCTGGGAATAGACTGGGCTGATCTATGCCTGGAGTTGTGTTCTATTTATCAGAATTAATAACTTCACCTCTGAATGATCCCGAAGCTAGATAATAGACCAACTTCAAAATAAAGTACAAGAACTAAACCACTGTAATAGCTGTACTGGGATTGGCAAAAGCAAAAAGTGCTTCACTTAAAGAGAAAGAAAGAAATATTTTCTTTTAAAACTTTAAGCACTATTGTGTTTCCAATTTAAGAGCATTAATCTAAGGAAACATAAACTTGAATTGCCCACTCTAGTGCAAAATTTTTAATACAGTTCTATAAGTTTATGTCTTTAATTAAAATTAAAAATTATTAAATCTTGCTTAAATTTGAGCCATATATTTGGATGTTAGTATAAGAGAATATTTCATCTTAATGTGTGAGTGGATGGATGAGATATAAAGCATGCTATTGAATTCCAGTTGTGCCATATTAAAATAGGTGCATGTTCTCTTGTTTATGTTTTTTAGCATCTCCATCAATTAAACTCTTGGTGGATGATCCTATAGTTGTAAATCCTGGAGAGGCCATAACATTAGTGTGTGTTACAACAGGAGGAGAACCTGCACCCTCTCTCACCTGGGTCAGGTCCTTTGGGACTCTGCCTGAAAAGACTGTTTTGAATGGAGGAACTCTGACCATCCCCACAATCACCTCAGATGATGCTGGTACTTACAGCTGCATCACCAATAATAATGTGGGGAATCCCGCAAAAAAGTCTACCAACATCATTGTGAGAGGTAAGTTTGCCTCTAGACTGTTACAGCAGAGATTTCTAGGTTAGCCATGCTATTCGAAAGCAAATACTGAAACATTTAATATAAAACTATATCCTCAAATATGGTATATATATGTAACATGCAGAGAATGCTGTTTTTAAGTAATGAGATAGTGTCTAATTATAAGTAGAAACAAAAATTCTTAAATGCTAATGACAATGCTTTATATTTATATTGAGTAGTTTTCATACATTTTCAGTGATACATTGAACAGTTTTTATAATATTGTTAATAGAAATACATAATTAAAATGTGGCTGGGCATACTGGCACATACCTGTAGTCTCCTCAGTGGCTTGGGAGACTGAGGCAAGAGGATTGTGAGTTCAAAGCCAGCCTCAGCAAGAGTGAGGTCCTGAGCAACTCCATGAGACCCTGCCTCTGAACAAAATAGGGCTGGGAATGTGGGTCAGCACTTGAGTGCCTTTCTGTTCAATCCCGGGTACCCCCCCACCCAAAATGTGAAGATTAGAGGTGCAGCTCAGGTGGAGTGCTTGCTGAGATATTGCAAGGTCCTGACATCAATCTCCAGCACCTCAGCGGGGGGGGGGGGAAGTAAGTAAAGAAATGAAAATATGGCATAGAACATAAAACAATGTTACACAGATTCTATATTGTAAACACCTATTACAAACAGTGCTTTATGTTGAGAGGTGATACAGAGATCTATAAGATATTATCCTATACTCAAAAGATTCTACTGTCAGTGAAAATAAAATATATTGATGGCTCTGTCATATGATATAGCATGAACAAAAGGTTTAGAAAAATTTTAAAAGAATTTCTAATTATTTCTGCCTGAGGTTATTAGGGAATAGCCTAATAACCTAGTATTAGATTATTTATGGTATTTATACTTTTGAGTAAGATTTTGACATGTTGAAATTGAGCAAAGACATGGAAAAGTCAGAAACAGAAAAGGCAACACTTATTCAAGGAATTTAAGTAAAATGTGGGACACTAATCGACACCGGCAGTATACGAAGGTATAGCCATAACTGCCTTCCTTGGTCCCCTAGTGCTGCATATGCAGAACCTCTTACTCCATCCTTTTGGGGAGACCGGAAGGAGAGGAAGGAGGGTGTGCAGAGAGACTATCTGTTTCTTCATGTCCAACTTCATCTGGCATGGTCCTGGGTTGGCAATAGAACCTGAAGTCCTAAGCCTCTGAAGTCCAAATTCATATGCCCAGGAAGACCTTTGGAGCACACAAATGTGAATCACTCATGATGTCAGATTCCAATGGAAGGAAAATATAACTGAGTATATCAGTATCAACATGTGACTTTATAAATAAAGATTGTAGCAGTTTTAGTGCACACAGTTATCTGTTATCATCCAAATTATCAGCAATATTATATGATGAAAATATATATTACTCATAATATTATCATGTAAATCAAAACACTATGATTAGCAAACCCTCTGCCACAAAATTGTAGGCCATATGAAATTTAATGATTCAAAATGTGTCATCATTTTATCTCTCACTTCAAAACGAAACACAGTGCCAATTAAAGTACCACAATGCTTTCCTATGAGATGCAGTATTATTGAAAAAGCTTTTTTATATTTATGTTTATTTTGTTTCAAACCATGTATCACAAGTTGGCATACATATAAAGATAAATAAAAGCAAAATAAATATATAATCATTCCCAAAGCTTCATACTTAGATCCCAATTTTTAATCGGTTTTTATTCCAGAGTGCTTGATGACCATGGTTTTCTCTTCAGTATTATCCTTTATGTCATGAGGAGTATTTATAATTCAGAACTGTTGAGAAATTCTATCTCTGAGATTTTCTCTCAAATCATAACATGCTGTTTTGGTCACCTAGTCAGTAGCAGCTCCGAGAGGCTGTTGACTGTAAGATGCATTCTCATTTCAGAACTGTTAAGATAGGCAATTAGATCTTTAAAGGATTTTATAATCAATGATATGATCTTTATATCAATTATTCAGTAAGTTTCTCCTAGAAAACTACCACATGCTAAGGACTCAGGGATGCATAAGGGTAACTACAAGATCAGGGACCACATCCCTGCCCCCAAGAGCTCACAGTTCTCTAAGCAAATTAAAAATACAAGGAATGACATACAAAGTAAAGAGAGGATTAAAAAAATGCAAGTACCAATTTGGAAAGCAGAATAGAGATTCCTGGGAAAGCTGGGAATGGATCCACCATTTGACCCAGCTATCGCCCTTCTCGGACTATTCCCTGAGGACCTTAAAAGAGCGTACTATAGGGATACTGCCACATCAATGATTACAGCGGCACAATTCACAATAGCTAGACTGTGGAACCAACCTAGATGCCCTTCAATAGATGAATGGATTAAAAAAGTGTGGCATCTATACACAATGGAGTATTATGCAGCACCAAGAAATGACAAAATCATAGAATTTGCAGGGAAATGGATGGCATTAGAGCAGATTATGCTAAGTGAAGCTAGCCAATCCCTAAAAAACAAATGCCAAATGTCTTCTTTGATATAATGAGAGTAATTAAGAACAGAACAGGAAGGAAGAGCATGAGGGAAAGACTAACAGTAAACAAAGATGAATGGGGGGAGAAAAAGGGAGAGAGAAGGGAAAGCATATGGAAATGGTAGGAGACCTTCAATGATACACAAAATTATAAGAGGTTGTGAGGGGCAAGGGGGAGGGAAAAAATAAGGGGAGAGAATCGAACAACAGCAGAGGAGGTAGAGAGGGAAGATGGGAGGGGAGGGGAGGGGAGGGCGGATAGTAGGGGATAGCAAAGGTAGCAGAATACAACAGTCACTAATATGGCATTATGTAAAAATGTGAGTGTGTAACCGATGTGATTCTGCAATTTGTATTTGGGGTAAAAATGGGAGTTCAAAACCCAATTGAGTCTAATGTATGAAAGATGATATATCATGAGCTCTGTAATGTTTTGAACAATCAATAAAAAAAAGAAAAAAAAATGCAAGTACCCACACTTCCTGTTTTAAACATTGGTATTAATGCCATGTGATTCCTTTTAAGCCTTGTTTCAGTGAGCAACCAGATACTGACCTCCTTCTACCCCAAATTATAAGAAAAAAAACTGTATAGTCTCCACAGTTTATTTTCTGTTTTTATTTGTTTGTTTGTTTGCTCTCAAAATATACTTGCTCTCCCAAGAAACTAGGAAACAATCTGCTAAATCTCCCTATAATGATGGTGAGGTAAGGTAAAGCATCCTGGCACCTGTCCTTAAGTGTCATAGATGCAACATCGAATTCTTTACTCCATTATTTTAACTAAGACAGGAACTCACTAGAGGAAAATGATGCATTGAGTCTAATTAAAACAATAGAATGATTTGCAATATTCAACCTATGTTCAGCTGGCAAAATTTACAGCAGAAAATATAGCTTAGTCCTCCTTCATAAAGGACCTATTCAGTGCATTGCAAATACATGCTATGCTCTGATGATTTACTCCTTCCTACCTTTCGTACAGTTTTCATATGTTTTCTTCAAACAAGTTTCCAATTTTTGACACAAATGACCTGAAATAAAGAAAGCCTTAAAGGTTTATTTATCTGATCTATTACTTATTTTTATGCCTTAATTTTTTTGAATTGTATATTTGCATAATCATATTATATTACCAGTGGGGCATCTCAGCAGTGGCATTCACATAATTCATCAAATTGAGTTTGTATATAATCTTGCTGAGTAGAAAAACAAGTCTTGGTTAACAGGTTCTATATTGAACTTGAGGAGGGGGAAGAAAAGCTACTATATTAATGTGAGGGCTTTTGATTTCTGTCCACTGAGACCAAGACATTTACTTCAGGGAATTTATTTTCTTTTCATTATATCAAAGAAATTATTTTTAATTCTTCTGAATTCATAGAGCTCTTTGGGGTCTTAGATTAACTATAAAATAGATACAATCTAAATAGAATTTTAGGGTAATTCTCTCTTCCCCCACTATTTTCTGTAATTAAATCAGGATCCATAGACCAGGTTTTCGAGCAAGTACAAGAATAGTTTCTGCATAGAATCACCTTTCCAACTGGTGAATGTCTATGCACAAAATAAGCATATATTATCAACAGGAATAAAACTCTAGAAACATTTCCAAACTCTTCATTTGAATTCCCCAAAATTAGAGGAAACTTTTAAATCTTTCATACACACACACATTGCATGTAAATAGCAAGCTCAAACTAAATATGAATCTCAGATGCTTCACTACATTGGTCAAACATATGTAAATACAGCAGCAATATCTTCTCTTATGATCATTTAAGAATTACAGTGATTGAGCCACATTTCACCTAAATCAGGAAAAAAAAAAAGATGTTGCCTAATGTATCTGAAAAGAAAATTACTTTGATTACCTATGTTGGGTGACCTGAGTTCAGTGCTTTCCAAACTCTTATTAGACAATATGTCATTCCCATTTGAAGACTGTTGTTGTGATTCTCTGTATTTAGAATTTTTTTTTCATTTTTCTTCTATTAGAAATAAAATAATGTTGAGTAAGCATGGCTTATAACATGATCAAAATATTAACATATTTTAGGGTCCTATAGCATTCTTGAATGTCTCATGGTGTATTCAAGTCACAAATATATATTTAGTTCGATATTTTGGATGCATGATGCAAAATAGTAATAAAATTCTAAATTTGATTTAATGCAAAATATTCTTCCTTCTCCAGCTTGGGTCTACTATGAACTGGAAACCTGCTATAGAAAGGGTAGATGGAGCATAGGTGGTTTTTTTCTTTTTGTCTATCAATCATTCAGATTCCTCTCTACCTACCCCTGGCTTGGTGGCTAGGTTCTGGAAACCTGGGTTTGTGCAGGATATAAAGCATCCCTTTGTGTTCTTATGTGACACTTGGAATTTTTATATGAACTTTCAAGAGGTTTTTCTTCCTAGAAGATATATTTATCTGTGTAGATGAAGAAGTGTCCAGCAATAGGAATCTCCTAAGAGTCCTTTAATACGCCACATTCCCTGAGCATCTTGTGCTTTACCTCTCCCCTCTTTCTGCTGATCTCCCTGTCCTCCAGGCAGCCACCTCAAAAAGCCCAAGATGTGCCCATGTTCCTTCCACATGATACTCCTGTCTGTCTGGTGGAAATGCTTACCAATCAACTTTCTGAGGAGACACAGATCTCCATGTACCACCTCTATTTTAGAGTCTTCAGCTTATGAGTGAAGCACCAATGCAGTGGGATATTTCAGAATTCTGGTGGATCCCAGAGGATTGAGATGAAAAGAATAGCTTCTCCTTCTTCCACCTTTGGTTTGGAAGGAACTTCATTTCACAGTTGTTTTTTTTTTCAAATATGACCTAATGATAGAATTTCATCTATGACCCTTCTTCCCCTAATTATCTACAATGTCTAAGAATTAGCAATGGGGTTTCTTTGACTTCTTCAGATAATTATACATAAGAAGAGTTCTTTCCAGCACTCACTATAGAATTGTCTGGATTCTAAGGCAAAAGTGAGTCAGAAAAATCTTCTATTATCTAGTTTCATGAAAATATGGATTAGAGGAATAGAAAATTCAAAAATTTAAAAAAAATTAGCTTGAATTTCTTTATGTTGTGGATTGGTCAAATCCTCCTGCCTCTATCTTCAAAATATACTTTGAGTCTGACCTTATCATTCATGTTCAATGTTACTGACTTGGTCCAAACCATCAATGTGTCTTTCCTGATTGATTACAGTAATTGTTTCATTGTTACTCTTTCCACATTAGCTCCTCTTTTGGACATTCACATACATTATTAGATAAGGAAGAATAGATTGAGTTAATGAATAGACTCATAGTTGTTAATTACTAAGAAAGAAGAACTTGTGTGTTCTCCAAAGACTCATTAATAGTGAAGGCTTGATGTCAGGATCCCAATGGTGGCACTGTTGAGAGATGATGGAACCTTTGAGAGGTGGAACCAAATGGAAGGTCATTGACAGTGTGTTCTTTATAGTAGTTCTCAGAAAATCCCTTAGTAATTCTTACAATATAGTTCTTATAAAAAGAGCAAGCCTGGCCTCTCATATCTGTCTACTTCTTGGATTGAGCTGTGAATTCTTGCTTGGATATGCACTTCTACCTTTGGCACCTGCAATTTGCCATGAGGGCCTCACCAGAACTGAGGTGATTCAGGCACTATGCCCTTGAATTTCCAGAGCTATGATTTAAATAAATGTTTTTTTTTCTTTATAAAGTTAGCTGCATTGAGTATTTCATTATAGTTAAAAAGAAATATGACAAATACAGAAAATTAATACTGAACAATGGGGATCATTATCCTAATTATAGCTAAACCTGAAGATGTGGAGGAGACTTTAGAATTGGATTATAGGAATATTTGAAACACTTAGGAGATACAGGCCAAAGAAATCTGAGAATTCTGTTACAGAAGTATTATGGTCTATTCCTGTGGGGCATAGAAGTCTAACTTAGGCAACAAACATATCTGAGATGGAAATGAAGATTCTTTGGCAATGGTTCAAAAGACTATCCTATTACACTGTGACAAAGAATCTGGATGAATTTTATTAATATCATAAGACTTTGTGTAAAGCCAAACTTAAGAATGATTGCCTAGTTATTTGGTAGAGGAGATTTCAAAAGAGCAAAGCATTGAGACTGTTGCATAGTATTATTGGCCTCTTCTAGTTCGTTTCACAGTGATAATTTGGAGGAAAAAGAAAGCAGAGTACAAAGATTTGAAAAAAGTCACAGCCTAGCCAGGAAGGAGCAATAAAAATGTAGGTATACAAATAAGGAAGATATTGTTGAGCAGTGGCATGATACAGAGACTAAGAGATTTAGATATCAATCATGAAAGAGTTTAAGAGTGCTTCCTAGTTGATAATACTGCTAGTAGTTTTGCATGTGTAATTGGTATATGTATGTGTGCCTGCTCCATGAAGTCAATCAGTTGTCTAAGCTAATCACACTTCTGCCATCGTTTATTCTGTGGCTACTCTGCCTTCAGTGTTGCCTTCATCCCTGTCTGCCTTAAGTAATAAGAATCTTCAGTGAACACACATGGCATATTAGTTTCAGTCATATTAGTTTTAGTCATAGTCTTATTAGCTTTAGTCAAATTCTAATTAACTAGAACTCAGACATATGGGCATGCCTAACAATTTAAAGGTTGGGTAAGGTATTCTTACTATGTTGTAAGGAAAAACAACACATGAATTTTTGTCAACTGTTAGGCATCACATTCACTCAAGAGCCAGCCTGAATAAAGTCATCCCAGTGTACTGATCAGATTCCTCCTATATATTTTTAGCTCATCCAAAATGGAATTAAAATTCATCCTCAATATTTCAAAGACCACTCGTCTTTATTCACTTTTGATTCACTGTCTTTTTTTTTTCTCTTCTTCACAACTCAAGACTTATATATATATGCTGTTCATTCTGCTTGGAATGTTAATTTTCAAATACTACCTTGGGAGCTGTGCATGGTAGCACACACCTGTAATCCCAGCAGCTCGGGAAACTGAGACAAGAATATTGAGAGTTCAAAGCCAGACTCAGCAAAAGCAAGGCAAGGCACTAAGCAACTCAGTGAGACCCTGTTTCTAAATAAAATACAAAATAGGGGTGAGGATGTGGCTCAGTGGTCAAGTGCCCCTAAGTTCAATCCCTAGTACAAAAAAAAAAAAACTATCTTTAACTACTCTATCTTAAATTGCTTACATTAATTTTTCTTTTTATCATGTAGCTCCCTGGAATAAATATAAAAATATTTATAAATATCCTTATTTAGTATCTATCTCTCATGTGACTACAGGGGCAAACAGTCTTCTGTTTGTTTTCTTATTCATTATGGTAGGCCTGGAGCCTAGACCCAGCATATAGTAGATGCCCAACAAATACTAGTTGAGTAAATGCATTTCACAAGTTCAATGTTTTACATTGGACATTTCTTCTAAATATCACATTTTGATAGCCTAGTACATATTAAATGTTGTGAAGCAAAATTGGAAAATTCTATGTGTAAATTAATAATTTGTATGATGTGATTAACTCATTGGAAAGGTGACATTGTTCTGATTATCTTTAATGTGTAGCAAGTACCCCAAAATAATACCTTAAAATATTAACAGTAATTTGTTTTGCTTATAAATCTGAGAGTTGAGAGGTTCAGTTAAAATATTTAGGATCCTTCATAAGGTTTCAGTCAGAAGTTGGTTGGGGCTGTAATCATATTCAGGGTGTTTCCCTTCAAAACAAGCTGGTGCTCAAACAGCTGGGCTCCTCTCTATATTTGTCTGACTCAGTTTCTCTTTCTTGCTTCTTCCTTAGCCACCACCCCCACCACCATGTTCATCTCTCATCTCTCTAAATGATCCATGTACTTGGCAGCTTCAAGGTAGCTAGACTTCCACAAGGCCCCCAGGTGGAGTGGCCAGGAGATGCATGGGCTCATCTAACTTAGCCTCATGGTCATGTACCATGGTCATTGCATTCTCTTCTTCAAGGCAGTGACCTCTTCAAAGTAACAGTGTAAAAAAATGTTTTTCCTTTGAATTTTAGAATTATTTGAATTTTTTTCATTGGCTATGATCTCAGCTTTCTAATATAGGGAAATAAAAGAAAATGTCAATATTGAAATAGAGTTAACCTTTATGGAAGAAGTCAATATGTACTCAGTGGGGCATGGATTTACACGTTACTAACTGCACAGAAATATAGCATAACCTCAGAAACATCATAACTCTCTGTTCTGAAAAGTGGTGATCTACCTAGCTCCAGTTTATACACATTAAAGGACTGCCTATAAAATCTGAATTTTAATATTGAACATATTTGTTCTGAAGTCACTTTGCTGAAAGATATATGAGCACTGCAAATACTTCAAAATGATCATTTTTTGGTTATTACAAAAAACATGCGTCTAAAATTCTAGGATAAAATTTTTTGAACATTTAAATGTATCATTTCTGCTTAAATAATTGTAATAGCTAACATTTACTGAAAATTTATTATATACCAGACTGTTAGGCACTATTAGGCACTTAACATTTTAATCATCTCAACACACTTACGGGGTAGAAATATTGCTCCTATTAGAAAGAAGTAAAACTGAAGGGAGAGCTATTAAGTAACTTTCCCATAACAAGCTTCTTTTAAGCATCAGAGCTGAGATTTAGGGGAAAAAAAACCATACACACAAAAATATAGCTTCAGGATCAATATCTTAAGATGCCTTTTAGAATTTAACCAGATACTTTACAAATATTTAATTTCTTTCCAAGTATTTGAACTGACCAAAGTTCTTTTCTGTTTCATGTATTTCTTTCATTTTGTTTATTTATATATTTACTTATTTATTTTTATGCTGGGAATTGAATTAGGAGTACATGCACATTCTACCACTGTGCTACACCCAAATCTCCCAATGACCTTTTCTATCTCTTCCTTCCTTTTGTTACCAGAGATTTGCTAGAGATTCTTTTTTTGTTGCAAATATGTTTTCTGTATACTTATTTAAAAAACAATCCTCAACAATGCAAAGTCCTAAGACATTTTTTTATCACACTGTTTCCTTTGTAAATATACAACTTCTTTTAATTGGAGGACATTCTCTGTTTTTGTTAATCAGTATTTGTCTTCTAAAAACAATGGCCATTATTTTACTTAGTTTCAAATTCTAGCCAAGATATAGATATATATATATATATATATATATATATATATATATATATATATATATATATATCATATATAGTTTATAATTTTTATATACATTTTGAAGGACTTGGTATGATTGCACATTCACTGGTTGTCTTAAAATAATTGTACAAAATTTTTCAAAAATTTCTAGCAATTTGAAGAGATCAATGGAGTTGCTAAATGCACAGAAAATATCTGCACAATTAAAACTTTCATTATTGCAAGAAAAATCAACTAACCCATATTTATGAATATATATCTTCATTATTTTTTATTGAAAGTTATATATCTTCAAGCTATGGATCATAAAATCAGTTAATTGGCAATTTCTTAGAAATAATTGATCAGATTTAGCTTCAGTCCATTTCTGAATGGATATTATTTGTGAACTTTATAGGTCAGGAAAGATCTTTCCAAGCATTTACAACTCATCAGATTTAATTTTCTGTCATCAATATCTTTGTTCCACAATATTTCATTAATAAATACTAATAGCTGAAATAATAGCAAACCAATCCTTTGACATTCCCACAGAGAACTGTCTGTGGCATGCAGGTGTCCCGATTGCTCATGCAGATTAAGTGCTCTATTTCTCTTTTCCTAATTTAATATTCTGTAGTAATTACATATCCCCCAAAACACCAGGGATAATTTTAATATATTGTTTTTTAGCGCTAAAATAGTTTCATTATTTCCTCATTTAAAATTAATCAGGGCCATATAAAATCTAGAAATTAACAAATTCAGTAGTTTTTATCCAAATATGGATAGCTCAGTTTCCTTGTCTAAATAATAAATATAACTTATCCTTGTTCATTGGAATAATACATGAAGAATTTCATAAAATATAATCTTAAATGAAAAGTTTTATCTAGATAAGGCATAATATTATATTTACTTTAGTGATATATAGAAATTTTACTTTTACATGTTTATTTTATTAAAACTTAAATTGGGGGCTGGGGATGTGGCTCAAGTGGTAGCGTGCTCACCTGGCATGTATGAGATACTGGGTTCGATCCTCAGCACCTCATAAAAATAAAATAAAGATGTTGTGTCCACCTAAAAAACTAAAAAAAATATATATTAAAAAAAAACCCTTAAATTGTCATGCTTAGTGGATGGAGTCTCTCTTGTTATATTTACTCTGATCAGAATGATATGTGCCAAATGATAAGAGTACTCTAAGGTCAATACTGGTAAATATCCAGAAACAAAAAAAAAAGTCTTATATAAGTAATGTTATTTTTTAACATTCTCTTATAAGTTCCTTTGAAGCTGTTCTCAGTTTTTTTGGATTCCCTACAGTAATGAAATGACATCAAAACAATGGGTACTAACTTGAAGGTCAACTCTCTCGACATTTTTGCTTATTGTTATGGCAGCTACTTAACTCCCAGGCCCATAGGCTCACCACACTTGGTCTGTGTGGGTTCAATGACCTATAAGCAGCAGGGTGTAGGGCAAGAGATCTGTGATCTGGCTAGGACTTCTTAAATGAACTCCTGTATCCTAAGTATATAAATAGGCCTACCTCATTGTTGTCTATATCTGAGAAATTATAGGATATAAACTCTAAGATATATTTGCTCTAACTGTATGATTCTCTAATACCACAATGTCCCTCTATGCATTCCCATTTTTAAGGTATTTCTAGACCTAACCAATCTAGTTTTATTAACAAACTCACCCCCAACAAATTCATGGAAACACCTGGCTCTACAGTTTTGCATTTATGAAAATGTTCTTCAATATAAACATTAAAGAACACTGAATTTTAAAACAAAGTTCTTTTCTTAAAAATTGTGTATTAGTGATTTATCTCAGGATATATTAAACCAGGAAGATAAACATTAAGTGATGCTTTTAACAGGTGTTAGAAATTTTCTGTTCCTTGCTAGATCTGTGTCAGTTGGTACAAGGGACAGAATGGAGTTCCTACCCTTATGGAAAAGAGAGATGTTAGGGCAACTGCCTCCATGCAGCATAGGGAAGAATGAGTTCACTTCATAAAAGAAAAGGTAATGTGCCAGTGGAAGCTCAGAAAGAGAAGGTGGGGATGCCCTTGGTGCTGGACTGAAAAGTCAGAGTCCTCACATATTCAGAAGTGAGGCATCTCTTTTGTTTGCTGCCCAAATGTTAACCTTAACTAGCCCCTTGAACTTATCCATTTTCTTATGAATGAAATATTATGAACTGTTGATAGTACTCTATAGAAAAATCTATGTTTAACTTCCATCTTCCATAATAGAATATTTTCAGAAACCAAGCAAATAAACATTTTATTCTATGATTTTAAAATAATGCTTAAAAGTCCATTTCTTATGATTTTCAATTGCATAAGATTTTCTATACAATTAAATATAAAATTGTATATATAAGAATTTATATTCAATTTTCTATAAGCTGTCTTTGTCTGTTTACCTTAAATTCTGTCAAATATTCTTCCAACACCAGTGCTTATTCTAGATGTTTCATGGTATTTCTAGAGTCAATCAAATTTAATTCTTAAACTGATCATTTTCTAGACTTCATTATTTCTTAGTTTTACATTTCAAGGAAACCTCCCTCCCTTATTTTGTTCCTTTTCCTTAGTGTTTCAAGAAATATACTTATCTGAAAATTTCATGGCATGTAAATCACTAACCCAGTAGTTCAAATCCATCTTACCCAAATTTATCTGCTAAGATCAACCAGGAATTAGCAAGTGGTAAGAAAAAAACTTAGCTGCTGAAAGTCTAATTTCACAATGGCATGTATTAGTTAAAGCTGACAGAACTGTACAATTAAGATAGAAGCTTATATGAATTATATTTCAGCAAAAAAGGGTAATTAAAGAAATCAAGTTGTGGTATAGTTAGGTTTTAAGTTTATATAAAATTAGTGTCACTTTCTTTAATTGTTTGAAACAATTCTCAGGAAAAGACATCTGGAATTACAGGTTGTTTTGTACAAAGATTTTTCAATTACAGATTTAATCTAATAAATATAAGTGTTATGGTTTGGACATGAAGTATCCCACAAAGACTTATGTGTTAAAGTCTGGCTACCCCATTTAGCAATGTACAGAAATGAGGATTTCAGGAAGTTATTGGATCAGGAGGGCTATAACTCATCAGTGGACTAATCCATTTGATGGGTTAATAATTTGAGCTTTTGGGAGTTGGTAGATACTCTAGGAGGTGTGGCCCAGTGGAAGGGAGTAAATTCTTAGGGACGTGTCTTTGATGATTATGTCTTGTTCTTGGCCCCATGTCTCTTTGCTTTCCATCTTCCATGGGGTAATCAGCTTTCCTCCACCATACCTCTCTGCCATACTGTTCTACTTAGGCTCAGTCCCAGAGCAACAGAGCCATCTGATCATTGACTAAACCTCTGAAACCATGACACAAAATAAATATTTCCTCTCTTAAGTCGTTTTTCTCAGATATTTGTCACAGAGATGAAAAACTGACTAGGCCTATTAAAACATATATTTATTTTTCCATCTTTGTTTTGTTTTTCTATAAATCTGAATATCATTTAAACTATCAAATTAATTGTCAAAGTTTTTTTCAGTAATTTCTTATATATTTTAGATTGTGCTGTTAAGGAAAGATTAATATTTGTTAGTTTCTTTGGTCTATTTAATCAAATTATGGCCAATTTCTAAGGTTTGTAGTATGGAGGGGATGTACATAATCTGCCTGCCGTCATGAGCAGGTAGGTATGAGGTAATTCAATATATCACTATTGTAATATGTAATGAAACCATGATATTGGTCATTTATATCTTTATTCATGGTTTTTTAAAAATAGTTTTTTCTGGATGTCTTTCAATTTCCTTAGTTATTTTGAAGAAACAACTTTAGAACTTTTAGTTTTCTTGATTTTGTATGTTTTCTATTATAATGATTCTGCCTTTTATTTTCATCCTTCTATGTCATTAAATTTTAACTGCTTTTTTTTCTTTTCATTGCTACTCTTTATCTCACAAATATGGATATATTCTGTTTTTGTTTTCTTTCAGATCAGCATGTGTGTGTGTGTGTGTGTGTGTGTGTGTGTGTGTGTGTGGTTTTAATTTCCGTTGAGACTTTAATCCAAACACTATTCTTAAGGGTATTGTTCAGTTTCTAAAACATTAAAGATATATCTGTTATCTTTATTTTACTCTTTTATAGTTTAATTATGTTGTGTTTGAAGAACCCATTTTGCATAATTTCAGCTCTTTTAAATATGTTGACTTTTTTAAAAATAAAAATGGTATCATCTATTGTTATGATTTAGTTATGGTGTCTCCCAAAAGCTGACAGGTGGGACAATTCAGGAAGGTTTGGAGGAGAGATGATTGGGTTATAGCCTTAACCTAATCAGTGAGTTAATCCCTAATGGGATTAATTGAGTGATGACTGGAGCCTGGTAGGGTGTGGATGGAGGAGGTGGACACTGGGGGGGGGGGGCATGTAGCTTTGGGGTATATATTTTGTATCTGGAGTGTGGATCTCTCTCTCTCTGCTTGCTGATTGATCATCATGTGGGCTGCTTCCCTTTGCCGCACTCTTCTGCCATGATGTTCTACCTTGCCTCAAGCCCTGAGGAATGAAACCAGCCTTCTTTGGACTAAGTCCTCTAAAACTGTGAGCCCTCAAATTAACTTTTCCTCCTCTACAATTATTCTAGTTGGATCTTTGAATCGCAGCAGTGAAAAAGCAGACTAAAACATCTTGTTAAATTTTGCGAGTACTAGAAAATAATATATATTCTGCTATTGTTGAAGAGAATATTCTATAAATATCATTTTGATCCTGTTAGTTGATGAAGTTCTTTAATATACTACTAACTAGCTATTAGTTGTTCTATTTTAAGAGAAGTTTCAAGTAAAATGGTGAATTTGCCTGCTTTTCCCTTTAGTTATATTAGTTGTTTTTACTTAAAGTGTTTTCAACTTTTTTGTTGTTGTTGTTTTAGAATTATTATGTCTTTCATGATTGGAACTTTTGACCTTTTGTCCATATATAATGTCCTTCTCTGAGTCTGGCAATTTTCTGTGCTCTAATGTTCACTTTATCTGTTAAATATAGTATCTCTCACTTAACATTGATATCTGCATTTTTATTATTTTGTTTTTATTCTACTTATATATTTGAAATGAGTTTTTTATAGATTATTAATAAATTCATACTTTTAATCTATTCTGCCAATGTATGTTTTAATTGGTGTGTTTAGACCTTTACATTCAATGTAATTATGGAAATGTTACTTATTTTTTGTTTTCTATTTGTTCTCTATGTTTCCATTTTCTTTAATCTGACTCTGGATACTTGTCTAAGAGTTTCTCCTTATCTGTAGATAGTTTAATAATTTTACTAGTATGTGCTTGCTTTGTGTTTGTTGTATAACTTTCAGAAAATCCCTGGCCAAAATTTCTGCAGATATTTCCATCTCTCTTTCATCTGTTCTATTTTTACTTATTTTAGACCTTTCAATGTTGCTATGTTCATTTCTTTTTTTCTTTGATCTCCTTGTCTGAGCTTCAATCCATACACATCTTATGGCCCCATCTTCTGATTTACCTGTCATATCTTTTGTTACTTCTTATTTACTTTAAGTAAATTCATTGAGTTCTTTATTTCACTTATTTTATTCTTTTAAATTATAAAATTTACATTTTATTTAGTTCTGTACATTCCAAATATCTGGTAAAACCTTCCTTCTTTTCATTTAACATTTCCTATCATTTATTTTCTAAGCATTTCAATGATGGCTATTTAATAAATCCTCTGTCTTAATTATCTGTGGTCTGTTAGTATTCTGTTTTTCTTTATCAACTCCTATTTTTAATGTCATGCCATTTATTCCATATGGAAAATTTGCTGAGGATTATGTTATTTTTCTTTAGAAATGTTTCTTTGTTCTTGTTTTCTTTGTGTATGTTTTATTTTATCTTATGCTAAGCATATAGTAGTCTTATTGCCTCAATCCAATCAGGGGCTGAGCCGAGTCAAGCTGGAATAGTAATGTTCTACTTGTCTCCTATTTGCTGCACCCTTAAGTAATAGCTGTTCAGAGCTTCCAACTTAGTATTATTGGTTATTTGCTGGAGATTTTGGCTTGGATTTTCAGCCTTCTGCTATATGTTTGAAACAAATAAATGACTTCTAAAAGAAGGAACCTGTAATATGTGAATTTCACCTTTTTGTTTTTCTACCTGTGGAATTTTGACCTCTTAAGTTCAGTTTGCCAGAATTGATAACTGATAGTTTCAAAATGGACTTTAAATAAATCTTATTGGTTTTATAATAAAAAAACAAAAGTGTTGGTCAGTTGTAAAAAGCTCTAATAAAATTTAAAAACAGAAACTCATTTTATTATACTTTAAACATTAATGTATTTGTAGTAAAATAGACTGACTTTCAATTTGAGTGTTTGAAGGACAATAATGATAGGACATAGAAAACAAAATTTTATAAGCATATAAAATAGAAAATAATGAAAGAGTTTAGATTGGTTAATTTTTCCACCATAAATTTGATACTGTTTAGGGTAATCTAGATATAGGAAATTTTTGCTACTGCTTCACTATTTAGGAGCAAATCGTAATAGAATGTAAATAGATTGATATACTTATATATTTACATTACAAAAATGCTAACAGTAGCATAATTTAATAATATAAAAATCAGCAGCACATAAACAATAATTGACTAATGGCTTAATCAGCAATTAATGAAAAATGTAAATTGAGCGATAAATCTGTAGTCCTTTCTTCTTTAATTGGATATGTCTTAATTGTAGGCATGGTGGAATGAAAATAATATGTTAATTGATATGTATTTTTCCAGTGATAATTTAGGAACCATTCACAGTTACCAGTTAATATATGATATGGCATTGTGTGTAATTCAGTCATTTAAGGAACATATATATCATTTCCAAAAATAAGATCACTATGATACCTCTTGCTGACTAAATTCAAGATTAAACTTTTATTTTCAAAACATGTTGTATCCAAATTCTCTGCTTGACTTCCTGGATGCTAACACAAAGACACAATTATATATAAGAGTAGAGACTGCATTGATAAGTGAGCAATATATTAGTTTATAAAAGTACTTCTGTGAAACAATATTTAAAATATTACTTGACTGTGAAATTTGATTTTTTATGATTTTGAAACTTAGAAACATCTTGTCATGAAGTTGTTCTGTGCCTGTGTTTCAACATTTAAAAGCTAAATCATTAATATCATTAATGGTTTATAGATTAAATTATATAATAATTTATATGATATGAAATAAATTATGTGGAAAGGAGACTTTAGAAGAGGTCTATATGTAAGGAATAAAAACAATTTTAAAATATTGAGAAGGAGTTTTCAGTTAGGTATAAAGAGAACTCACTCTTTTCAGAGATTAAAAAAAATTCAAAAATAAGGTTTGGCTACAGTACAAGTTGCCGGAGAGCGCCCAATTCTGAGAATGACTCTGCAGTGTAATGTAACAGAGAGGTGGCTCAGAAGCCTGGTGTCTGCAGATTATGGAAATAGCTGGCATTTGAAAAATACTGTGAAGATGAAGAAGTTGACAGTGAAGAAGAGAAACGGAGGAATGTGGGAAAGATTGTTTTTAAGATGACAAATACCTGACCATGTGCAAAAGCTAGTGGTAGTCCATCAGTGGCAGGATGGAGATGAAAGGGCTGAGAGAGAAAGGAGTGGAGGAAGTGCCTGAGCAGGCTAAATCCAAGCCCCAGTACAAAAGCAGCAGAGAAGACAAGGAAGGGATCATTTTGAGCCAGAAGGGAAAAGAGGAGAAAGGGATGAGGCTATTGATGAACTTTGATTGGTATGAAATGCACTTCAGAAATTTATACCTGATGCTATTTATTTTTCTCACTGAGGTAGGAGCCTGGCTTTTGCTGAGACCCTGATGGACTGGCTCAGGTGCAACTTTGAAAAGAGGATGGTAATACATTCTGGAGAAAGGGATTAGGGCATGAAAAAAGAAGATACATACAGCACCGAGGAGCAACAAAGACCTAAGCATTTCAAATAGCCATGATCTTAGCATTCATTAATAACTAGCACAGATTACTAGAAATTAACCTTTCTTTTCTTTTCTCAGTAGTGCTGGGGATCAATACCAGGGCCCCACACATGCTAGGCAAGTGCTCTATCACTGAGCTACACCCTGAACCCCAAATTAACCTTTAATTACCATTTAATCATGGAAATGCTTGGTGACTCTTTCTTCACTTGAATGATTGAATTAAACCAGGATATTGATTACTGCATTTATTATAATATAATTACAACAGGATTGTTGACTATTTAAAATGGCGTAATGCCTACTTTTAAGTTGATGTATTTTCATTCTATTTCTTAAAAAGCAAAACTAGCAAGTTGCAATAATATACATTCAATGAGGCTTTGCAAAAATCATAAATGATATAAAAACAATTTTTAATTCAATATTTATTTTATAGAAAAATATTTTAAAACTGATAGTCAAAAATTGCATTGCCTCATTGACATAAAACCCTTCCAAAGCCTCTGTGGGGGGCAATTAACTTGATTTTGTGTCCTTTTATAAACTGGTGACTACCTATGTAAATTGAGCAGACATCTTTTCAACCACAAATTATTGCATTATTTTCCAAATAAAATTTGTATTTTGCTATTTATACATACTATCCTTACTAGAAATTATTTTTAATCATTGAATTTATTTATTAAAAAGAGCATAACATCTCAAAGGCATTTTTTAAATATGTGTTACATGTAACTTGGGATATGGCAGAACCTCAGAAATAAAAGAAATGGATAACATTTTTGGAAAATGTGTATTACTAATGTTAACAAGTTATTTACTTGTTACTTGTACCACTTTACATAGTTCTCAGTACCTCTTACTTGTTACACTATGGTCTGCCTTTTGAAGATATCTGAGAATCATTGACATTTTGACAGCTCTCTCCTCTGAGTATCCTTTAGATATACTTTTGTCTTCCTTGACACAAGCTGTTTACATACAAGAGGAGACAGGATTCTCCTCTCTCCTGGAACACTCATATGCTGGAATGGCCTTCCTGCTTCAGGGACCTTATAGCAGACAACATACTCTTTGCATGCTGCCTGGTCAGCATTGGTTATTAAACTGCCAACTCAGTTCTGATGACAGAAGGAAAGACAAACAGGACTTTACTGGGGTAATAAATATTCCATATAGCCTTGGACTAAATGTAGTTACATCCATGAAAGATTTATATTTATAGTAAACATAAATTAACTGCCCAAAGAAAATGAAAAAAAATATAGATGTCTGCATAATTTACTAGCAGACCACCTTGCATAGTTTCAAAGTACACTGATGTGATTACCAGGAGAGCCCTGTTAATGACAGGAGTTTTGGATTCCCGTTGAGGACATTATTGCTTCATACAGAAATGAGTAAAAGTAAAAATAATGTGGTCACAGAAGTAAACTCTCCCCTTTTGGCATCAAATACCTGGTCATCAGAATCCAGGATAACTGAAGGTTTGAGAGGAAGTTAATCCTATGTAATGTTTTAAATTAAAAATTACTGAGATAAGATGCCCTGTACACTGATTCCTTGTTTTAAAAACTGTATTTTGTGAGTCAAATTAACATATGCTCCTTAGTGACCTCTAGGAAACAGAAAACATAGTGAAATTTCCCTACTCTAGGTACAAACATGCAAATAAATGTACAGATACACAAAATACATGAGAATTTAAATATATAACAAATGCTATCCTAACAATATAATGGTTTAGGGGGAGGTAAAGTACTGAGGATTGAACCCAAAGGCACTCTGACCCAGTTACATCCCCAGCCAACCTCCCAATCCCACTTTTCTTTAATTTTTGAGAAAGGTTCTCCCTATGTTGCTGTGGCTGGCCTTGAACTTGGAATCCTTCTTCCTCAGCTTCCCAAGTCTCTGATATTATAGGTGTGTGTCACCATGCCCAGCAGGATATGATGTTAATGCTCAACTCAACCTAATATATTGTTCTAGTTCACACTCCTACTCCAGTAAGCAAAGCAGGATTAGCTCCTCTGGTTTGATTCCACCCCAGGCACATTCCATCTCCTAACATTTCGGTAGTCAGCTCTCAAAAATTTCCCTGGGGTTCCTTTAGAGTACCCTCTGAGGTGTCAAAATTTGTAACTGAAAGTTACATTCCTGACCTTGAAGCCAATAAATGCCAATTTAATAATGAAGACAGGATTTGAGAA
This sequence comes from Spermophilus citellus, assembly GCF_964194105.1. Classification (NCBI taxonomy): domain Eukaryota; kingdom Metazoa; phylum Chordata; class Mammalia; order Rodentia; family Sciuridae; genus Spermophilus; species Spermophilus citellus. Next base: position 697,223 of record NW_027672876.1, on the reverse strand, counting down.
AAAGAAAAAGGGAGGTTTATTTCTTTGTTAACAAAGTAGAAACACAGGAGACACTTCCCCAAAGGTTGTGACTTTCTTGACCTGGAGAGACAAGGGGATTTAAAGGAGTTTCTCTTGTTAATCTGGGAGATACTCAGTTCTTTGATCCCCAGCAGGCATTGCCTTCTGCAGTGGCTGTGCTCCTGGCAGCCAGCTAGGGGCTTCTCTCATCCTGCTTAACAAAGAGGGGTAAAGTTCATCACAATTCCTTAAAACAAAGTACAAAGGGGTGTCAGGTTTACTTGCTTTATTATCCATTTTCATATCCAATATCATTAAGTTTTTACCCAGAAGTCACACAACAAAAGGTACAAAATCAAACAAACAAAAACCATATAGAACACAGAGCAAAACAAAAGAAAACAGAAACCCAGAGCCAAAACAAAAAAAAACAGAGGAGAAATGCAATGTCTTGCTAAAGCTCCTGGGATAGGAGCATGTGCGTACCAGTTGGCACTTCTCTACCCTTCCAGAGGAATTCCCTACAGAACAGAACAGAGGACAGAATTATTTCTTATTACTGTCCTGGACAGGAGTATATGTGAGCCTCCCTAGGCCACCTCTCTGTCTTAAGAAGATATCTCCCTTAACCAGATACCAGATGTTATAAAGGTGCCAGTTACCTATGGAGGAATCCTCCATCAGGTGCTTGATAATAGTTTTTGTGTGGCTGTACACTGCAGTTCTCCAGGGACTGAGGCTCATTCTGAGGCCTTGGAATGTCTCAAGGTGCACACCCCCTAGAGGGCTCTGCAGCCCAGCACCCTGAAGCAAAGGCAAGCTTTAGAATTTCTGTAAGGGTCCGGCAAAGCGTCGGAGAAAGAGACCACCAAGAGACTGCTCATGCAATTGCAGAAGGGGATTTATTGGGGATCCATTCCAATGTGCTGGGGCTTCTGGCCCACTCAAGAAGGGAGAGCAGCCAAGAGCCCCAGGCAGAGGTTGAGCAGCACTTAAGTACACTTTTTGGGGAGGGCGGGAACTCTACATACATCACAGTCTCCTTTAACAAATCACCATACACCGCGGGAAAATCAAACAACAATTCTTAGACTTGATTAGTACATTCATTGGCGGGAACAGGTCGGGCGGGGGGTGATTGGTTACTTCTAAATGGGGAACACATTCAAACTGATTGGTTCAGGCCCTGTATGCCTATGTGACAAGCTACACAGGGTCCCAGGTTATTAAACAACCAGAAGGTCAGTGGGAATATTTACTGGGCAGTTCATGTATTGTCCTAACAGCTACAGGAATTTCAGGTTTTTGGGTGTAGCAGAGGAACTTAACAATACCTGGTCCTTTACTTTTTAACTTAGGCCTTGCAGCTTAGAAACTTTACAATGCCCGGTCTTTTATACTTTAACTTCAATTTCTTTTACCCTTACATTTCCAGCATTCTCTTCTTGTGGTCTGGTCTGGCAGGGTCATCTCGCTGGGGAACTCCAAAACGTTAGACCAGGATGCAAGAAAACACCACTGACTCCAATTAAAATCAAATTAAAGCAAACTTATTAATTCAACCGACCAGGCTGCCTCTCCCATCAAAACCCACAGGAACAAAACAGCAGCAGCAGCTTTCCTGAAGCCCAGCTTTATAGCCCAGAAAGTTAAACAAAGGGGGATTACAGATACAGAACTCTGACAAACATAACACTAATGGTAGTTGACATTTTTGCTGGCTCCAACATCAGAATTTATGAGGATCATTAGAGAGGGTCGTTATCTGGACAGGGAAGGCCAATATTTATGAGGTGTCACTGAAGTTTCAGAGAGGGCTGCTATCTGGTCAGAGAGCCAGGCATTCCAAGCAGGTTCAGAATTTGCAGTAATTATAGTAAAGCCGAAATTATTTTTCATGGCTTTCTGGCAAGATACTCACAATTTTGGGAGAAAATCAGGTTGGATCTATCAAAGAACACTATTCAAACAAAAACACTCCAACATGGCCCTCATCTTCTTCCATATAGACACTCATCATAACATTATAACTGGGGGTTTCCATAGGGTGAGCAGTCTAAGATGGTGTCCAAAGTAAGCTCTCATGCCCATCATTTGCTAAAAGTCATGGTGGCCTGAACACCCTTCCTGAGAAACAGGATAGAGAAAATGGGCCTGTAGTTAATACTGCTCTGCTTCTCAAATTAGAGGCCTCCTGCCTGCCAGGGGTAGATTCTTTATGTGTACTGGAGTCATGAAAAAAAAAAAACACCTCTGTACTAGTTGCTGTAGGGCTTACAACAACTGATTTGACCAAGAGGATCCCTGTTTTTAGTTCATAGGGGTCAGGAGCCTGACCAGAGGAAGACAAGAGACTTCATCCAATATTACTCTTCTTTTTTATACTTTTAGTATTCGATGGACATATGGAATCTTTATTTAGTTTCCTGGGGTGCTGAGAATCTAATCCACAACCTCACACAGGGCCAAAAGTCTGACTCAGACAAATCTTTACAAAGCACTTTACCTAAAAGGCACAGATTAGGCCTTTTCATTTTCAATTGAAACGGTTTGCTTGAAGATTCACAAAGGGGAGTCCTAAGGCAAAGACCTCCCTGACATTCAGGGGAACAGCAAAATAAGAAAGAAAAAAGCCTGGGGACAGACTTCTCCACAAGATGAACACTGTGGAACTGACTGATCCTGGTCATGCTACTTGGGTTGCTATCTATCCAAGCAGGGATTCTCCAGAGCAAGCCTGATGGGACACACTAATTTTTGAGTTTTCTGAGATTCTTGGCATTCCCTTCAGCAATCCAGTCCATGGCCATGTCACAGAGCTTGAAGGTGGTACACATCTTGGACACAAAACCACAAGCCCCTTCAGAGAGTGGCCAAAATTCAGGAAGATTACAGGAACTTAGGATCAAGGTAGGTGTTGCCCATCTGCAAGGCAAGCAGCAGTCCATTCATCAATTGGCCATGAGGAGTGATAGAAAGCTTTCCACTAGACAGGACACATTCACTACTCCATTCTTCTCTCTACTGTCTTTAACCACAAACCCAGTGGGATCCATTGACATAGAAACACTCAGCATTAGCAAAAGAACTCACTACTTAACAGTCCATTTCAAACACAAAAAAAGGTTTTCCTCCATGTCCTCAGAACATGAGACAAAATGACAAATTCAAACACACACCCACTAAGACACACAAACCCCCTCTGGACTTGGTCTGCGTCTATCCACAGTGTCCTCTAATTGCTGGGTGAAATTTTGTTCCCCCGCAGTGGACTGTCCTTTCTCAGTTCTTGTCTCCTTGCCCATCTTTCTGTAGTTGTCAGAAGCTAGCAATGAGGTAGTACATTCTATATAAGAAAAGGCCCATCTTTGGACCATTCCAGGAATTTGGCAATCCACACATCATTAGGTGCCAAAAAAGAATGACTGTTTTCTTGGAACAGACAAACACATGAACCCACTGGAACTGGGACTGGTACTGGGTGACTCAATTCCTGGATCCCAAATTCAGAGAGTTCCATCATCAAGAATTGAGGTGAGGTCACTTCCTTCAGGGAAGTGAATGAGGTCACTGCCTTGGCAACCATTTTGTCCTAACAGTTTTATCCAAGGATCCCATGAGATGGAGGATGCCCCATCTTCCTGAGATATTTTCACAAGTTATAAAGGTGTATATATACCATAGGAGCCCAAGATAAGCTATCAACACAGGCCTTTCCTGCATATCATGTTCGATTAGGGTTAGGAGTCATTCTGCTGGATGAATAAGGGAATTGGGCAACTGGGATATTTATAAGAATGTAAGGAGAAATGTAAGTATGAAAATAGAAAACGTGGTAAGATCTGAAGCACAAAAGGTGTTGGATTTTTGATTTGCATACATAGTTTTGAATTATGTTCTACAGTGATGAATCCTCTAAATCCATATACAATGGCATAAGATCTTATACCTGGGACTACTGAATGTAAAAGAGAACTTCCAGTGAAATAGAGATAGTAGGCAGGATTGCAGTGTAGGGTAAGGAAGAAGAGTGAGTTTAGTATATGGACAAAAGGCCCTTTTTGCAATATAATTTCTATTAGAGTGTAAATGTGAATTTCAGCACACATGTAGAGTCAGTCACAACAAGGCACTTGGGAAAATTGATATCAATACAGATATTAGGAGATCAGGCAAAGTACAAATTGAGTGATAAGATCTGGCATATTTTCAACAGGGGGTGTTTGAATATATTATCTGAGGAAGAAACAAATGTATACTCACCAATTGGATTAAAATTTGAAAACAATAGGCAACGTAGACATAGATGATTTTAGTAATCAATGCTCTCATTAAAATTAGGCTTTGGTGGAATCATAAGATAAGTGTGAGTTTTGCATTTTATGTCCAGAAGATTATGTGATGAAAGGAATACATGGAGCAGGTGACATGCGTATTTCTTCCACCATTCTTGGGAGCATGTTTTGAAACCCTATCATTTAGAGTTTGGGGATACAAATAGGTGTACCCTGGGTCTACGTATATAGAGATGATGCATGAATAGACCATATGGTGAATAAAAAATATAACAGGTTACTATTTTAAATAATGGATTGAATTGATATTTTAAAATATACATGAAATCTGATATTCACATACAAACATTCAATCCAACTAGTTATACATCTAGTGCTAATATTAGGGTTACTAATTATAACAAATTGTGTTTGAGTTTTGCTTCAAAAATGATGATGGAAATCAAATGTAATTTGTTATGAAAGAAATCTCATGAAAAAGCAAGTAAATCAACATGTTGAAATACATGTGGTCTGATAAAGGGAGTGATTGAAAGTGAATCATATGCATATAAATGTGTGAACTTGTGGATGAAACGATACATCCAATGATGTATATATACTGAAGAAATAGGAATATAACAATTTTGAATGAAAATTAACTTCAAAATACACATCATGTCCCATATGAATATTCTTTCATTGATGTTAAACTGGGTCACTTACTGTAGAAATATGAGGGTTAGTACACAATATTCATTAAAGTTCATTTTGAGTATTCAGAAATGAATATGTATTTTGGGAAAATGAATATATCTGAGAAATATCTTGTGAAAAGTTGATTATAAATCCACACAGATGGACATGAAAGAAACAAGGTTTTATATATATATATATATATATATATATATATATATATATATATATATATTTCATATTTAATACAATAAAATGTAACAGTACATATGCCAATCAAAAATCATAACGGGATATATATCCTTCACATATCTACCCTAAATATTCATTTTCCTCCACGTGGTTTTATTTATAAACTTCTTGAAGTATAAATCACACCATAGTTTGAACTTTCAGTTCCCTCAGTGTATGGGGGGAGTGATCTCTTCATGGAATTTGTATTTTCCAAATTCAGAGTACTCTCAAGAATATAACTTTGATGGAATTAGGATTATATATATGTATATAAAAATATATATTGTGACCCAGGTGACAGAGACAGGGATTCAGGAAGTTGCATATTTGTAAACTTTGAAAATTAATGGAGAAGTAATATGAAAAAATGTGTGACAGGTTTTATAATATGTATCTCTGATAAAGCAAAAGGCAAGTCCAAGTATACACCATGCCTTCTATGAAATGCCTGCACTTCTATTCTCTTAGGATTATTTTTATCCATGTTAGGATAAGTAATCAGAATCTAGTAGGTTATGGGTTAGTGGCAGAGATTCAATATTTTGAATGGCAAAAAGGAAAATGGGTCTGATATGGATGCGAAGATGTGCCACACAAAAATCTTCCACTCTCATCCACAACAATGCTTTGACATTACTATCACCCCAAATAAGACACAATGAGAGGAGAAGAGGAAGACAATCTGTGAATACATATCTGGAATGGAAAATTCTGAGAAGCTCAAAACCTTGGATGTGGGAGAAGAGATCCCCAAAATAGGGGACAAAGTAAACATTCCACAAACATGGAGCTGTGCTTGCCTAATGACTTCTTGACAACCTGCCTCTGACCTTTGGGCAATATAAATATAGCTTTGTGTTAGGAACCATAGCTTCCTTTGTAGTGAGACCATCAAAGCTTGGTCTGCGTCTAAGTGAACAGGAGGACATGGTTTCATATTTTCCAATAAAAACAGGAGGCAGCAGAGTTGAATCCTCTCTTTGTAGGTAACTGTGGCCATTGGGGTATGAATGTCTCCCTGGGTGGATTGTGAAGCCACTGGCTCACCCTCCAGTTTTAATGGCATTTCTTGCAGCTTCCCTGGGAGACTGGTGTTTGTTTATGAAATACAAGAAGGTCAACCAGGACACAGTGCTGGAGGGAGCTCTGTCACTTGAGTTGAGTCAGGGTTTGAAGGATAAAAACCCAAACTGGGCTGCTATCCCATATATCTTTCCCACTTGAACGTAGCAACTTGATTCTGAGCATCGCACCAAATCCTCTCCCTACAACAACATGCCTTTTTATTATAGGGTCTGCTGGCTGCACCATGTCAGTCACATGTCATTTGGAAGCCAAAGACAGAACCACAGGGGCCCACCACAGATGTTTGATCACACACCTGCACTCCATTGCTCCAGGCCCACTTCCCAGCCAGCTCCTACTCACTGGCATCTCTGTTCTTCACCATGGTCATGAATTCCACTCAGTCAAAAACGGCACTCTCTGGTTAAGTCATGATGAGAAACAAGACATCTGAAGGTTCTCCAGGGATTTCTGGTCATGGGATTCTCAAAAACCTCATGGTATTGGCCTAGCCATATTTCAAGAATGAAGAAGTTGGCACTGTGGCTTTTGATTCATTCAGGAGCCATTAAGTGTTGAGGAATCTCCTTTTAGGGAGAGCTTTGGAGATCTCATGCAGGCAAGGCTTCCAAAGTAGTGGCAAAAGGTCACAGGAATCCAGGCCCATTGGGGTCGGAAATATGAGGTTCATGTGTGTTTTGGCTCTCAACTATAGCTGAAAAGGCTTTAACAGGAAAATCATGGGAAATCCTGGCTGAGACTGCCAGTGCTGTACAGAAAGCCACCCTGGGCCTCAATCTCAGTTTCCAAAGGCTGCTCTAATGCGTGGCTTCCTGAAATCCCAACACAATTAGTGGCAATAGTTCTTTGTGGTCAGTTCCAGAACTCAGTCTCTGATGGGCATCACACCAGATTTCAAGCTGAGGTGGACCCAGCCATCTTTTCCAACCACCGCACAAAAGACCACTATTCTAACAAAAACACTCCAACATGGCCCTCATCTTCTTTCATATAGACACTCATCATTACATTCTGGCTGGGGGTTTCCATAGGGGGAGCAGTCTAAGATGGTGTCCAAAGTAAGATCTCATGCCCATCATTTGCCAAAATTTATGGTGGCCTGGACACCTTTCCTGAGATACAGGATAGATAAAATGGGCCTGTAGTTAGTACTGCTCTGCTTCTCAAATTAGAAAACTCCAGCCTGCCAGGGCTAGATTCTTTATGTGTACTGCAGTCATGAAAAAACCGAAACACCTCTGTGCTAGTTACTGTAAGGCTTGCAACAACACAATTGACCCAGAGGATCCCTGTTTTTAGTTCATAGGGGTCAGAAGCCTGGCCACTGGAAGGCAAGAGACTTCATACAAAATTACTCTTTTTTTATCATCTTAGTTTTGGATGGACACATGGGATTTCTCTTTAGTGACCTGGGGTGCTGAGAATGTAATCCACAGCCACACAGGGCAAAGAGTCTTATTCAGACACATCTTTTACAAAGCACTTTACCTAAAAGGCACAGTTTAGGCCTCTTCATTTCCATTTGAAACAGTTTTCTTGAGGATTCACAAAGGGGTGGCCTAAGGAAAAGACCTCCCTGATATTCAGGGGAACAGAACAATAGGTAAGAGAAAAGCCTGGGGAAAGACTTTGCCTCAAGATGAACACTGTGTGGGCTGGGGGTGTGGCTCAAGCAGTAGCGAGCTCGCCTGGCATGCCTGCGGCCCAGGTTCTATCCTCAGCACCACATACCAACAAAGATGTTGTGTCCGCTGTGAACTAAAAAAATAAATATTAAAAATTCTCTCTCTCTCTCTCTCACTCTCTCTCTCTCCCTCTCCCCTCTCTCACTCTCTCTTAATAAAATGAACACTGTGGCACTGACAGCATTTTAATCATGCTACTTGGGTTGCTCTCTATCAAAGCGGGATTCTCCAGAGAGATCCTTAAATTTCATTCTAATTTTTGAGTTTTCTGAGATGCTTAGCGTTCCCTTCAGCAATTCAGTCCATGGCCATGTCACAGAGCCTGAGGGGAGTACACATCTTGGACACAAAACTATGAGCCCCTTCAGAGATTGGCCAAAATTCAGGAAGAATATTGGAACTTAGGATCATGGTAGTGTTGCCCATCTGCAAAGCAAGCAGCAGTCCATTCATAAATTGGCCATGAGGAGTGCTGAAAAGGTTTCCACTAGAAAGGACACATTCACTGCTGCATTCTTCTCTCTACTCTCTTTAACCACAAACCCAGTGGGATCCATTGACATAGAAACACTCACCATTAGCAAAATGACTCACTAGTTAACAGTCCATTTAAAACCCAAGAAAAATTTTTTTCTTCATGTTTTCAGAACATCAGACAAATTGACAAATTCAAACACACAAACCCCCTCTGTATTTGGTCTGCATCTATCCACTGTGTCCTCTGACTGGTGGGTGAAAATATGTTCCCCAGCAGTGGCCAGTCCTGTCTCACCTCTGGTCTATTGGCCATCTCTGAGTAGTTGTCAGGAGTAGGAAATGAGCCAGTTCTTCTTTCTAAGGAAAGACCCCTTTTCAGACCTTTCCAGGCATTGGGCTATCCACACATCACTAGGTACCAAGGAAAAATGACTCTGGCCTTGGTACAGACAAAAAAGTAAGCCCAATGGGACTGGAACTGCCTCTGGGTGCCTCACCTCCTGGATCCCAAGTTCAGAGAGTTCCATCACCAAGGAAGTGAGGTGACGTCACTTCCTTCAGGGAAGTGAATGAGGTCACTGCCTTGGCAACCACTTTGTCCTAACAGTTGTTTCCATGGGTCCCATGAGATGGAGGCTGCCCCACCTTCCTGTCACATTTTCACAAGGTATAAATCCATGTATAGCACAGGAGCCCGGGATCAGCTATCCACACAGGCCTGATTGTGTCCATCTTCCCTGCAATGAGGAGAGGCTGATTCAGCCACATCCCTTCATCTTGACTGGGTTGTTGGCCATAAAAGATGACTTTGGACCTCACAGGTCCTACCTAGCTGCCTACATTTGCTCCAGGAATCATTTATGAGCTTCTCAGCAGCTGTAGGATTCCCTACATACCTGTATGGTGAGATCAACTCAGGACCTGCTGTTATGTGGAAATAGATTGAGGGAACAGAGTATGGTTAAGGTTTACATCATGTTGGATTTGGGTTAGGAGTCATTCTGATGGATGAATATGGGTATTGGGCAACTGGGATATTTATAAGAATGTAAGGTGAAATGTAAGTATGAAAATAGAAAACTAGGTAAGATCTGAAGCACACAAGGGTATTGGGCCCTTGATTTGGATACATAGTTTTGAATTATGTTCTGCAGAGGTGAATCCTCTAAATCCATATACAATGGCATAAGATCTTGTACCTGGGACTACTGAATGTAAAAGAGAACTTTCAGTGAAATAGAAATAGTTGGCAGGATTGCAGTGTAGGGTAAGGAAGAAGAGTGAGTTTAGGATTTGGACAAAAGGCCCTTTTTACAATAGAATTTCTATTAGAGTGTAAATGTGAATGTCAGCTCACATGAAGAGTCAGTCACAACAAGGCACTTGGGAAAATTGATATCAATATGGATGTTAGGAGATTTGGAAAAGTACAAAATGAGTGATAAGATCAGGGATATTTTCAACAAGGGGGTGTTTAAATATATTATCTGAGGAAGAAATAAATGTATACTCACCAATTGGATTAAAATTTGAAAACAATAGGCAACGTAGACATAGATGATTTAGTAACCAATGCTCTCATTAAATTAGGCTTTGGTGGAATCATAAGATATGTGTGAGTTTTTCATTTTGTGTCCAGAAGATTATGTGATGAAAGGAATACATAGAGCAGGTGACATGCGTATTTCTTCCACCATTTCTGGGAGCATGTTTGGAAACCCTGTCACTTAGTGTTTAGGATACAAAGTGGTGTACCCTGTGTCTCTGCATACAGAGATGATGCATGAATAGATCATATGGTAAATGAAAGCCAATCAGTGCATTTACTATGAAGAGGAGGGTCATCAGAGAAGGGAGATATCCCTCATGCTTCCAAGGGAAGCCACATAGTCAAGCAAGGCCTGGACCCATTCTAGCACTAATGGCACTAGTGGAACTTAGAATCTGTTGTAAAGTTCCACCAAGACTCCTATGGAAACTCAGCTGTTAACAATAGATAGAAATAAAAGTCAGTTTGACTGCTTCATCTTACACTCTTAGCAAAGACAGTTAAAACCAAAATACAGCTATTCCTGGGCATTTTAAATAATAATAATAGTTAAATGTAACTTCCCAAAATAAGTAAACTGGAGGCTATAAAAGAGATTCTTAGGCAGGAATGCCTGATAACTATCAAAAGGAACTGCCAGAGTAGTTTTTAGTTTAAGGCCTACAGATACTCCTAACCTACACAGGTAGGCTTGGTGTTTGCTAATATGATTATCTAACCCTAAGTAACAGAATTAAAGGTTTCTCTATTAGACACAGAGGTCATCCTAGTAAAACGATTTTGCAATATCAGATGACATTAAATTATTAAACTGTATCTTAAGGGGAAGGACATCTGTAACTCTAAAAGATAAATGTTATGTTTACAGTTCTAATAACTGGGGATGTTAAAGTCTGGTGAGGTAACTTCTATACAGTGACATGTTCCAGCTGCTGCAACATTTATTCAGTACTCAATGGTTTTTGTTTCTCTCACAGAAGCACCCATTCCCAGATGACAACCTGTTTTTCCCCAATCAGACCTCAAACGGAATTGACTTCTATAAGGGAACTCACGTCCCGCACGTCGCCCCACATGTCTTTAAGCCCCCTCATTATTGACACCATTTTTCAGCTCTGAAGCAGCCAGGAAGAGCCATCACCCCTTCTCCTTACAGCAATAAAGAGTTCCCAAAATTAGGGGGGAATGACGCCAGAAATGGATAGACAGTGTAGATAGGTAAATCAAGTCAGGTTGGATGAATATAGGAGTCCCATTCTTAGTGATTCTGGGAAGTTGAAGATGGTCTCCTGATATTACTGTTCACCAAGATGTAGAGCCTGGCTAAATAGGCCCCCAACTGAGAGAACCATGATTGTTTCTCAAGTTTCCATAAAAAGGGGGAATGAAAAACCAGCAGCCTGGGTCAGCCCTGGGGGAGGGAAGCCTGGTCCTGAGCACAAAGCCAGAGGGGGACTTCCCTGTGTGTGCTGATGTCCTGCAAGGAGGGCTAGCACAAGAGATGGCAGGGTCTCTCCAGGGCACTGGCCTCCCCTTTGCCGCAGGGCACCTCTCTACACCCATCTCCTCCCAAGCCACCTAAGGGACAGAAACAGTAGTTAGGGCCTCACTGTCTGCAATGACACAAACCCAGGCTCTTGGCCACTCATAGCTGTGTGACCTCTGGCAAGTTACTCAACCTCTGAAAACTTCAGTTTCTTCATCTGTAAAACAGGGGAGGAGAGCTTCTCATTGTAGGAGAATAATGCTGCTCAGCAAATCCCATCATTCTTATCAATAAACACATTATGGTTCAAGAAGCCTTGGCACACACCTGTAATCCCAGCAGCTCAGGAGGCTGAGGCAGGAAGATCACCAGTTCGAGGCCAACCTCAGCAACTTAGAAGATCTTGTCTCAAAAATAAAGGAGGTGGAGGCTGGGGATATAATTCAGCAGTAAAGCACCCTGGGTTCAATCCCCACTACTGCAAAATAAATAAAAAGGTATTGTCCCTTTCCTGTTCTAATACACCTCACACCCCCAGCTATGGGGTTAACACAAGTAGTTACCTGGGAGTTTTCCAACCCTGGATAAACAGGGAGTCACCTAAGCAAAATCTGATGCCCAGGCCTAATTCAAAAAGGAGAGAAGGGAGACAAGGCAGCCCACCATTCAGCCTTGCCCTGGCTTAAAGTGGGAAACCACTGATCTAGTCTACTGGCCTCTAGACAGATAGGGAAACTGAAGCACAGTGAGGTGATGTGACTGGTGCAAAGTCACACAGCAAGCAGGAAGCAGGGCTGGACCAGAAGTTCCATACTGACTCCTGCGTGCTGCCCCAGCTCATCTAACCCTTAGTGTGTTAGCAACACTCAAGGCCTCCAGGGCCAGACACGAAAGGGGTAAAGAGGGCTTGGCTGCACTCTGGAGTCGTGGAAACTGGCAGGGCAGCGCCAGCAATCCATGCTGTGTGAGAACTCAGTGTGGGGCTGCCAGATTTCCTGGTGACTTTGAAGGACAGTTAGAAACCTGAGTTTTTGTGCAAACTTTCCTGAAGGCTTTTCTGCATTATTTCCATGTGTATCGGTTCTTTTCTATATAATTGTGTTGTTAATAATGTTTAGTTTCTCTTTAAAAGTATTATCACTTTATTCACATTTCACATCCATCAGGGTGTATTTAGTTTGCCAGATTATTTACATTTGTAGTACTATTCTCTAGTGTGATATCTGCTGTGGTGGATAAGCCCTATTTTATTGCTAAAAGCTTTGTCACTTTCCTTACATTTGTAGGGCTTCTCTTGAGTGTGAATTCTACTGTGGCAAATAAGGGTTGATATTTGAGTAAAGCATTTTCACATACTTTGCATTTGTTAGGCTTCTCTCCAGTGTGAGTTCTCCTGTAACAAATATAGTGTGATTTTTGACAGAAAGGTTAGCCACAGTCTTTATATTTGTAGGGCTTCTCTCCAGTGTGAGTTTTGCTGTGGCGAATAAGGTGTGATTTTCGACTGAAAGCTTTGCCACATTCTTTACATTTGTAGGGCTTCTCTCCAGTATGAGTTCTGCTGTGGCGAATAAGGTGTGATTTTCGACTGAAAGCTTTGTCACATTCTTTACATTTGTAGGGCTTCTCTCCAGTATGAGCTCTACTGTGGCGAATAAGGTGTGATTTTCGACTGAAAGATTTGCCACATTCTTTACATTGGTAGGGCTTCTCTCCAGTATGAGTTCTTCTGTGGCGAATAAGGTCTGATGTTCCACTGAAAGCTTTGCCACATTCTTTACATTGGTAGGGCTTCTCTCCAGTGTGAGTTCTGCTGTGGTAAATAAGGCCTACTTTTTGACTGAAAGCTTTGCCACATTCTTTACATTTGTAGGGCTTCTCTCCAGTGTGAGTTCTCCTGTGGCAAATAAGGTGTGATTTTCGACTGAAAGCTTTGCCACATTCTTTACATTTGTAGGGCCTCTCTCCAGTGTGAATTCTCATGTGGTAAATAAGGTGTGATTTTCGACTGAAAGCTTTGCTACATTCTTTACATTTGTAGGGCTTCTCTCCAATGTGAGTTCTCCGGTGACAAATAAGGTCTGATTTTTGACTGAAAGCTTTGCCACATTCTTTACATTGGTAGGGCTTCTCTCCAGTGTGAGTTCTGTTGTGGTAAATAAGGCCTACTTTTTGACTGAAAGCTTTGCCACGTTCTTTACATTTGTAGGGCTTTTCTCCAGTGTGAGTTCTACTGTGGCAAAATAGGTGTGATTTTCGACTGAAAGCTTTGCTACAATTTTTACATTTGTAGGGCTTCTCTCCATTGTGAGTTCTTCTGTGGCAAATAATGTCTGCTTTTTGACTAAAAGCTATGCCACAATCTTTACATTTGTAGGGATTCTCTCCAGTATGAGTTTTGCTGTGATAAATAAGGCCAACTTTGTGACTAAAGTCTTTGCCACATTCTTTACATTTGTAGGGCTTCTCTCCAGTGTGAGTTCTGCTGTGGTAAATAAGGGTTGATATTTGAGTAAAAACGTTTTCACATACATTGCATTTGTGAAACTTCTCTCCAGTATGAGTTTTGCTGTGGCAAATAAGGTGTGATTTTTGACTGGAAGCGTTGCGACATTCTTTACATTTGTAGGGCTTCTCTCCAGTGTTAATTCTTCTTTAGTAAATAAGGTTTAAGTTTTTAATAAGAACTTTACTATATTCTTCACAATTGTAGGGATTCTTTTCAGTGTGAATTCTGCTTTTCTTAATAAAGATTGATTTTTCTTTAAAAACTTTATCACATTCTGCCCATTGGTAGAGCATCTGTCTGTTGTGGGTTACTCTGTGGTTAATAAGACCATTTATTTTACTAAACGTTTTGCTAAATTTTTTATATTTGTAGGGCTTCTCTTCTGTATAAATTCTCTGATGGTGAACAAGGTCTGATTTTTTATATGATTCCTGGTGTTCACTCTCACTTTTAGTTTTCCATATTTTCTTTTGTTGCAAATAGTTAAGATCACAACTTCTATATTTCCCATTTATCACTTTGTGAAATATATGTTTCATGCCCTTTTCTGGTGAATATTCTTGGGTATCCTGTGGAGTCATGGCTGAAAGAAACAAAAAAATTAAAAATGCCTTATAGGCTAGGATAAGTATATTTTGCATACATAACATGAAATCAAGGTAAAATAAGTACATAAGAAGTGTAGCAGATTAGGAGATAAGTAATATTATTTATTCAAAAGGCCTTAATAAAAGAGGGGGTGCTTTACATATTCTGACCTTGGAGATAGAAAGTGTGGGGATGATGGAAACTGGCACCCTGAGTCCCACAATTGTAATTCCCAGCAGTTTCTCTCTGAAGCTATTAAGACAACTATACAGGTGCACTATCTAGTTTCTGTGATAATGTCCTTTGGGAGAAGAGGCTCTCTGTTTGCAGTAGCGAGCTCGCCTGGCATGCCTGCGGCCCAGGTTCTATCCTCAGCACCACATACCAACAAAGATGTTGTGTCCGCCGAGAACTAAAAAATAAATATTAAAAATTCTCTCTCTCTCTTCTCTCTCACTCTCTCTTTAAAAAAATAAATTAAAAAAAATACTACTAGGTTAGAATGTAGTCATTGTAAAAGAAGCTATGTAATTTTGGGGTATACTATGTACAGTCATGAAGAGGAGTAGCCAGTTTTTTTTCCCCTTTCACTGAATTTGAGTCTCTCTTTTCTGTTTGCATCTTTACAGTTTTCTTCACAAGAAGATTTGTAAAACATTCTGCTGGCACTCACAATAAAATGTAAGTTTTGGTAGTTAATCTGAATAAACTGGGACATCACTAAAGAAGAAAATGGAGGATCATAAAAAATTTGAAAATGTGTTAAATGTAGGGCAGTACGTGTTCAATGATTACAATCAAAAGAAATAAACCTAAGCTTCTGAAATGTTTTTTCTGCTAAATAACTACTCTGCCAACATCTTTTAGTTTTGTTTTTTTCATTTGAACGTCTCACTGTGTCCCCTGCTCTGTGTAGGCTACAAGAGTTAACATTAGTAAAGTGTGCTAGGAACTACTTATCTAAAGTGGAGAATGTATAACATACCAAGAAACAGAGAGATTAAAGAGCAACATAATATATATTAAAGAGTAAATCTTCTTTACTAAAAATGCCCTTTTTCTTTGAAACAAAAATCTGAAACTTATTCTTACAGAGAAATTCCCAGAAGATACAACAGAAGTAAATTAAATAATAACTATTAATTAAAAATTTTAAAGGGAAATTAAACTTACCCAGGAAGGCAAAGTTTCTATAGTTCTCTAACATCACTTCTTTATATAAGTTTTTCTGAGCAGACTGAAGGCATTTCCACTCCTCTTCAGTAAAATCAATGGCTATATCCCTGAGTGATAAAAGTAACTGTAAAAAGAATAGAAAAATAAATAACACATTGACCACATGAACATTTGCACAGTGTGTAAGTTAATTGAAATTAAAATGACAGTTAGTGGACTATCATGTAGGTGGTGTTTTAGAACACAATGATACTATGATATACTTCTGCAGAAAAAGTGATTTAAGTTCAAAAATGTATATATATTCCACAATTCTGAAACACATTATAAAACTCAGGCATTACCACAAAATTATATATATTGTAATTTTTATATCATAATCTAAATTATGTATATTGTTCAGATGAGAAAATTATGGTAATTAAAAAGGGGATTTCTCAAATTTTAACTGTACAACAAATAATCAGAGATTTACTGAAGTGTAGAATCTTATTTGTTATTTCTCTGATAGAGCTGGCTTTTCTGAATATATAGTGAGATCTCTAGTAATCCCAATAGCAATGGTATAAGAGAGATTTTGAAATGTAACAAGGTAGAAATACCACTTAATGGAAATATTTAATAGTGAATTTAAGTTCAAACATTTTATGGTATTTATGTATGCTATTAATATAAGAGAATATCAAAAACAATCCTGTTTGCATATTCTGTTTTATAATTTTAACAATTTTTATCATACAAAATATTATATGCATACACACACACACACACACACACACATATAATATATATATATATATATATATATATATATATATATAATTTGATTGATGCATATATTGTATGATGTTTATAATAGAATATACATATAGCTTTTCAAAAAGGGTAATTTGTTTTTTATTTTATTGGTTCTCTATATTTCTACCTAATAGTAAAATCAATTTTTATGGTATTATGCAAGCATGGGATATATCTTATCTGAATTAAAATCCTGTTCGAATATATACTTACATACCTAAGTATATATTATGGGATAGAAATATTATATAGATATATAGATATATATATATATATATATATATATATATATAAATATAAATATAGATATAGATATAGATATGTCTTTAATATTTCTATTCCCTTCCTTTTTATTTATTTATTTATTTGTTTATTTATTTACCATTGTGCAATCTACTGAACTTCTTTTCTTACTCTTCCCCGCTTTATGAGCTTTAGACTTCAGATATCAGCAAAAATTTTCAAACTTTGGTTTTAAATAAATGGTTTGTTTTACTTAGCATAAAATCTCCAGATTCATCCATTTCCTGGCAAATGTCATAAAGTCATTTTTCTTTATGGCTGATTCATAGTTTATTGTGTACGTAAGCAAAATTTTTTTATCCTTTTATCATTGAATGGACCCATTCATCATTGAATGGTTGGTTTTATAGCTTAGCTATTGTGAATTGTGCTGCTATAAACATTAATGTGGCTGTGTCAATGTAGTATGCTGATTTTATATCCTTTGGGTATATACATTGCAGTCGAATAACTGGGAAAAATTGTGGTTCCATTTGTTTAACAATATCCATACAGGTTATTATGTTTCACTTAGACCTCCATACAGCTACAAAAATTGCAATTCATCTAAACCTAACATGAAAATAAAACATACAGAAAAAATTAGTAAGCCATAAAATGACTAGAATTTATTATCAAATCATCCATCCCAATGAAAAGTAAATTTTAAAAACTAAAAGTAAAGAAAGTCTTATGCAAAAGAGCAAAATTAGAAGCTATTAAAGATAAACATAACACAGAGTTACCAATATCAATGTTGGTGCTTTTAAAAAGCAAATGAACCAGGTCTAGTTATGGACAACTATAGTTCTAGAGACTGAGGAGGATAAAAATAAAGGATCATAAATTTTAAGACAATATTATATATAATATTGTCATATATATATCATATATATATATATATATATATGATATATATGATATATATATATATATATATATATATATATATATATTGTATTGAGAAACTTAGTGAGGCACTTAGCAACTCAGCAATACTCTGTCTATAAGTAAAATATAAAAAAAAAGAACTGAGGAAGTGGCTTCATTGTTAAGCACCCCTGGGTTCAATCTTCAGTACAAATAAAAAAAAGTAGATACAATTAAATAAGCACTAGCAAATTTCAAAATTCAACAAATAAAAATTATGTCAATTATACAGTATATAATTGCAAATATTTGCATATATAATGATTTCTCACTTAATGGAAATACACTCTGGAAAATTTATCCTAAGTATCTTCTGCAATTTTCCAATTCTCTGAGTGCAATGACAAGAATCTCGATGGTATAGACTAGTACAAGGCTAAAAAATGCTAGATCCGTGGTTGTACATAAAGTCTACTGCTGACCAATATACCATGGTGCCACATGATTGATGTTATGAAGTTAAATCCATCAGGGTAAACCTCATAATAAAATAAATGGTGGAATTACTGAAAACAATAACAAAACTCCAAAAAGATGCTAGGATATTGGGAAAACAGTGTGTTAATAAAATACTATTTTATACCTTAAATCATAAAATTTAACATATTTTGATACATCAAATTCTGAATATGTTATTAATACTTAATACTGAAATATATATGAAATTACAAAGCTCAAAAGTTTACATACAAAAGATATGGTGCATATGGTGTTGCACATCTGAAATATCTACTATTCTGGAGTCTAAGGCATGAAGTTCAAAATTTATGGCCAACTGAAGAAATTGAGCAAACTCTATCTGGAAATAAAATTTAAAACAGAGCTGAGAATATGCTCAGCAATAAGATACTTTGGTTGAATCCCTAATATCACAAAAGAAAAAAAAATATTTTTTACAATAGGCTTAAACTTATGAATTACAAAATATTAATACAAAAAATCTATTCATAAAATGATTACTTAAAAGGTGCAAAACTGACAAGATAAAAAAAAAACTAATTTCCTCACATATAATCAAATGCTTATAAGAAGAAACAGATTGCAAAAGAAAAACAGAATAAATTCTTGAAAAGCCACTTTAAAAAGGATATAGTTAAGTGTTCAATAATCATAAAAACTCAAAATCTTTAGAAATTAGGTAACATTGAATAAAATCACATCATATAGATGAATTAAATAGTATTGATGAATATGTGGACTAAATGCATTCACAAAAGAGGAAAATAATAATTTATGCTTTTATTATCCATTTGTAGAAACTGTTTTGTAATAAAATGTATATGATACACCCACACAGGAAACAGAGACTAAAATTATAGAAACTGTACATAAGAATACAGCCATATTCTTCCAGAGTGAAAAAACAAAGGGGCATGGTTAAAGAAAGAAATAATTATTAAATTCTATAAAAAGTAAACTATCAGAGCTAGAATTTTTATTGATGAATTATATCCATTTTGACAAATACTATAAAATACCATGCATGTTTTATGTCAATGTCACATGAATGTTGCATTTCATATGCAAGTATATTTACAAAAGAAATATCCAGTATTTGACAAAATAAAAATACACAAAAGCAAATAAAAGACTCAAATATTCAACATATTTACAAAGGATAAAACTATTATTAAAATGACCATTTTTCCAAGGTTACACTTTAATAGTAACTGGTAAACATTTTATCATGCTTTACTTTTCATTAAAGAAGAAATCAAAGCAAAATCTTCTAAAATTTTCCTGGAATGTTAAATGTATATAAAATTAGGGAAGAACTCTCTCATATATAAGAGCAAATGTACTAGTGATTATTACCTGACACTAATGCATGTTATAATATTACAAAAGTGTTTTAATTTTAAGATAAATAAATCACAATACAGAAAACTACATAGGGCAATTCATATGTATGCAAATATCTTTTTATTGTTAATTAATATAGTATATAAATCAAAACTATCAATAAAATATTTAATATGAGTGAATGCTACAATCCAACCTCTAGGTAGATGTTAGAAAAAGAGGCACAGATCACAAGAAGGGACCTATGTACAGAATTAGTGTGACACTGGAATTATACAATAGCATCCACCAAACAGCAGATATAAAGAGATCATTTAAAAAAATAAAAATAAAAGCAGAATATAAGTCTCCCTCTATTTCTGGATACACCAAATAAATATATACTCCTATTTTGAACCTTCTTAAAATGTAAAGGAATTAGTGGCACACACATTGGAAAACTAAAAAAAAAAAAAAATCTACCAAGAGTTAAGTAGAATGCACATGAGGATTTTCCTGATTTGAACAATATGCCAAGTTACTGGAACGAAATGCCCAAATCCAGTATTAATATAAATAAAGGAAGATTTATTTGGGTTTGAAATGTATTATTTAAATCTAAATTAGCTATAGTTTAAATGCTAATTTATCTGTACACACAGAGGAAGGAATAAGATATACATGAGTATCAACGCTGGGGGGGGGGATGAATGGTTTCCTATGGCCATGCAAGATCCATGGGCTTTATTCCATTAGACCAGAGTGGAAGAGGTGTTAAATCTTAAGGGAACTCCTTAATCCCTTAGAGGGATTTGCCAACATTCTTT
The DNA here is from genome assembly GCF_964194105.1 of Spermophilus citellus. Classification (NCBI taxonomy): domain Eukaryota; kingdom Metazoa; phylum Chordata; class Mammalia; order Rodentia; family Sciuridae; genus Spermophilus; species Spermophilus citellus. Next base: position 676,844 of record NW_027672876.1, on the reverse strand, counting down.
AAAAATGCAAATACCTGTTGCTGACAGTTGAACTTTTATCTAGACAGTACCAAAAAATTAACAGGGAAATACAGACCACCACTGAAAGCCAAAGTGGCAGTTTAGCACTTCCTGAACTCTCTCACCCAGCTCAATTTACTAATAACGCCAGACCTAACCCATTCTTTCTGTAAGTAATTTGTCCCAATATTAACTTTTTTCCATTCAATGGACTACTTCTGAAAACTCAAAGCATTAAAAGCACTGGTAACTGTGCAGGTGAAAATCTCCCTAGATCAAAAAGGAGTGGTTTCACATTGATGTGTTAACATTTTAATGGGCTAAAATATAAAATATTAGTGAAGAAAAATGGTTACAATCACAGTTCCCTTTTTATTTCTAAAATAGGTGTATATTGTTTTTTTTTTTGAGCGAACATAAGGCACCCCATGTAATTTAAAAAGCTTGCATCAGAATTTTAGTGCACCAGCCAACTATAAGATCTTCTTCATGAGCACAGCTGTTAGAATGGCTACTTTCAAAAAGTGGAAAAAAGGTGGAAAAGTAAGTAGTACTCCAATTATATGAATATGGAAGAAAAAACACACTGTGCTAGACTATAAAATTAGTGAAGACATTTAAAAAAAATGGAAGTTGAGAGTTCTCTAAGTTACTTTTTTGAGAAACTAAACTCTACATTTATACTGCTCTTGAACAAGAAAAGCCCCAAATACTAGTCTGGACTTATGAGAGGCATTATATTTGCCAGCTGTGGGATCCTCATTTTACATAGTTCTGAAACAGATCCAGGAAAATACCAGAGTAGGGAATGAGAATGCTTTCCTAAACATTCCACAAAAGGAAATCTGAGCACAAAGATACTGACAGGTTGTCTGCCCTCGGAGACCCAAATGAAGAATAGAAACACATGATTTTTCCAAAATCAAGTGATTCTTCTTTACTTTTCAATCATGTAAAATGCTCATAAACAACAACAGCAAAAAATTTGCTTTTGATTTTTTTTCTATGGAGCTGGGGATTTGAAACAGGAGCATGTTAATTCTGGGCTACATACCTGGCCATGTTTTAAAATTTTGAGACAGGTATTTCTAAATGTCTAATTGGTCTACCTAAGTTCCTGATGTTTACCTTGAAATTGCAATCTTACTGACTTAGGCACTTGAGTCTCTGGAATTAATATGCATGTATCATTGCACCCAGAGAGAAAATAATACTTTAAAGTCTCATCCAGTTTTGGGTATAACAATTGAAAATGCCATGTTCATTTGAAACACAATATGAGTAAAGTAACTGATAATACTATAAAAACGTAAGTGATAAAACTGGAAAAGGGGGAAGTTTTCATTGAACAAGAAACTACAAGTTTATATATAAATACAACTCAAAATACTAGGGCACAAATTTAAAATCACACTCAACAACTGTCTGAAAATAAATAAAATAAAATAAAATAAAATAACTACCAGGTATGTAGCTAAGTGATACAGTACCTCTGGCTCAATCCACAATACCACAATCTCCAAAAAGAAGGAGAATGAATTCAGGAGGAAAGAAAAACTGAGATACCTATAGAGTACCTCACCCAATTCCTGGAGGAAAAAAAATATATGGAGTTGTGATTGTGATGATCTCCCCACTCCAGAATTCACAACAAAATCTGAGAAGATTCTGAAATGTTGCCACAAGTGTTCTCAGATAGAACTTAAGGTAGGGGCTGAAGATTTTCTATAGGATACTATAGGACTTGTTAATATATGCTCCAGTTGACTGGCCAGTGGAGATTCATGGCTGACCTTTCTCAGAAGAGACACAGGACTGCAGAAACCAAAGATTACACCAGGGATTCTAGCCAACCATTGCTAGTTCCCACCATAGTCAGTGCAGCCAGTGTCAACCAGACTCACCATCCAGTCTCAGGATTTCACTGCACACTCATCATATAGTGTAGTTTTAGCAACCAAGTGTCCTCTCTATAAATCACAAAGTACCTATACAGGAGAAAAAATCAGGTTCACTGAACATAAGTGAGGGAGCCTAGAAATGGATACCCACACTGGCAGACTTCAAACCAGATGGTCAAAACGTGCTTTTCTTTACTGAATATGTGTAAATTGGACAATGCTTACATAAGGGCTCCTGATTGGTCCCAGCTTATGTCTTCATATACTATATCTGAGCCTAGTTAATTTTTGAATGACAGGAGACAACCTCAAATCCAGAAGTAAATGATGTCACAATAGTAGGGTCTTGTCTGTTTGTTTATTTATTTATTTATTTATTTATTTATTTATTTATTTATTTTCGTTTGAAGCACTGGGAATTGAAATCCAGATCCTCAGGCTGCAGCTAATTTAAGGCAAGGTGTTCTTGGATAAGTAAAATCCAGCCAACCCAGAAAAGCATTTGCATTTAAATTTGCATAAGAGGCCTTTTGAATTTGTAGATTACATATGTAAATATAATATTTATGGATGGAAATAATACAGTGACAATCCCATAAAATTTCAGTTGACTTCTCTTGTATGGAAATAGCTTGAACATTAAAATTATATGAGGAGGAAAGATAATTTTTTACAATTAATATAAAAATAGTAAAAATTGAATTTTATACTATAACCCAAAATTTCCACTATGTGAAAATTACCATTATGTTACTAAAATATTACTAATGAAGTATATGTATTTTTGGAAGAGCACCCTCAAAAATATTTCAAGACTCCAGAAAATCTCAGTTCATAGAACCATATTTGAGAGTTATGCTTGTCCTGAGTTAAGAAAGATGAAGGACATGATCACTTCTTTTTATGCTACAGGTAAAAGATACATTTTTTATACCAATATTTCTAAGAGATATAAAAAACTAGAGAGAAACAGCCCTGAGTGAGGGCAGGGAGATTTAACCAGAAAGTATATGGTGTGTGTGTGTGTATGTGTGTGTGTGTGTGTGTATGTTTCTGCAGATCCAAAGATTTGAGTCTATTATTTAAATTAATTAATGGTATATTCCTTATTTTATGATATGTCCTTAGACCCAATGGCCTGTCTATAACATTTTCTTTTCCTTCCTAGGATGAAAGCCCCTTAAGAAAGTGGGCTTGAAATGAAGACGAATTGTGTTGCTATTTTGATGTCACACACCTGTAATCCCAGGTAGAGGATTTGAAATTTTGCTTCTTTAAGAATACTACTAAAGAACAAGAAATAGAAACAAGAGTCACTAGGTGGGATGAATTCGATCTGAAAAGATTCCTCTCAGCAAAAAAAAAAAAAAAAAAAAAAAAAAAAAAAAAAAAAAAAAAAAAAAAACAATCAGTGAGGCAGAAAATGATACCAGAGAATAGGAGCAAATTTTTACCACATGCACATCAGATAGAAACCTAATTTCCAGGATATACAAAGAACTTTAAAAACTTAATGCCAAAAAAAAATTTCCTTAACAGTAAATGAAATGGGCTGAGGAACTGAAGAGACACACTTCTTAGAAGATAAACAATCAATCAATCAATTACAAAATGTTCAACATCTCTAACAATTAAAGAATTGCAAATCAAAACTACTCCAAAATTTAATCATACTCCAATCAGAATGGCAGTTACTAAAAATACAAGCAAAACTATATGTTGGTGAGGATGTGGGGAAAAAGGCCCACTGTTGGTAGGACTCTAAATTGGTGATACCAATCTGGAAAAGAATAAGGAGATTCCTTAGAAAACTTGGAAAGAAACCGAAATTCACCCAGCTACCCCACTCCTCAGTTTAGACCAACCACAGCTAAAAACAGTATAATACAGTGGCATATCCACATCAATGTTCATAGCAAAACAATTCACAATAGGTAAGCTATAGAACCAATCTATATACTCTTCAATAGATGAATGAATAAAAAATATGGTCTATATACACAGTGAAATATTGCTGAGCATTAAAGGGAATAAAATTATGAAATTGGGAAGTAAATGGATGGAGATGGAGAATATTATATTAAGGCAAGTAAGCCAGTCCCCCTAAACCTAAGACCTAATGTTTTCAATGCTCAGTGGATGGTGATCCACAATGAATAGAGTGGGAGGTAGCATGGAAGAAATGAAGAAACTTTGAATAAGAAAAAAGGTCAGGGAGGTGATGGGAGATGGTATAGAGGTAGGTAAGATGGTGGAATGAAATGAAAATCTTGTTGTACACAAAGTAGAGTTACATGGGTTTTTTAACTATACTTTCTGTAAAAAAGAGAAATAAAATTTTGTGCTCTATTTGTGCAATATGAAGTGAAATGCATTTTGCTCTATTAGCAAGTTAGAACAAATTAATAAATTAATTGACTTTTAGAAATTTAGGAAAGAAACTTGCCTTTCCCTAGATATATATATATATATATATATATATATATATATATATATATATATATATATATAAACATATGTGTGTGTGTGTGTGTGTGTGTATATATATATATATATATATATATATATATATATATATATATACATATATTCTGTATATAACATGCACACATATAAGGTATATAATTTATAAACTTTTTTCATATTTTATTGATTTTTTTAAATAAATGACAACAGAAGCATTATAATTCTTATTCTATGTATAGAACACAATTTTTAATATCTCTGGTTGTAAATAAAGTATGATGATACAAATTTGTGTCTTCATACATGTACTTTTGATGATGGTCTATATCACTATTCTTGCTAATCCACTTCCCCATTTCTTTTCCTCCCACCACTCTTCTTTATTGAGAATCCATCTATTTCTTTCATGCTTCCTCTCCCTACCCCATTATGAGTCAGCCTCCATATATCAGAGGAAACATTTGTTTTTTTTTTTTGTTTTTGGAATTGTCTAACATCACTTAGTATTATCTTCTCCAATGCTATCCATTTACCTGCAAATGCCAGATATGATTAATAAATAAATTTAGCAAAGTAGCAGGATATAAAATCAACACCCATAAATGAAAGGCATTTCTGTATATCAGTGAAAAATCTTCTGAGAAAGAAATGAAAAAAAATACCCCATTTACAATAACTTCAAAAAAAAAGATATTTGGGAATCAACTTAATGAAAGAGGTGAAGGATCTATACAAGAAAAACTACAGAACCCTAAAGAAAAAAGTCAAAAAAAGACCTTAGAAAATGGAAAGATCTACTTTGCTCATGAATAGGCACAATTAATATTATCAAAATGGTCATGCTACCAAAAGCACTATACAGATTTACAGCAATTCTGATCAAAATCCCAATGGCATTCCTCATAGAAATAGAAAAAGAAACCATTAAATTTATCTGGAAAAATAAGAGACCAAAAATAGTCAAGCAATCCTTAGCAGGAAGAATGAAGCAGGTGGCATCAATATACCAGACCTTAAATTATACCACAGTACCACAGAGCAATGGTAACAAAAACAGCATTGCATTTCAAAACAACAACAACAACAAAACAAACAAACAAAAACAAAAACAAACAAAAAAACAGACTGCCAAAGAATGCTACAGAATAGAGGTAACAGAAACTAACCCACAAAATTACAATTATCATATATTAGACAAAGGTGTCAAAAACATGCACTGAAGAAACGATAGCTTCTTCAACAAACCACAATCTCTCACCATGCACAAAACTCAACTCCAAGTTTATCAAGAACCTAGGAATTAAACCAGAGACTCTGTGTCTAATAGAATAAAACACAGGCTCTAATCTTCATCATGTGGGATTAGGCCCCAATTTCTTTAATAAGACACTGATAGCACAAGAATTAAAATAAATAAAATGAATAAATGGGATAGAATGAAACTAAAAAGTTTATTCTCAGCAAAAGAGACAATCTGTATGGTGAAGACAGAGCCTACATTTTAGGAGGAATTTTTTACCCCTCACACATCACTAATTTCTAGAATACATACAGAACTCAAAAAGCTAAGCAAATAATAATAATAATAATAATAATAATAATAATAATAACAACAACAACAACAACAACCCAATCAAGAAATGGGCCAAGGATCTGAACAGAGAGTTCTTAGAAGAGAATATACAATCAATCAACATTTTTTTATATATATCTGATTGGTTATGGTGCTCCCTTTTCAGGACCAAGCACAGTTCTGGTTCAGTTTCTAAGTAAGGGAGACATGAGCCAAAAGTATTCTCAACTCTCCTTTATAAATTATGAAATACGGGCTGGGGATGTGGCTCAAGCGGTAGCATGCTTGCTTGGCATGCGTGCCGCCCTGGTTCGATCCTCAGCACCACATACCAACAAAGATGTTGTGTCTGCCAAGAACTAAAAAATAAATATTAAAAATTCTCTCTCTCTCTCTCTCTCTCTCTCTCTCCCTCCCTCCCTCCTCTCTCACTCTCTCTTTAAAAAAAACAAATAAATAAACAAATTATGAAATACAATTTTCTATGTCATTTTATAAACATAGTTGGACATGGGAAATATAGGCTTGGAGCAGAGAACATTTTTTATTAGAAACACAGTATAAAAGAAAGATAGAAAAAACATACTTATTTGCACCACCTTGAACCACAAGAGAAATGGAACCTGGAATTCAGAAAAGAAAGATTTAAACTTTTATACTTGGGAATGTGGATGACATAGATGCCTAAAGTGAAAAAGTTATTACAAGCTTTTGAAAGAAAATTTATGTGAGTGCCAGATAATTGTTAACCAATTAGTATCTGCACAGTGTCTTACAGGGGCTTTGTCAGCTATTCACTACAGAAAACTACCCATAGACAGAACTGTATGAAATTTCTTTAAAGGCCATCAATGTATTATTAGCACCTAACACAGGGATGTCAGTCTGGGGAAATATTATTTACTCTCCAGTTTAAAGAGAGTGCATTGACAATACATTTCAGGGGCAACACATATACTTTTTATTTCTTTTATGTTAAGATGCTCTTCAGAAAAAGAATTCTCAAGACACATTTCTTAGAAGGGTAAATGCCTGGAGACTACAAAATGAAAAAAAAAAAAAAACACATCAGTGGCCCTGAGTTACTCAGTAAAGAAATAAATTTAAAGGTTATTAGAAACTGAAAAGAAAAACAAGTAACTATTTCTAAAAATAAATATACTCATTAGTTGCTATCTCCACAACATATCATTAAGTAAACAACAAATTATGTATGAATCTTTTTAGGATTTGGCCAAATTTCATTCCATATGATTTTATATTAAACCCCAAAATCCAGATAATAGAATTCATTATTCACTGCCAAAAATATTCCAGAAGAAAATTCTTTAAGGAGTGGATATTTAGTAAATCTGTCATTTAACAATTTGAATACCATATGATTTTAGGAAATTTACTCACTTTCCTGCAGCCATAGTATAGAGATATTTCTTATTTATTGTTCCTGTAGTAATTTCCAAAGATAAGCCCTAGAATCCACTTTAAATTACCTGCACTTGCAATCACACAAGAAACCTATAATAAATGATGAGGAAAGAAAAAAGGCAATTTTTAAAAATAATTTAAACTTTTTTCTTTTTCTTGAAATCAAACTTTAGCTGCATTTTTTGATCCATTTATCATCTTTTAAGCAAAAAATATATAAAATCCAGAAGTTTGAACTGCAAATTTATACCTGAGATATGTTTATTAACTATAAAAATTCAAGATCTTTAGAAATTAAAGAAATGCATAATAAAAACCCATCATGGTAAAAATTAAGTAATATTGGTGAACATTTAAAACAAATGAATAATAATTAACTCAAAAGAAGATTAAATTTGTATCTATTTGTGGAAACTATTTTGCTATTGAATATACAAAATACTCCCCATCACAGAGACTTACTGAAATTAGAGCATATGTGACCATAACATATAAGTATGCAATGGTACTCATGCAAACACTTGAAGCCGAAGGGCATTGCTCAATACAATACACATCTTGGAAGAGATAAATAATCTGTAGAAAAAATGGTCACTAGGGCCAGTCACATTTCATGATATATCCAGTCTAAACCACAGCATAAAACACTATGTATAAATTTTACATAGGTGCCTTATGCAAGTGGTATTACACATGTGTACATTTTTAGAAAAAAAATATGTAGAACTTATGAGACAATAAAAATCAGAAAAAGCACATAAAAGACTAAATTATACATCCCATGTACAGATAATAAAACTTATCATTATAAAGATGATAATTTTCCCCAAAATTAAACCATATTTCTCACGAAAATTGCTATATATAAATATGAATATATGACAGTGAAGTCTATTTTTATGTATATTCTATAAAGCAATAATTTAAAAAATCTATAAATAAATATACGATAGAAGAAAATATGAGAATAGAAAAAGGGGAAGTACTGGATACTTGAGGTAGAGAAAATTATATTCCATGTTTTTTGGAAATGTTAAACTAAACATGATTATTAAATACAACAATAATGCAATAAAAATTTTAAAAAAATCAACAAGCTTTACTTTAAATGAAGAAACCAAAGCATAATTTTTTTTAAATTCATCTACAAAGTTATATGTAACTTTATCCAAAAACCTTTTCAATTATAAGAGCATCAAAAGAACTTATCATGATCTACTATTCATATATATTGTGAAATTATAATATTACAATAATCATCAAAGAATTGAAAGGGTAAAGTTTCTAAGCTGCAAAGCCTGAATTAAAATGTAAAAGACCGGGCATTGTAAATGTCTAAGCTGCAAAGCCTGAATTAAAAAGTGAAAGACCAGGTATTGTTAAGTTCCTCTGCTACACCCAGAACCTGAAATTCCTGAGATAGTTAAGACAATTCCCTACTGGCCATTTAGCCTAGGGCCCTGTGCAGCTTGTCATGTAGGCATACAAGGCCCGAACCAATCAGTTTGAATGTGTACCTGCTTAGGAGTGACCAATCACCCCGCCCGACCTGTTCCCGCCAATGAATGTGCTAATCATGTATGAGATTTGTTGTTCAATTTTCCCGCGCCTCATGCTGATTTTTTCTGATGTATGCAAAGCCCCTGCCCTCCCCAAAAAGTGTACTTAAGCACTGCTTAGCCTCTGCTCTGGGCTGCTCTTGCTTCTTGAGTAAGCCTAGAGCCTCAGCGCACTGAATTGGATCCTCAATAAATCCCCTTCTGCAATTGCATGAGTCAGTCTCTTGGTGGTCTCTTCCTCTGACTTTTCACTGGACCCTTACAGAATCACAATATAAATAAGATTCCCATATGAATACATATGTATGTAAAAACAGTATACTTTATTGCAATAACAAATTCTGGATAAATCAAACCATAACAAAAATAATTTCAGCAATTTAGATAGGGCCTTTCTCAAAATAAATTTAAACCTGTTAGGGCTGTTTACTGGTGAAGAGTCCTTGCTTCCCCAATGCTGAAGTATAACACCAGAGAAGTGCACCAAGGCAAGTTTAGAGTGGAAAGTAGAAGCTTTATTAAAGGACAGTAGAAAAGACTTCTTCCCAGAGGAAAAAGGGGACCCAAGATGTAGAATCCATGAAAAGGATTTTTTGTAACTAAAGTCTTTTTAGCATTTTTATACCTAGGGTCTTCCTTCAGCTATCCTACATTCCTGTCACATTGCTGTCCTTTGTTCTATTATCTTGCAGTGATGGAATGTAGGTGGAAAGGCCCAAAGTGTGGAGGACATGTGGGCTAAAGGAGTATTCTGGGCAGGAAGGCTTTTGGGATTAGCACCTCTATGTTTACTGTGAGCTGCTTCATTAAAATTTCCTTGGGATGGGCTCAGGGCCTTGGGGACATTTTCAATTCCCCTTATCCTGGATTCCATTCTCATTATGGTGTTCATTCTTGATGTTACTGGATATTAGACCCAATTTACCTAACTACACTAACTACCTATTTGTAAATCTGGCTTCACTACCAAGGATATGGCTAGATAGTACAGTATCCCTCAGTTCACCTAACTTTAAGAAAATAATAATAATAAAGGAAGTAAAAATAAAAGAAATGAAAAGATACTCTTCAGAAAAAGAATTCTCAAGACATTTTCACAAAATGAAAATTAGCTGGCTTAAGAGGAAATTAGGTATCCCAAAATGACAACTCCTCTCCTGCAGCAAAATGGCCCTTGGAGATTTGATTTGATAAGTATTCCACCTGTCAATCTCCAGCATCTGGGCTGCAGAAACACACCTGCTACATAGTATTTTATGCAGATGCTGAGGATGCCCTTTGAGCATAAGGAAGGCAGCAAAGATTCTCTGCCACTGACATGTTCTAGACTTGGTTGTCCAATAGGACTGAGGACATAGTGGCCCAGTGGAGGACTTAAGCCTGCAGACTCCAGAGACTGCCCAGAGTACCAATCTGCTAGCTCCAGTTTTCACCACAGCCAGTCTTGTGATTCCAATAGTCTTTCTCCCCTAGCCTCCCTCACCAGGCCAATGCATACTCACAATTGCCTAGTTCTCAGGAGTCGGGCCTGCTTGGGATCCTCAGCTCATGCCCAGCAAAACAACCTGTGACTCTAAAGTGTGACACTAAAGTCCAGGCAAATGGCAAAAATTTAGGACTCAGGAGATAAGAAGTGAAACCCCATCCTCCTCCTCCCTGATGACACACAGGATTGGACAGTTCTCACAAAATGCTCTTGATTGGAAGGGGCTTCAGATCATGAACATTGAATCTGAGAGAAGTGAGCCTTTTTGGAGTGACAGGGAATATTATCCAATCCAGGCATGAATAAGGGCTAGAATCTCAGGTTTTTGAGTGCTGTTTTTTTTTTTTTTTTTTTTTTTTAATCTGAGAAATGTACCCCAGAGTCTCAGGCTGCTGTTGTTTTAAGGCAAGGTTTTTTTCCATAAGTGGGAACTAAACCAACCAACATAACATTTTCATTTTGAAAGGGTAAAGTTTCTAAGCTGGAAACCTTGAATTGAAATGTAAAAGATTAGGTACTATTAAGTTCCTCTGTTACACCCAGATTCCTGAGATAGTTAAGACAACACCCTACTGGCCATTCAGCCTAGGGCCCTGTGCAGTTCGTCACAGGGCCCGAACCAATCAGTTTGAATGTGTACCCAGTTTAGAAGTGACCAATCACCCCTGCCCAGCCTGTTCCCGCCAATGAATGGACTAATCATGTATCAGAGTTGTTGTTCAATTTTCCCGCGCCTCATGATGATTTGTTCTGATGTATGCAAAGCCCCCCACCCTCTCCAAAAAGTGTACTTAAGCTCTGCTTGACCTCTGCTCTGGGCTCCGGGCTGCTCTCCCTTCTTGAGTGAGCATGGAGTCCCAGCGCGCTGGAATGGATCCAATAAATCCCCCTTGCAATTGCATGAAGCTAGTCTCGTGGTCTCTTTCTCCGACGTTTCGCCTGACCCTTACATTTTAAACTTACATATAATTTCATTTCAGTTTATGGATTATATATGCTTGTATATTATTCAGGAATTAATAGACAATAATGACAATAACTATCAAATTTTATTTAATTTTTTTGATCTCTGTACTTTTTAGGTGACAGGTTGAACTTCGAACTGGGAAGAAACCCCCTAAAGTAAAAATGCTCAATAAAAACAACACATAAGGGGCTGGAATTTTGACTCAGCAGTAAAGTGTTCACCTCCCATGTGCCATACCCTGGGTTCAATCCTCAGTGCCACATAAAAATAAATAAGTGAAATAAAGGCATTGTGTCCAGCTACAGATAAAAATACTTAAAAAATAAGTTACAAGGTCAGAAACCATCTCTACCTCAGAGCAAAGACTGTCCAAGGAAGGGGGCATGACCCTTGTCCTTGTAAAGACACACAGAGCACTCCTAGGCACATACCCATCCTGCTGAGCTGTTTATCTACAAATAACAGGATAAATCTGCTTTACCTGGTGTCCCTGACTCATTCAGGCTAGGTGGGGACCCATAACAACCCCCTAGAAACTACCAATCAGCATGAGACAGGGAAAATACCTGGGATGCCAGATGACCCTTCCAGTAGTTTATGGTGGTTGATAACATTTTGGGAAACCATATAGTTCAGCAAATACTTCCCTAGTGGCCTAAGTCAATTAGTTCAAATAAATCCCCATCTTGTAGTAACCAATCACCCTTACCCAACTTGTTCCCACCAGTGAATGTGCTAATGATGTTTTAGAATTGTTTATGATTTTCCCAAGGTGTGTGATGATTTGCTAAGAGATGCTATGATGTATGTGGGGTACCTGCCTTCCCCAAAGAGTGTACAAAACTGCAGCAAACACTGGGCTCAGGGCCTCTAAACCACAAGTTGCTTTGTGTGTGGAGGACTGAGCTAGCTCGCAATAAACACCTCCTTGTTGCTTACATCAGTCTTCTTCTCTGGTGGTCTTTTGGGGGTCCCGCATTTGAGCATAACAGTCTCTCCTGAAAGCCATGGGAAAAGACAGCACTCCAGTTCTCTAGGAATGCAGTTTTATAGCACAAAAAGTTGCAAAAGGGGAATATCTTGAGAAATTTAAACAGATAAGAGGATTTTGACAAGCATAATACAAAGGCAGGTAGTAGGTTAATGGTCTAATTGGTTCAGCACTTAGGGAGTAAGCTTAGATCACAACATCAGAATTTATGATGCACAACTAAAGTTTCAAGTGAGATGTTATTTGGTCATGAAAAGCCAGAATTTATGAGTCATCACTAAAGTTTCAGGGAGGGTTGTTATCTCATCTGGGAAAACCAGACATGGGTGAGTTCAAGGCACTGGCAGGCATTTCAAGCAAGTTTACAAATCACAGTAATTTATAATGAAGCAGAAATTAACTTTTTATGCCTGTGACGAGATGGCTCCCAATCTTAAAAGGAAATTAGGCTGGATTTTTCACTTGCTATGGCCATAGCTTTTAAAGTATATGTTTCATATTTTAACAAGTATGAGCATTAAATTATTAATATTAATTACTACTAATTTTTAAAAGACTAAGTAAAATAGAAACTAAGATATTTGTTATTAAATGCATAAAAATTTTGATTAATATATTGATGATATAAACATGGAAAATTTTGACAATGATAAAAAGACTTTTAATATAAGGGCTTCAATATTATAAGTCCCTCATGTTCAGTGGGTCAGTCCTTCAATATTTTTTTTTCATTTTCTTTGGTCATTTTGAATTACACTTCTACAAATGTTTGTTAAGTATACAAATTTATGATTTTGTATTTTGGAAAGTAGAAAAATGGCAGATTTGACCTCCTGTCAGGATTTTAAAAATTATAAGCTATGTGAGGAATCTTAGCATTTTTTTTCATATTTGCACACAGTCCAATTCTAGAGAGGAATGAGTTGGAGATATAGTCTACTGTCCTGAGCAGAAGAGAAATTTCCTTAGGCTATTTCTAAAGCTTTTAACTTTTCTAACTTTTCAGAATTTTTGGTAATATGGAAAAAAACATTATTTATTTTTAAGAAATGATTTGTTTGAAATTAATTATTTATCTTTCCTACATTATTTTTCATTTTCATTGATTTTTTTAGAAGAACTAACAGAACAGAATTCCAATAGTGTTCCATGTAAATTTAAAGGTATGTTTCTAATGATCAAGATAGAAAGCAGAAGCAAAACATCATCTAGTTTGATGGTTCTTCCTCAAACTACAGAGTTACTTATTTATTTCTGCCATTATTCACTAGGTTCCTGAGGTTGTAGAAATCATCAGCCAACAAAGAGAAATGTCTTTTTAGTTTGTTTCTCACAACTAATTCAATCTAAAATACACTAGTATCACTGTAGTTTCGGACCAAAGTGTGTTTCTAAATAATAAAAATATGTATACATAAATATATAAATAAATACTATGAAAATATAATATTAGATAGATTTTTTCCTGGATAATCATTTTGTAAATATTTCCCTTTAGACACAGTTCAGGGAACAAAATGTCATAATAAGACAAAAATCTTACATTGCTACACAGAGTAATTAAGGCACATACTAAGAGCTTGGTATAAAACTTGGCAAAGAGACATAAATAACTAAAGAACACCATAGAAAATTATACCTAAATGCAAAGAAGCAAATTCATAGTCTTTAAGTACATGAAGAGATAAGTTATCATAGCAAATTTTATAACTCAGTAGTTGCTAATATACAGAGATAGAGATATTTATTAAGAAATGGATTTATGCAGATTTTTGGTTTAAAAAGGGAAAGATCAAATAATGTAGGTGATTTAAACATGAGCAATAATATTTTTCTGCATTCAGTACCTTTTTTGCAGATATATGAATTATAATTAATTACAACCAGTAAAATGCAGACATAGTGTAAAGATTATTCACTATGAGGAAAACTACTTAAAAAGCGAACCAAAACTTCCATTCTTGTCCAAATGTTTATTCCTGACAAAACAACTGCTTCTTTTGAACCATTTATGTAGCTATGATTTTTTGAAATAAATATTTTGGTGATATTTTTGCATATTACTTAATGTATTTATGCTTCACATTTTCTCTTTTGTCTTATTTTACCACATATATTCTGAAAGAAAATATTTCTAACTCCTAAACTCCCTTGATATTTGAGCTATCTTTTAAGTTTTAAGCTTAAATCATTTCTATAATGAATACTGTGCTTTCAGTAAAGAATTACTATTATTATGCACCTGGCTTATTTACAGGAGTTTTGTTGTGTTCCTTGATTTTATTTACAGGGAAGTTTAAAAAAAAGTTAATGTTGAACCAAAACACAAAGAAAACACTACCAACTCCAATTTTAAATAAAATTAAATCAAGATTGTATTGTGTACACAAAAGCTGGCCAGGACTGTCTCTTACAAGATATCATGCTAGAGATCATCCCCCTGATCTTCAGGAAACAATTTTTACAGCACAAAAAGTTACAAAGGAGGTGAGTGTCTAGGGTATGTACTACTAACAAGATTTTGACAATCATAATGCAAAGGCAGATAGCAGATTAGGGATCTGCATGGCTAACATTCCAAGTTAGGAAATAAATTCAGCTGGGGCTGGGGCTGGGGCTCAGTGGTAGCTCACTAGTCTGGCACATGTGAGGCACTGGGCACTGGGTTCAATTCTCAGCTCCACATATAAGTAAATGAAATATAGGTCTATCAACAACAAATATCTTTATCTTTATCTATCTATCTATCTATCTATCTATCTATCTATCTATCTATCTATATATATATATATATATATATATACCAAATAATTGACATGGACTTTGATCTAATTTGTTGTGTACTTTAGCCCTTAAGATTGAAGTTGGCCAGGCATAGTGGTTCATGCCTCTAATATCAGCTGTTTACAAGACTGAGACATAAGGATCGTGAATTCAAAACCAGTCTCAGCAGTGGTGAGGCACTAAGAAACTCAGTGAAACCCTGTCTCTAAGTAAAATAAGGGTAGGGATGTGGTTGAGTGGTAGAGTGCCCCTGACTTCAATCCCTGATTTCCCCCCCCCACAAAAAAAATGGGGCTGGGTAAATTGCTCAGCTTGTAGAGTGCTTGCCTTCTAAGCATGAGGCCCTAGGGTCAATCCCCTGTAAAGAGAGAGAGAGAGAGAGAGAGAGAGAGAGAGAGAGAGAGAGAGAGAGAGATTGAACTTGCATGTAATTTAAATTCAAGTTAGTCCAACTTTTATTTTTTCCTTCCACACCAGAAGAAAAGAGTTTCTTTAAATGTTTGGAAGATTCTGTGGGTTATTCATTTATTTATTTTTTATTTACTTCTTTTTATGTGGTGCTGAGGATCAAACCCAGGACCTTGCACATGCTAGGTGAGCACTCTATGGATGAGCCACAACCCCAGCCCCTTCTGTGGGTTATTAATAAATTGGTCTGACCATAAATAAATAAACAATCAAATATATTAATAAATAAATTAACCTTCAATTGATGACCCATTACAGTTTTTAAAATTTCTTAATTGGGACACATAAACCTCATTTAGGAGAGATTCATTTTTTTTTTAATATCACCTACTTTCATTCTACTTTCTTCTCATGTGAAAATCTCAGAATGATAAATTAAAATATATATTTTTTTAAATGTCCTTCAGTTCTTGTAGAAAATCATAAATGATGCATCCATTTGAAATAAAGCTTGGGAAAATAATGATTGATAATGCTGAAATTGGAGTTTTGATATGAGATAAAATTTCTTAGTTTGCCAATTGTATCTAGGTGATTGTCTCATAAATTTTAAAGGAAAAAAATCAAAAAAATAGTACTCCCACCATGTGGTATGAGGAATGATATCAGAAAAAAAAAAACTCATTTTAGTGTGCCATCTCAGAAATTTACTAATGGTTTAGGCAGAACACAGAGCAAAAAGAATTTAGAATAGGCTTTGGAAAAGGCATCTAGACTACCATGTGTGTTCACTTTCATTCTTTGAGTGACCCATCCTTTTTTCTTCAAATTCAATCAGGAATAACCCCTGGGACAAAGGACTTTGTTGAAGGTGTTCTTACAAGTGGGCTTCAAGGTCTTTTACATTTTAAATAGGCCTTAATGGTGCTCATTAACATCTTCCAGTTAGCCACCAGGTGTTGTTGTGTGAGGCCCATTATCCACATTACAAGGTCATTCTACTATCTATTCTATTTTATATAGTTATTCACTGTGAACAGAGAACCCTATATTTGGATATGTGAACAGAGAGCTAGAAAACTAGGGGTTTATTCTGAGACCTATGGAGAGCTAAACTGAAGTTCTGGATTTCAGATTTTTGTTCTCATTTGAGATATTGCTTCCCCTACATTTAAAAATCTCAGGACTCATGAAGAGAATGAGTTAAAAGCCAGCATTATCAAATTTTTGAGGCCCTAAGAAATTCAAAGGGACCCTGTCTCTAACTAAAAATATATAAAAAGGGGTGGGAATGTGAATCAGTGGATGAACGCCTCTGGGTTGAATTTCTGGTACCAAAAAGAAAACAACACACAAACACACACACACAAAATTAAACAAACAAACAAACCCTCATGAGTAACAAGCCCTAAAATCAACAGCCTATCTCATGCATGAGTACAACAAATAGATTCAGGGTTCTCTCTTAATATTTATCTCAGTCTTCACTACACAATCTGGAGACATGCTGGACTCATGGCACATGGAAGCCCACAAAGGGCTTTAGAAAGAAGCTGAAAGCACCATACAATAATGGAACAAAATGCCCAGGTTTTCAACTGCTCATCTAAGCCTCACTAGACTAGTCAGAGGCCAGTGAAGGATAAGCTGTCCCACAGAGACCCTCTGGCCACAAGATTCTGGAGTGGACCATGAGGAATCCCTAGTTATTACTGCCAGTTTCCACCATTGCCACTCTTCTCAGCTTTAAGCCACCTTTCTACCCAGTATCAAGATAAAAAGGCACACTTACCATTTTTTGGCTTTCAGGGTTCTCAGCATTCTCTCTGTGATTTGTTTTCAGATTCTGCATAGCACAGACACCTGGGCTCCAGATTCAGGACAGAAAGCCTACAAAAAATTGAAAAAATGGCGGGATCAAGATGCCAAGGGAACAGAAGATTGTGGAAGCCTGCCCCCTCATCACCGGCTGCATGAGGATTGGACAATGCTTACCTAAGAGACTGATTGGTCAAGGCTTCAGGCACTGCCTCCAGCCTGAACCAACTGAGTGCAGAATCAGTCTGAATGACCGGCTGCTCCATTGTCATTGTTAAAAGACTACAGATCAGGGCTGAGAATATAGCTTAGTCAGTAGAGTGCTTGTTTTGCTTATATAATTCCATGGATTCAATCCCCTGCACTACATACATACACTCCCTCAAAGTAAAGGACTTTGGGGACTAGGGTTATGGATCAGTGGTAGAGTGCTTCCCAAGCATGAGTGAGGTATTCAGTTAAACACCCAGCACCACACTAAAAAACCAACCAACAAACAAACTACTAATGGTATTGTGTCCATCTAAAAAAAAATATTCAAGAAAAAAATAAAGACTTTGTAGTGGACATGTGCACCCTCACTACAGAACCCATAAACACTTTTTATATATAATTTATACATATATATCTTCCGACAGGGTATAAAATTCTCCTTGATGGCTTTTCAAATAACTTATATTACAGATATGCTTCACAACCCTGAAATTCTCCGCACGTCACTTATTATTATTATCATTATTATTATTATTGGGTTTGTGAATGTGGTTATTTTAAGGCAAAGTTTTCTTTTAATACTAGAACCTATCCCAGAGGGAAGTGCATTGACATTTATAACTGTTTATAAGGTTAAAGCAATTTGTGAATAAATATGTCTATATTTTTATTTATGAAAATGATATCACAATTTCTTTATTTTTTTTTAACTTTTCTGTTCTTTGTCTCATAAAAAAACAGTTTGACCTTCAAACTCATTAGCAATGTCCCCATATCCCTTCCCCCCAAAAAAATGACTCACATGTATAACTGAAATTATTGAGACTAATAAATGTTGGATCCTTTATTTTAAGTAGTGAAGTCTATAGTTTTTTTTTTATTTTCACCCTCATATGAAGCCAATTTTTATAGCTTTCTTGTTGTGTAACAGACCTCTAATATTCTGCATATTTTACCCCAAAATCTGATCACTTTGGACTATTGATGTCAGGTTGGAGGGGATCTCAAAGTGGTCATGCACAAGGCAGAAAATGGATATAGTAAGATGTAAGAATGGAGATTGCTGAGTATGTAGATTTTGCATTACAAAATAAGTATTGGTGGACTATATGGGAGTAAAGAGAAAAAGAGCAATGAAAAAAAAAGAAAAACTTGAGCAGTAGAGGGGTTCATATGTTGCAAGTCTACAATGATGGTATGAATGTAGAGGCATAGTGTTCTTGGAAGCAGCAATAAAATTTGGGGGGAAAGTAAAAGGAAATTTTTGCACAGTTCCCAAGTAAGAGTGCCAGGTGAATGGGTTCTGTGTTCAACTCTTCCCACCTAGGAGTGGAATTTACAGTTCATAGGGTATGTTTCAGTAAGTAGTAAAACACCATTTCCATGTACCTTTACACTTTGTCATGGCTACAAGCTGACTTTGACAATTCCAGTCACATTACATATTTGCAGTTGTTAGTTATAAATTAATTAATTAATTCCATTATTTATTTGTTTCTTTTTTAATTTACTTTCTTTAGTTGTCATTGTTTTTTACATTACTGGTGATTATATAATTGCATAAGTATTCTGAATATAAATTTTTCTTAAATATTGTTTTATGTGCATATTCATACATTTATTTTCATTTAAATGTTTTTGTTTTTGGCCAAGCCTAATTTATAATAGATCTCAATCTTTGTGTTTGAAGACTACATAAAATCACATTATTCCAAATAACTCAAGGATCTATCATCTTGGCAGAACCCTAATCACCCACTAAAGTTGACCCAGTCTGGGTCAATTATAAGCTGTGTCAAAATCTTTTTTTCTTATACAAACCTTAGTAAAGATTTTCTCTCTCACTTTTATATATTAGAGAGCAGACTAACTTTCCAAAGCAACAGTTAATTACCCAGATGTGCTTTTCAACTAGCTCACTATTATTTTTGAATTATTTACATCCTTGACACTAAGAATGTCACTGATTACTTTTTTATTTTTGCAAGCTCGCTCTCTCTCTCTCTCTCTCTCTCTCTCTCTCTCTCTCTGTCTTTCTCATATTACAAATTGAAATCATATATGCTTTTTTGCTAGGAAACACTCTCAGCCTTTAATAAAATATTCTATAAAAAAGGGGTCTTGCTGATTTTCTTACAGCCTCACTAAGTTGCTGAGGGTGACTGACTTTAATGTTTTGGAATAAAATGTTACAGATGTTAGTATTTATATATATATATATATATATATATATATATATATATATATATATATATAGTGTGTGTGTGTGTGTGTGTGTGTGTGTATATAATTGAATACTCACCAGGAGTATATACACAATACAAGTAAAGCAAAAGTGAACGAAAAAAAATGGAATGAATGAATGAATATATAAATAAATAAAACAGATGAAAAAGAACAAAGATTTTATGTGACTGGAATTGTCAAATGTTGATTGTGGCCTCACAAATTTGTAAAGCTACTTGGAAATAGTTTTATACTACTTACTTAAACTACTTATCAATTCCACTCCAAGGTGGGAAGAAATAATCACATAATCCATTCATCTGACTCTTTCTTTTGGGGACTGTGACAGAGTTACCTTCTTCTTTTGCTTCTACCTTATTTCTGCCTCCAAAGAATCCCTTATCCTCATTCTACTATTGATCCATCAGTAGACGTTTTAAATATGAACCGTTGAGCTTGTCATTCTTTCCCTCTTTCCTTCACAGCATATTTTTTTCTACCACTATCTACTCCACAAATACTTTTTCATAAATACTCACTACTGCATGCTCAGCATCCTGCAATCTCACATCCTTAACCATCCCAATCCTGCCTTTTCCATGGATCACTTTGAGATCCCCTCCACTCAGATAGCAGTAGTCCAGAGTAAGGTAAGGTTAGGGTGTTATATATTCAGGTTTTTAGAAGTCATTTACATAATAATAAGCCTATAAAAAGTGGGATGAATTTTAGCTGAGGTTAAAAAGAAAATCTACAGACTGAACTTTTAAACTGAATTGTCTAAAATTCACTAATCTCAATAATTTGGAAAAAGAAATTCTATTAAAAGAAGAGTAAAGAAAGAACATAATACATAAAGTGACAAATTTGAAGACACACCAAGTATATATATCCAAAGACTGTCATATATTGGTGCTTTCAAAAGACAAATTAATTTGAAATAAATGTGGTTAATGTGAGATGTAGTAATCATTTATTAATTTTATATAATGGTAGTATATATGTATATATATATAAAATGCATCTCATATAATTATATGTTGCAAGAAATGAATTCTACAGTAATTTTCTTTAATTTTGCTAAAACACTATAAATACCTAAATCTGGGTATATGTATTACCAAATATTCAGGATACATTTTATATTTTATACTTTATAAAGTTTATCACTGACCAACAGACTTTTTTTTCAATTTGTAAAAGGAGTAGTATTTATTGCCAATTAGAACATACTGCCATCATTTATTTTTCATTTTTAATTAATTTTTAATTATATATGACAGCAGAATTCATTATAATTCTTATTAAACATATAGAGCACAATTTTTCATTTCTCTGGTTTTATACAAAGTATATTTACATGAATTCATTTCTTTATATATGTACTTTATATAATAATATACATATTACACCATCATTTTTTAATAAAGTTTTTTTTTGAGAGAGAGGAGAGAGAGAGAGAGAGAGAGAGAGAGAGAGAGAGAGAGAATGAGAATCTTTTTTGGAGACGGACACAACAAAATATCTTTATTTTTATGTGGTGCTGAGAACTGATCCAAAGTCCCACCCATGCTAAGTGAGCACTCTACCACTAAGCCACAATCTCAGCCCTCCACCATCATTTCTAACCCCATGAACCCTCCCCTCCCAACCCCTAACAGGTCATTTTGATACACACTGAAGTATGCTATGAAGTTATAAAAAAGAAAATATACCTTATATTAATATGACTAGATAGACTTTTGTAACTAATACATAGCATAATATAATAATAATAATAATAACAATAATAATAATAATCAACAACTTTCCATTTAGAAAACAATAAAGTATACATCTGGTACTACAGAAATCTTTTTTAAAAATGACATATTTTCAAAAAAAAGGAATTATTTCTGGGGAAAAAGTGGTATTCTTGCTTTCTTAATATCAAGAGTAAATTATTTTCAGAAGTAATATATATTTCAATATAAAAATAAAATAGAACAAGGTTCCAGGGCACACACCTCTAATCCCATTGTATAGGCAGGCTAAGGCAAGATAATCCTGAGTTCAAAACCAGCCTCAGAAACTTAGCAAAGCCCTTAGCAACTATATGTGACCCAGTCTCTGTGTGCCACTGATTTAAATTTCCAGTAAGAAACAACCAAAACCAAAAGAATACAGAATATGGATGAGGACACAAAACAAATTCTCATGAAGTAAAGATGGAGTAGAAATTGCTGTTATTTCTTCATGAAAACTGTTTATGTATATATGAAGTACTCCTCACCAAGCAGCATAGACCTGTAGAAATTTTAGTATGTGTGTACCATGACAGTGTATAGTTATATGATAGCATAAGGCTAGCACTATACTTGTCAACACAGTGGAAATCTGGGGCCTAGGAGGAAAGAGGAGGTACATTCAAAAATATAAAAATAATAAAGCTTGAGAAAAATTGATAAATAGAGCCCAGAAATATTTTTTATTTCATTAGAGTATAAAATACCACAAAAAAGTATTATACTGAAGTTACATCTGTTAAATACATTACATGTATAATGACTTTCAAGGAAAATATGTAGAACTTATCACAAACTAAATAAAAATTACAAAACACATAAAACACCATGTGTGCAAATAAAACTAATCATTACAAAGACAATTATTTTAACTCAATTTAATACGTAATATTTTCCCATCAAAATTTTAGCATGTTTTTTTTTTAAAATAAAATAAGAGAGATAGATGTGGTGGTTCACAATTGTAATCCCAGCACTTTGGGAAGCTGAGACCGGTGTATTGTGAGCTCAAAGCCAGCATCAGCAAAAGTGAGGCACTAAGCAACTCAGTGAGACACCATCTCTAAATGTTATACAAAATAGGTCTGGGAATGTTGCTCAATGGCTAAGTTCCCCTGAGCTTAATTCCCAGTACCAAATAGAAGAAAAGAAAAGAAAGGTCCAAACAAAAAAAAAATCATCTTGGAAATAAAATATAGAAAGTACCTCAAAACCTTTAATAAAAAACAAATAATATTGTTATTTTTATGTGATAATTTAATTATATTGCAATAATACATAAGAATAAATCATAACATGAATCAAATCTGAAACCATATGTATATCAATAGTATTGTTAAGAGCAATAGAAAGGCATATGAAAAACCAACCATATGAAAAATAACATTAGATTGAATGAATGAATCTATCCAACATAAAGTTAGAATTGGGACCTAGTGGCAAAGTTCACTGTAAGAGTTTGTGTGCAGAATGTGAAAGGTAGTCAGTTCACACCTTAACAACACTACAAAAGGCAAATGTTAAGAGGGAATGATATTGAAAATAAAGCAGAATATTAAAATGAGACACTCTCTCTCCATCTATAGATACATTTAAGAAATAACTGCTATGAGTGTCTCTTTGGTAAAATTATAATGAGTAGAGAGATTTATATACACTGGATATTAGACCTGTCTTGAGCAATGTACAACATTTGAGACAAAATTCCCTATTGCCATCATCACTTATAGTAAACAGAAATTTGATAGAGGGGCTGAGGATGTAGCTCAGTTTTTAGAGTGTTTGCTTTTTATACACCAGGCCCTGGATTCAATCTCTAGCATCACAAAAAAAGAAAAAAAAAAGAAAGGAAGGAAGGAAGGAAGGAAGGAAGGAAGGAAGGAAGGAAGGAAGGAAGGAAGGAAGGAAGGAATATGGGAGAAGTAATTTAAAAAAATGTGGTGATAGCTAGGAGCCATAAAAGCCTTTTCAAGTGTTTCATCAGCTGTGATCAAGACACAGAAATACCCAAATATCAAAGCTGTCAATTTATCTCAAAAAAAAAAAAAAAACAACCACAACAACAACAAAAAAAATCTGCCAGGATATTTTCCCAAATGCTGTTGCTGACAGATGAAATTCACTCTAGCTTGTATTTTAGGGGAAATAAGGAGGAATACAGTAATCTACTCTTAGCTTGAGTGAGATTTTAGCACTTCCTGAATCCTGCCCCAACCCTGACACATTAGTAATAATGCCAGAACTACCAATTGCTCCTAGAAAAAGTTGTGTGTGTGTATGTGTGTACTGAATATCTCAACTTTAACATATTGTTTACATTACTATGTCTCTGATACACTAGTAATAATTCCAGAATTACCAATTGCTCATAGAAAAAAGATTTTGTTTGGTGTGTATGTGTGTGTGTGTGTGTGTGTGTGTGTGTGTGTGTACTGAATGTCTCAAGTTTCATATATTTTATGTTACTATGTCTTGAAGTTCCAAGCTCTGGAACAAAAGGTGACTGAACTTATGTAAATATCTGTAGATTTCAAACAAATGAATTTACATCCTTCCTCAGCACTTTTATGAACTATGATATCAAACAGTAATTCAGAAAGGAGGTTAAAACCAATTATCCCTGTTTATTCCAACAAATCTTTACATAATAGTCCTACATTGGTTACTTCATATAAACTATTCTCAGGGATAAATTGCATCAGTCAAAGAGATTTTTTGTAGCCTGAGCAGTGTTGTTGAAAATATTATTATAATAATCTGAAAGAGCTAGGTGTGGTTGCAAATATACTAGCGGCTGAAGAGGCACAGTCAGGAGGATTGTAATTTGAAAGACAATCTTAACAACATAGCAAGGCTATAAGCAACTTAGTGAAATATTAGTGATATATCACCTGTCTAAAAAAAAGGACTAGGGAGATAACTCAGTGGTTACCACCCCTGGACTTTAATTCCTAGCATCAAACCACACCAAACCAAACAAATATCTGAAAGATAGTAGGGACTCCAGAGTATATGTGTATATGTATAGATACAAATTTTGGTTAAAATGTAAAATTAATAAAGATACTTTTGAAAAAACTATCATGGTTCTTAAAAGCTAAAAATACAAATGCCATATAATCCACTAATAGTAATATTTAGAAGCAGAGTATTATTGTGAATGTCTGTACTCCCAGTGGCTTTGGAGGATGAAACAGGAGGAACTTGAGTACAAGACCAGACTCAGAAACTTGGCAATGGCTTAAGTAATACACTGTCTCATTAAAAGAAAAGTGGATGTAACACAGTGGTACAGTGTACAAATAAATAAAAATAAACAACAATACTTCATTTAAAAATGCCCTATAACCAAACAATTATAATTCTGGATATATATCTAAAGAAATTGGAACATTTTTGTTAAAGAAATTTCTTTATTTCCATTTTCATTGTAGGTTTATTCACAGTAGCTAATAAAAGGAATGAAATGAAGTGCATTTTAGATACAAGGTATTGATGAAAAGGTTCCTTTTATCTAGTTGCCTTAAAGGCTGCATACTTATAATTCATACTGCTCCCTAAAAGGCAACACTGAGATACTGATTTTTCTGAATACTCCAAGAGATTTTGGTACCTCTGGGCAAACTGTGTAAGACTTTTCTAAAACTAAGGAATAGGTAAATATTGGGTTTGGAAGGTGGACAACACACAATAAATTCCTCAAGGGAGAATCTTAACTCAGACACTGTGATAAGGTGTCTGAGTCTAGGGAAGAAAAAGGAAGTAAAATCAGAGTTTGAGATAAAACTAGGCTCTCAGTTTCACTGATTACTAGGTCATTGATTTAATCCAAATAGATATTGGAAAAGGGTTAAGGCTACCAATTAAAATTTATATAAAACAGGTATTTAAAACATACCAGGAAAGAGCTGAAGGTGTGGCTCAGTGGGACAGTGCTCCCCTAGCATATATGAGACCTTTATTTTAATTCTCAGCACCACATATAAATAAATAAATTATGAGTAAATATTAAAAAAAAAAAAACAGGTAAGGGTCCAGGGTTGTTACTCAGTGGTAGAGTCTTTGGCTAGTATGCATGAGGAAGTGTGTTCGATACTGGATCCACATTAAAATAAAATAATAATAATAATAATAATAATAATAATAATAATAATAATAATATTTTGTTCATCTACAACTAACAAAAAATTATTTTAAAAAATTTACAATAGTGCCATGGCCTGTGACCTTCTCATTAACTGTGTTCCAATTAAGCCTTTGCAATTGAACTTGCTTGTAATTTAAATTAAAGTCCAGTTTCTTTTTTATTTCCTGCCACACCAGGACAAAGGAGTTTGCTTGAATAATAGGAATCATTCTAAATGTCACTTTAAAAAACATGTCTTACATGTGTAAAAACTCACTTGAAACCAAAATTTGTGGCACAGACCATAACCCCTGTGGCTCAGGAAAATTATACATGGGTATCATGAGTTCAAAGCCATCCTCAGCAAAAGCAAGGCTCCAAGCAACTGAAACTTTCTCTCTAATAAATAAAAATAAATAAATAAATAAATGGGCTGGGGTTGTGTCTCTGTTCCCTTGAGTTAAATACCTGGTATTAATGATAGACCCAAACTGTTTTTTTTTTCTCAATATTGGGAGCCATCTTGCCACAAAGCCATGAAAAGATAATTTCAGCTTTACTATAAATTACTGCAAATTCTGAACCTGCTTGGAATGCCTGCCTGTGCCTTGAACTCACTCATGCCTGGTTCTCTGACCAGATAGCAGACCTCTCTGAAACTTTAGTGATGCCTCACAAATCTTGGCCTTCCCTGGACAGAAAAACGACCCTCTCTGAGGCTCTAATAACCTTCATAAATTCTCATGTTGGGGCCAGCAAAATTGTAAACTACCATTAGTGTTATGCTCATCAGCGTTCTGTTATCTGTAACCTTCCTTTGTGTAACTTTCTGGGCTATAAAGCTGGGCTGCAGTAAAGCTGCTTCTGCTGTCTTGTTCTCACGGTTTTGGGTGGGAGAGGCAGCCTGGTCGAAATAATAAGCTTGCTTTAATTTGATTTTAATTGTAGTCAGTGGTCTTTTCTTGTGTCCTGGTCTAACATTTTGGAGTTCCTCAGTGAGATGACCCTGCCACACTAGACCACAAGACCAGACTTCTGGAAATTCTGAAGCTGGCCTTTGCTCCAGGTCTCTGTGCTGGAGAGCCACTCTAGGGTGCGAGTACCTTGAGATGTTCTAAGGCCTCGGAGTGAGCCTCAGTCCCTGGAGAACTGCAGTGAACTGCCGCACTAAAACTATTTGCAAGCACCTGGATGAGGAGGCCTCCATAGGTAAGTGGTGCCTTTATGACATCTGGAATCCCATTAAGGGAGATCTCATCTGAAGATAGAGAGGTGGCCTGGCGAGGCTCACATATACTCCTGTCCAGGACAGTAACGAGAAATCATTCTGTCCTCTGTTCTGTTCTGTAGGGAATTCCTCTGGAAGGGTAGAGAGGTGACAAAGGGCATGCACCCACTCCTACCCCGGAGCTTTAGCAAGACGTTGCATTGCTCCTCTGTTTTTCTGTTTCAGCACTGGGTTTCTGTTTGCTTGTGTTTTGTTCTGTGTTCTATGTTTTTTGTTTGTTTTTGTGCCTTTTGTTGTGTAACTTCTGTGTTAAAAAATTAAGGATATTGGACATGAAAATGGGTAATAAAGCAAGTAAGCCTGACACTCCTTTGGACTGTGTTTTAAGGAACTGCGATGAACTTTACCCCCCTTTGTTAAGCAGGATGAGAGAAGCTTCTATCTAGCTGGCTGCTTGGAGCACCTCCACTGCAGAGGGCAATGCCTGCTGGGGATCTAAGAACTGAGTATCTCCCAGATTAACAAGTGAACCTCCTTTAAAACCCCTTGTCCCTCCAGATTGAGAGAGTCACAACCTTTGGGGCAGAATCCCCTGTGATTCTTCTTTGTTAGCAAAGCAATAAACCTCCCTTTTTCTTTTTCTCAAAACCCGTCCTCATTATTAAATTGGTATTTATTGGCTTCAAGGTAAGGAATGGAACTTTCAGTTACAAATTATGACACCTCAGAGGGAACTCTAAAGAGCCCTGGGGAAATTTTTGAGAGCTGACTACTGAAATGTTAGGAAATATGAAGCGTGTCTGGGGTGGAACCAAACCAGAGGAGCTAATCCTGTAAGTAAAAGGAGGGACTGAGGGACTCCCAGAAGCTGCCAAAGCCCTGTTGCTTCGAGGAATTCCCTCCTTCCTTCTCTGCACTGTAAGGATTATGTCACCTCTGTCTATTTAAAAAAAAAAGAGAAAAAGAAAAAGGGAACACTAAATGCAGTAAAGTTGCCACTGAGACACTTGATTTTACATTTCAGTTTGCCCCTGTGTGAAAACACCTGGTCCCCTTGTGGGGACATCTATGGTACCACTGGTGTAGGAGATTTTTCTCTTATCTGCTCTGTTTTAAAGGTTTCTGTCTGTCAGCCATAGTCTGGAGCTCCTTTCTGTCTGTCCCGTGTCTTTGTTTCTGGCCCTTTAAGACGTGTGCAATAATGTGTTGATATTATAAATTGTTTTTTGGGAATGATCTTGGCTGAATGTATGTCTAAAAGATGATGTTTTATTGTAACAATCTGGTATCTGAATAGGTTTTTGAAGCATTGCACAATCTTCCAGTTAAAAGTTGGGTTTAGGTGATTGTTTAGTTTATGATTTCAGATAATTCATGCCAGAGAACTTAAATACTTAGGATGGAAAACTAAAGAACTCTACTTCCAAGTTGGTAAGTAACTTCACAATCATTCAGTTTTTTTCACCATTTTTTTATTTGGGTAGCCTGGAAAAATGTCACTATGTGTACCAGTGCATTAATTTGGACAAGGATAGTAAATCATAGTATGGTATCTGTTGACAAAACAAGATGTAAAGATATAAAATTTTGTGAATTGTATCTTAAACTTGTATCATAATTTTCAACATCCGAACCTGACCTGAAAATTATGACTTATGGTTAAAATGCCTTAGTCCTGAAGTGTCTGCTCAGAATAGCAGTCTTTCCCTGCTCCTTCCAGACCTCAGTCAGGACTTATGTTGAAATGCAAATGAAAGAAACCTGCAAGCTCAGTAGGAGGCTGATCTGAGGCCTAAGGGGAAAAAAAGTAAATTGTATGGTATTTACAAATTAATGGCCAGTCATTTTATCTAGGACTCTTGGGTTTTTTTTCTTAGATTCTGTATTTTTTTGAGCTCATGATTTGATCCTACAGACCTAGGTTAATGTTTTTCTGATCAGTTCTATCTTTAATCAATTGTGGAGTTTTTAAAAATTGCAATGGAGATTTCACCTGCAAAAAGCTACAAGCCCTTTACTATTGTGTTATGTGTGCACACTTGTGTTTTGTGTTGTATGTGTATATGTACATATGTCCATATATCATATATATGGTATACAAATTTACATATATAAAGAGCGCTCATAAAAACAAATTTTAAAAATGGATCCAAAGGTCTTTAATTCATGTGATTTAAATGGTTCAATTTAAATTGGATAAAAATATAGAAATAAATGTCTTTAATTTTAAGCTTACAAATTTTTCTAGGTGTTCAAAAATTAATAAAATATTAATGTCTATAAAATGTCTAATATGTCTTGGTTCTAGGACTTTTCTTTCAACAAGAAAAAAAATGGTTAACACTGTTCAATACATTTGTCTAATATTTTGATAAATAAGTAAAGTAATTTGATATGGGATTACTCATTTATGAGTACTTTTGTTAGATAGCTGATTGATTTACTAAGGTCTGTATAAGTTTGTTTTTATAATCAGTCATGTGTTAAAAAGACAAAAATTTCTTAAAACATAAGTTTACCCATAACATTGTGTTTATTAATTTTTATTTTTTTCTAGAGCAAGCAACCATAAAAATTAAACAACTGGTTAATTAAGAACTGTTATTTTAGAGCATTATACTGTCTTTTCTTTAAAAGCTAAACTTGGTTAATATAGAAACAACAATGTAATTGTGATGCTATTAATGTGCTCATATATTCCAGGTATACAAGTCTATAAGGTAGAAGCTTTAAAAAGCATTATATCAAGCTGGTGTTCTAAAGTTGTATGCTAATTTAAGCTTATATATATATATATATATATATATATATATATATGATTTATTTACCTGTTATCAATAAGATATGTAAAGTTTGATATTACTTTTTACATTGGGGAACAATTTAAATGTATTTTTAAGTTGATGAGAGCCTAATTTATGTAAAGGTTAATATTGTAAAGCACAAAGTATATTGCTACCTTTCCACAAAAGGTTAAAAATTTTCAGCCTTTCTTTAATTCATGTTTTAAAAGTGATGTCATATGGTATCAGCTAATGTTCATGTGATCTCAAACAATTTATGTAAACTTTGTAAAATGATATTTAAAAAGCAAAGATCAGCTTTAGAACTAGAACACTTAAGATTTATAAGGAGCCCTGCCTTACCTGAGATAAGGCTCTGTGTCCCATCTTTCCACATGTGAGAATGACTATGAAAGCAGTAGGCCAGATTTTAGTTCATTTATAGTTCTGTTCAAAAGTTGTTTTTTTTCTGTCAAGATTACTAGGATCTCAAACAGGGGATGTAATGTGTAACTCAGCCAAAATTCAAGGTAGCTATTACACAAACTAAATATGTTTTTACTCTTATGAATTTTATTTTGTTATTTCCTTATAAATGATCTAAAGATTCCCTGTTAGTGTTTTGCAGAGGTGTTGCTTTAAGGACACAACCTGGGTTAATTTAAGATAATAAGCCATCACACCTACAAGACAGATAGGATAATACAGGCCCCAATTAATAAAAGAAGATAAATAATTATAAAGTTATAGACATTATATCCCAGTACTCTTAATATAAAGCTGTTAAAATTTATTTGCTGGATGTTTAATGCTGCAGTCTGGCTGGGCACAAATCACGAGCCACTGAAGCAGGAACAAACTTTATTTCTGAACTCTACCAGCACACTCCACACAGGCTCCCAGAAAATCTGCCCGAATGCCACTCGGCTCCTCCAGGAACCAGCAGCCGGAAATATCCCTCCTCTGGCACTTCCCCAACCAATGGAAACTCTCTGGGAATCCCCGCAAGAGCTCAAGTGGAACTCAACGAGAAATCCGTGAGAACTCGCTGGCATCACCTCTCAACCACTACTTCTGGCAAAAAATGCCACAAGTCATCCCGACTCAGCTGTGGCCCTCAGCAGTTTAAGATTAAGTTTTAAAATTAAAGTTAACCCTGAGGCTCACCTTCCAGTTCCATGCAATTTCCCTTCTCTCTCCCTTTCCCTCCCACCTATCATCCCTGTTTAATATTAATCTTCTTCTCAGGCTCTTCGTCCCTACCCTGTCCTTGATTACTCCCCTTATATCAAAGAAGACATTTGGCATTTGTTTTTTAAGGATTGGCTAGCTTCGCTTAGCATAATCTGCTCTAATGCCATCCATTTCCCTCCAAATTCCACTTGAATCAAACTGTGAAATATGGTATATTAAGAACTATGTAATGTTTTGAACGACCAACAATAAAAAAAAAATTAAAGTTAAATGAAAAGGGCCAAGAAAATCAATATTTGGCTCTTGCCCTCTGAGTCACTCTGAATCCAGGGAACAGGGGACTTCTCTAAAGAGCTTTGCAACTCTGGGACACAAAACCTCCTGATCAGGGAGATTAATGAGACCACTGGAGAACAGAAAGCCAATCAGTGCATTTAGTATGAAGAGGAGGGTCATCAGAGAAAGGAGACATCCCTGATGCTTCCAAAGGAAGCCACATGGTCAAGAAAGACCTGGACCCATCCTAGCGCAAATGGCACTAGCAGAACTGAGAAGCTGCTCTCAAGTTTCCCCAGGAATGACTCCCACAAAAACACAGCTGACTGTTAACAATAGATACAAATAAATGTCAGTTTGGCTGCTTCATCTTAAACACTTAGCAAAGACATTAAAATCAAAACACAGGCATTCCTGGGCATTTTAAATAATAATAATAATAATAATAATAATAATAATAATAATAATAATTTAAGTTATACACTTCATGTTAGCCTCCCAAAATAAGTAAGACTGGAGGCTACAAATAATAATCCTCAGAGAGAATCGCCTGATAACTATAAAAGAGACTATCAAGAGGAGCTGCCAGAGACAGAAGTTTTTAGCTTAAGGCCTACAGATATTCCTAAATTACACATGTAGGCTTGGTGTTTGCTAGTATGATTATCCAGCCCTGAGTAACAGAATTAAAGGTTTCTCTATTAGACACAGAGGTCATACTAGTAAAAAGAGTTTACAAGATCAGATGACATGTTCCAGCTGCTGCAACAATTATTCAGTACTCAGGGTTTTTGTTTCTCTCATAGAAGCACCCTTCCCCAGATGACTTCACAACCTGTTCTTCCCCAACCAGACTTCAAACCGAACTGACTTCTAAAAGGAAACTCATATCCCTCATGCTGTGCTCACTCATGTCACCCCCTCTCAGCTCAAAAGAAGCCAAAATGAACGATATCTGTCTTCTTACAACAATGGAGCCAAAAATAAATAGACTGTCAATATATGTAATTAATTAAGTCAGATCAAATAAGGGAGACAAGTTTTGGGTGAGTTCTAAAAAGTTGGAGATTGTTACCTGAGGGATTAAAATTCCCTCAGTGCTCTTCCCCTACCCTATAAAAGATTTGAAAGGGACACATAACAAAAGGGAGCAATGATAGACCCAATGTGATCTTTTCTCAAAATTGGGAGCCATCTCGCCACAAAGCCATGAAAAGATAATTTCAGCTTTACTATAAATTACTGCAAATTCTGAACCTGCTTGGAATGCCTGCCTGTGCCTTGAACTCACCCATGCCTGGCTCTCTGACCAGATAGCAGCCCTCTCTGAAACTTTAGTGATGCCTCACAAATCTTGGCCTTCCCTGGACAGAAAATGACCTTCTCTGAAGCTCTAATGACCTTCATAAATTCTGATGTCAGGGCTAGCACAAATGTAAAAAATTACCATTAGTGTTATGCTCATCAGAGTTCTGTTATCTGTAGCCTTCCTTTGTGTAACTTTCTGGGCTATAAAGCTGGGCTGAAGGAAAGCTGCTGCTACTGTCTTGTTCCTGTGGTTTTGGGTGGGAGAGGGAGCCTGGCTGGTCAAAATAATAAGCTTGCTTTAATTTGATTTTGATTGGATTCAGTGGTCTTTTCTTGCATTCTGGTCTAATATTAAAAAAAAAGAAAAAGAAAAAAGAAAAAAGCTTAATTGCGGGCAAATAAATTAAAGAAACAAACAAACAAACAAAATAAAACAAAACAAACCCTTAATTTTGAACGGATTCACTATACTATTGTGAGGATGGCCTTAGACCTGGCCTAAACAACTCCATTTTAAAAACATCAGTTTGAAACCTTCAGTCTCACCAGGCATGCCCCTCAACCTGAGAAACAGAGTGAGGCCTCTGGCAAGTTGTCCTCACCTAGTAAGAGGGAAGGATGAGAAGGCCAGCGTGCAGACCACCAGAACAGATGTTTCTGGCCCTAGAGTAAATGATGTCATGGAAAAATCTGGTGGTACCTAATAAGGATTGAAAAGAAGGTAAAAAAGCCTCAAAATTTAGTATAAATAATAGAGCAAATGAACAGGTGTTCAGCCAACTCAATCAAAAATGCACTTGAGCTCCAGAGGCTAATGAGGACTTACAATGACATCTCATTACTTCTCATCATTTGCATTTCCTCACCACTCTTAAACTCTACAGAAACATAATGACCTTAGTGAAAGGAGGAAAGGTAAAAGATTATATGATGTTTTTCTCATGTGATGAAAACTTGATTTCAGTGAAAATAAACCCAATGGGGAAAATAAAACCAAGAGGCAAGGTGTCTCACACACCCAACATATATATTTTTATGAATAAAAATTTCATCACAATTACTTTAAAATTTTATTTAACTTACTGCTGTCTGGACTCATGAGAAAGCAAATTGTATTTTAATCATCTAAGCAATGTCCTAAGGCAGTAATATTTTCCCAGACGGAAAAACAATATAACACATGAGTACAATTTAAAAATTTCTATTAAAAATTAAGGACAGCTTAAATCAATTGCAATAACCTAAATCACTATATCCAAAATATTATTATTTTGACAATATAAATTAACTAATAAATAAATGTATTTTTCAAGTTTCATCCTAAACTTCACTCTTGACCTCTCAGAGATATCTATGTTCACCACAGCTATATTCCATGTTTGAGATCTATGAATACCCTGACTTTAGCAAGGTGAAAAAACTGAACAACTTAGTTCTGTGTCATAGGTTATGAAATAAACTTACCAAATATCATTCTCTCAGGGCCAAACAACAGCAGAGACTGTGCACTTTGAGAAAGCTGCCATCTACAACTCAGAAATATACAAAAGTTCACATTGTTTCTCACAGGATTCTGGGCACAGATCCATTTCCATTTTAGATATCATAGTGCAACCAAAAGAGATGGGTATCACAGGATAAAAGACTCTAGGTCATCAGATCATCAGTAACCCAGAAACTAGAGTCTAAACATTTTAAAGAAAAAATATTTTGCAGTTTTGTCTTTAGACATTAGGTTGTGATTTCAATTTTCTTCTTTGGTATGGGGTATTGTGAGAATATCATCAAACATTAAAGGCTTAGAAGTGTACATACATTTCTATATAATTCAATAAAGCCTGTCAAGAGATTAAAGTTTAAATTTAAATTAATAAAAATTTAACCACTACCTATAAGGCAGAACGTGTTTTCCACATAACTTCAGTTCCACGTTTGATTGAATCCTGGCATTCAGCCTATGGTTGGTGGACTAGTTATCTATCACTGAATAAGAAGAAACTATTTAAAAATTATTGTCTCATGTGTGGGATTACCATCAATTAAGGCTGGTTTCATATGGGATCTTTTTACTGCATGTAATTAGGTGATAGTTGATAAGGATACTGAACTTCAGAGGGAGATATGGTTGCCAAAAAAAGCATCCTTTATCTCAGAATCAAATAAATTAAGGTGGGCTCATTCTCATAGAGGTGACAGTGTGGTTAAAGCAAAAACAAAGTATTCAAAATGTTTCCTGACTAATACACTTTCATAGTCAGAGATTTACATAAGTCAAACACATAAAATAAGAGCTCAGATCCAAAGTTTGGGAAATATACTCTGCACTTTGGCTACAAGAGGAGTAAAAACACATTGTCAACTTTATGTGTACAGATAAGGCTAAAGAATTGCTAATATGTTGACACTCAGTATCATTTTGCCTTTTGTAATAGATGAGGTTTACATAGCTGTTCAGTGTGAAAGAATATTTGAAAGGTCTCACAAATATTAAGCAACTTTACTGGAATTCAGGATCAAATATATGTGACCCCAAAGCCACAACTCACATCCTTTAGACTACATGAATTTTTAATCTTTCATTATTGTCTTAGAAGTTAGATGGTGGCACAAAAAAGCAGGACTTATCCTGGGGAGATACAGACCAGAGGACGAAGAGCAGAGTGCAGCCCTGGGGGCCTCGGATCCTCCTTGTGACCTTCTCCACTGACTCCACAGGCTTCATCGATGTCTTCATTGGTTAAACAGCAGCAGTCCTGGCTGGGAAACACTCAGAATGAGTTTCCTCCTCAGACTCTTCCCCACCCTGACCCCATGGAAAAGCCTTAGGGGGATGGGGGAAGAAAACACTACTGCCCCAGGGAACCATGAAATAAGGGGCAGCCCACAGCAAGGGAGTGGGCAGGACTGCCAAGACCACCCACCCCCAAGAGCAAACGGTACAATGTTGGCTTCCTGGGAGAGAAGCCCCCACCCTCTCCACCACCCCACTGAGGGGAGGTTTGAGGAAAGAAGTGTTTGAGAGCAGCTAAGAGACAGAGAAGGAGTAAAACCACCTGGAAATCAACCCACGCCAAGCACAAGGTATCACCAGAGGGGGCAGCCGGCAACCGTACCAACCCTCAAATCGCCTACCTCCCCCTTCCTTCCCACACTGAAGGCCCCACAGGAAAACACTAGGGGCTCACCTGCAGGTACAAGAACGACTTACTTCTACCTCAATTGTTTCCATAAGATAATCTGCTTTCAACAAGCAATCATAAAAATGTAAAATGATAAAAATTATTGCAAAAGAGGACCAACGTTGACGAATGTCTACTACCCATTTTTGAGGTTTACGATAAAGCTTGTGTGATCAAGACAGCCTGGTATTTGCTATAGACACACAGAGAGACTGTAAAAACAGGTCAGCATTAACACAGGAAGCTAATGTTATACGAAGTTGCAAAGGTAGTCAATTGAATAAGGAGAAGTTTTTTCCACAAACCATGCTGAACAAATGATAACAACTGGATGTCCAGATGCAAAGAAGAGATGAACCTGGACCCATATCTCACCCTTCACATAAAAATAAGCTCAAAATGGATCACAGGCTTCAGTGTTGAACTATAAAGCATCTAGGAAAATCTTTTTGTGATTTTGAGTTAGGTAAACAGTTTTCAGACCCTACCCCAAAAGTAGGATCCACAAAAGAAAAAAAAAACTGAAAACTTTTATCTGTATCAAAATTAACTTTCAGACACTGATACAAGAATAAAAAGTCAAACAAAAGACTGACAGAATATATTTCAGATTGAGACTTATATTCAGAATACATGAAAAACCCTCAAACAATAATAAAAAAAAACTACTTTTTTTTAAATAGGAAGAAGAAAAGATACAGGGGTGTCATAAAACGCTCAGTGTTACACAAATTAAGGACAGTGTCACTCCCCTGAGTTCTGATGAGGCTGACTCCTTGCTACACAGTAAGCTGAAGGTTTGGTTTTTCAGAGGCAGAGTAGGTTTATTTATACTTGATATCCAGAACAGTGCTCCTTCATTTCAGTGTTATGTCTTTAAACATAAATATGTTCAACATTATTAATTAATAAGGGAAATTTATAATTAGGGAAATTCAAGTCAAAACTACCAGGAGATACCATAGACTCTCTGAACTGAATGAATCCTGAAAACATCAAGGGTCTGGCCAACTCCCGAGCATGCACACAGCCACCTCCACCTGCACAATCACTTGTGAGGTTGGAGCTTCCTAACATGCATCTATCAGGGCTCAGAAATGCCCCTTCCTGGTATTACTAACTGAAACTTGCAGCCACACACACTCTCACATACAAATGTACATAAGTGTTAATAGTAGCTTTATTTATAATCCTCCAAACTGGGAAGAACCCAGCTTTTCTTCTGCTGGTGAATGGGTAAACAAACTAAGTATCCATACAAGAGAAGGCCACTCTGTCATTAAAGGAAAAACCTCAATGCCTCATACAATGTGCATGAATCTTAAATGCATTCTGTAAATGAAAGGACCCAGATTCAGAAGACAGCATGTAAGACTGCATGTATACGACACTTAGACAAACAAAATTATCAGGACAGGTCAGTGGTTACAAAGGTTGGCATGAGGACAGGGTTCTAAAAAAAGAGAAGCAAATGGGAATGTGGGGGTGACAGCTGCTCTGTATCATCACTGGGGAGGATTCATGACTCTATGTATCTGTCAAACTTATAGAAGTGTGTTCCACAAAGAGTCAATTTCACTGAATGCAAAGAAAACTAATAAATTACTACTGTTAATCTGTCTCTGAGAAAACAAAACCTGCAGCTCACTGCGGAGCAGCAAAAAGTCAACCTAGTCAGAAATCAGGGGATGACACTATCCTTAATTTGTATACCACTGAGCAATTCATTTAGAAAAGGAACTTGTTAATGGATGACTTCTTCCCAGTTGGTACCTGGAGGTTCCAATGCTCTTAGACCAGCTCATTCCCAGGGAAGGTGCCATCTGCTCCTAGTAGCACACTGAGTCAAAACCCTGCGTTTCTGTGTTCTAGGACAGGACCAGCCATCGGCTCTTGGTTAGCGTACTCACCTCCTTGGAGAGCTCCTGGCTCTGGGCACAGACCCTTCACATGTAGAACCTGCCCAGCTGTCTGCTCTCCTGCTCCAGTGTTCACCCCTCCTCTCCACTCCCTGGAGCTCAGCCCAGGTTCTACTTATGCAGGCAGGTCTTTGTGACACACTGCTCTAAAGCTACCAGGTAAGGATCTCAATGTCTATACTGCTAGAACAATCATCAGAGTCCATCACAACTGTAATTAACTAAGAAACCAAGGAACTGGGGAAGAAGGAACCGCCTACATATCCCTCACCATGATATTTTTAGCAGTTAGCAAAGGACCCAGCAAAAAGTGAGGATCGATAAATACTTACTGACTGAATGAATGAACAAGCAGGTTTATTTTAGTGTTGATATCCAGAACAGTGCTCATTTGTTCCAGTGTCACATCTTTAAAAGTAAACCCAACAGTTCATTGCTGGCTCACATTCAGCTCCAAAGGAGCTCTTTTAATTAATTTCATGTGTTAATCTGGCTGGGCCAGGGGATGCTCAGGCACTGGTCAAACATTGCTCTGGGCATGTCAGTGAGGGTGGTTCTGAATATGTGGACCAGTGAGCAGATTGCTCCCCTCCTGTGGGGGGGGGAGTTGAAGGCCTGATAGAAGAGAGAGCTGATGTGGCCACCTGACTGCCTGAGATGGGATACCAGCCTTTCCAGTCTTCAGACTCAAAAAACTCACTCCTTCTTGAG
Organism: Spermophilus citellus; assembly: GCF_964194105.1. Lineage (NCBI taxonomy): Eukaryota > Metazoa > Chordata > Mammalia > Rodentia > Sciuridae > Spermophilus > Spermophilus citellus. Next base: position 638,519 of record NW_027672876.1, on the reverse strand, counting down.
TTTTCAGAATGCCAACTTTCAGACTAACACTTCAACTACCAGCTCTGTTGATTCTAAGGCCTCTGAATCCAGATTGGAACTATCTATTGGTTTTCCAGGTCTGTAGCCTACTAATGACAGAAGCTGGAACTTCTAACCCTCCATAACTGTCAGCTAATTCCTTATAATAAATATATTTTTTAGTAGTTTCTCAGGAGAACTCTAATATAGGACTTCCTATAAAAATTTTCCCTTACATTAGTTACTTTCTTAAATTCCTGACATACTTGGACTTTTTTAGGCACACTTTGTATCTTGTACCCACAACACATCCATTTTGCTTCCTACCATCTTTGTAGTGCTGCCCCCACTTCACTGTGTCCAAGTACTGAATATGGCCCACTGTGTAACTTTTTGGTTTGGGTTCTAGGAAGAAACAAACTAAACTGCTCTCCAGGGACCTGCTAAACCTACACAAAAACAAACAAAACAAAAAAATGTGTTATCATTAGGAAAAGGGTACTTTTCAAATGTGGCAAAACCTAGTGTGGTCACTTCAGAGGAATAGTGGGGACTCAGTATTTTCTTTAGACTTCAGAGGTGCTATAGAAAAACAACCCTGTACCGACCCGGTATTCCAACTCCAAGTGCAGGGGTCACACAGTTCCTTAGCTGTCATGCTCCTGGTGAGTACCTTAGCGTGTCACCACAAAAAGCTCAAAGGCAAAGATCCCTCCACACACCACCTCACCATCACTGTCTCTGGCCCACTGTAATGTTGAGGGAAGTGCATCTTCTGAGAAAAGTCTGTTTTTTAATATTCATAATAGTTCTATTTCATGCCAGCAAGAGCATTTCCCCAAACCATATATTTCCAACTAAAAAGTTAAATATAATATATATGATAGCGAAAACTTGAACAAAATGTGGCTCAGTACAGCCCTGGCCTATCATGTAAGGCCCTGAGTTTGTCCCCTAACAACACAAAGTAAATGATTTAAAAATTTTTTAAAAGTTGGACAATACAAAAAAAAAAACTAAAAATATTTGCAGCTATTTGAAATAAACAGCATTAATTCTTTAAACACTTTTTCAATTGAAGGTCACGGTTTAATCCAACTAACCGCCATAGGCTCCCAACACTTCCCCAATCTTCAAATGATGTTAGGTCCACTATTTTTGTTCAAATAATAGGACCAGATAACTCTTTCAATCGGAGGCAAAGTTATATTTCATTAAATTCATTGATCTTTGAGAGAGAGTGTGAAAGGAATAAAGAAATAAGGATAGAAAGAATTCACTGAAGACCACACACCCTAAGCAAATGTGTGTCTCCAGCATGTTTTCTGAGATAAACTCTTCAATCATGTTTGTTATTAAATAGCACCAACATGCACTGACTCAACACAAGGCATCTCTTTGTTATGGACTTGGGAGAACATAGTGTAGGAATGCGAGGAGGAGCAACCAGACAGGACTCAGACAGGAGATCAAGCCAGGTGGAAAGGAACAGAGAAAGGTTCTGGGACTCACACTCTGAACAGGAAGGCAACTCTCCCACTGCACTGCACTTGGGACTCAGAATGTCCTCAAGTGCACGCACACATGCACGCACTGTGCTTTCCGGTGATTCTAAAAGTGAGAAGAATACTTAAATCTTTAACTCCCTGAATGCTAAAATTCCAGTTATTTCCCTGGCCTATAGCAATGCAATATTGCTGCAATAATCATGGAATGTTACTGAAACACAGATTTTAGAAGCGATTTCTCATTCTGCTCTAAATATACAAAGATTTTGATTTGTCATGCAATTGTTTACCCCTTCCTAAGTCTCCTAACTAGCGCAGTAAGAAGAAAAAATAGTTTTTCTCTGAAAAACTGTGTGCATCTGGTGAAATAAAATGGGGGTAGAAGAGAAAATTTTGGATACAATAATAGCAAACCAAAATTACTGATCTACTTGAAAGCAGTGTATTAATTCAAGCTGTTCTACTTCCAAAAGTGGATAAAGAAACAAAATTCTCAAGTAATAAACACAGGGGATCATATGCGAACCCTGAAAAGTATGACTAAGGAGTGATATAACTGGTAGCTGTTTTTAATCAGTGGCTTTCTCCTGGGATGTGATGGTTACAGGGATGTAAGGTATTTATTTGTCTCATAAATCAAATATATGTGGTGTATATGCTAATTCATTTTCTTCTTCAAACACACCTAAAACTTGAACATATAAAACCATCTAGCTATGGTCCAAATGTCTGCATTCCTCCCAGGATTCACAGATTAAATCCTAGCCTCCAATGTGTCAGGGGTGGCCTCTGGCAGTGAGTGGGTAGAGGGGCAGAGCCCTCAGGAATGGGATATTAGTGCCCTTGCAAAGGAGATCTCAGAAGCTGGCTCATCATTTGCTACCTTGCGAGGACAGAGCAAGAAGTTGTCAGCAATGATCTTCTGTGATTTATCAGAATGTGCCTTCAATACACAAAGACTGCTGTTGCAGGTTCCATCTTGTTGCTGTATGATACATGCAGGCTACCGCAAAGTCACCAAGGTGCACCCACCCAAAGTACCCTCAGATAAGACACTGTTTAAGTATCTATACTTTTTTCTACATTCATTATCAATCACCTTGATTTTAAGAAGTTTTAAAAATCAGATTACACTTAGGCTATGTTTTGGATAAATGTCCCATAAAGGCCCATGTGATAAAGGTCAGGTCCCCAACTTGTTGTTACTGGGAAGTCACAGAACGTATAAAGGTGGGACCTACTTGGAGGTCTTCAGGTCACAAAGGGTGCCTTTGAAGGAGACAGTGGGACCCTTGCCCCTTCCTCGTCCTCTTTCACCACCAGGCCATGAGGAGAGTACTTCTACTTTGCCACCAGTCCCACCAGAGGCCTACAGGCAATGGGTTCACCTTATCAGGGACTCCAGCCTCTAACTGTGAGCTAAAGTAAATCTTTTCAAAGTTGATTAGCTCAGACATTTGTTATAGTGACAGTTGACTGACACCAAGTAGCATTACCAAATTATCTATTTTAAATATTGTAGCCTGAAATGCCATTACCATCTGGTGAAATTTAGCATCAAAACAGTATAAATCTAGGGGCTGTGCAGGGGGCTCAGTGGCAGAGTACTTGCCCAGAGCATGAGGTTCGCTTGCTCTAAAGAGCAGTTCTGAGCACTGAGTACTTTCTGAAATCATCAAGAGTGCATGCTGACCATCTCTTCATTAACAAATTGTTAAATTCTCTAAAAAACCCAGACTTTAAAATTTAAGTTCCTACAGAAGATGAGAGTAAAGCAGAAAAATTGAAGTACTATTCATTTTTAATCAATATATCATGTATTCTTTTGGAAAACAAACTTAGATTCTATCTTGTTTTCTTAGAAACAAAATCAACCCAATCGTTATCTAAAGCATATGGGAAAAGAAGAAGAAAAAGAAGTATCATTAGTACTTTCAACCAGTTTGGGATGGAATATTACCTATTAGTTTAAAAGAAAAACCAAAAGAACCTAGTAAATGTACTTGAAAATTAAAATCAGGAAAAAGTTTGCCCAAAATATGGGATAATATGTGTCCCTGAATTTTTGCCTAGTGACTATAATACTTTCACATTTTTATGAACTGTCTAGCCCTTGCTAAAACATAGTCCAGAGATATGGAACATGAAAACAAAAAGAAAAACATATCCAAAGAGAAGAAGCATTTTGAAGAGTCAGAAACTGTTTGAGCCTTGCTTGCCCCAGAGCGTGTGGTGGCAGCCTGGGTACTTGCTGGCGGGAGTGAAGGGACGAGGAGTCCCCCGCCTCCAGCACCAGGACTCACTGTCTGAAACCAGAGCTGGGACAGGGGCTGGCCTATACAACAATAAAAGAAAGATGAAATTAAAAATGTGGGGGAGTATGCTCACTGGAGCACACAGAGCTAGCCGCGGTGGAGACAGCAACTGACCACTTCAAGTCAATATTCAATCTAAAAAGTCAGCAGCTTGCAGGAGGAACTTTACCTTTCCATTTGCAGCCCTCATAGTCGGTCACCCTGCGGACAGAATGATAAGGTGATCAATAACCCCTGAAGTAAGAATAACAGAGTTCCAAAGGGGGGGGGGAATAAAACTCAGTGCTCACAAGAAGGCAGCAAACCCAGAAGCGGAGTGTGTACACATGTATAAGCTAAAGTAACTCACCAAATTGCTAAGGCCTTAAAACATGCATTTGTATTGTCCAGAGAAATAAGGGCAGGGGCAGAATTGACTTTTTAAAAAGGAAATAACTTAATGAAGAAAGGCATAAATCCAGTAAAACAAGAAAAGTCAAGGGCCTTCTGCAGGATGAAGCACAGTAGGCCCCAGCACGAACCTCCCCTGTAGCAACTGGCCACTGACAGAGAAAAATGACAACTGGATTTTTACAGACACAAGGGGGCTGCAAAAGCAAAAAAGTGAGATGAATTGAAACTCCAGAGCTGGAGCTCTTTCAAAGTGAGGAACAAAGTGACTGCTGGTTTCTTCTCAGGGGTCATTTGTTGATTGGGGACACAGGCTAATTCTACAGGTGCAGACTAAGAACTGGGACTTGGCTGCCTTAAGGGACTGTACCAAGGGAGCAAAGCAGCAAGGTTTGTAGGAGTCAGTGTGTCCCTTTTACGGAGCAGAGTGCATGTGTGATGGGTCCTGAACACAAGGTTCATTTTCCCTAAGGGACTTTGCTAAACTGTGGGCTTTGCTTGGAAGCCTGAGAGACCAGGCCAGGTGTGTCTAAAGCCACCTTGAGGGCTCCACTGGCGGCATGGGAGAGAAGAATTCTGCTAAGCCAGAATGCTTGCTTTAAACACAGAACTCCAGGATATGTAAGGAATCCAGGCCAAAAGCACCGCACATTAACATTTCCCAGGGAAGTGAATTAGCAAGTCAGAGCTGAGCAGAGCTGAGCAAACCAACCATGCCAAGCACAGACAGGAAGCAGAGGCCTTCCCAAGGTCAGCAAGGACCCCAGCCCAGCTTGCTCTCACCTGTACCAGTTCCTCACCAGCCTGGCCAAGCAGGGAGGGGGAAAGCCTTCTCTGCCACCGTGATCATCTATCACCATCTGACATACCATTAAAAAACTGTTAGATAGGAAAAGGCAAAGAATAGGAGATTAGTAATCTATAGAAAAGAGATAATTAATATAGGCTGAAATTACCCAGAGGTTAAAATCACTGTGATTAAAATATTGGAGAAAACAGATGTATATAAATGGGTGAAAGATGGAGAATTCCAACAACAAATGGAAGCTATAAAAATCAGCAATGAAAATTCCATAAGAGAACTAAAGAACATAATTATTAAATATGAGGGATTCTGGATGCATTCACTACTATCCTGATTACAACACAGACAGGACAGAAATTCACAACACACAGAACCTGACCACAAAGCAAAAGCTGGGGGCCTAGTGGGAAAATAAAAATTCAATACACATTACTACAAGACCATAAAGGGACAGAATTTCCAAGGGCAGTTGGAGGCATGTCGCAGAGCGGAAGATGAAAATGCACACCCCACAGCCCAGCAACCTGGCCCCTAGCAAGCAGGCTGCAGCTCCTCTCCCTACTTTACTCCTAGTACAGGTTCAATGGATGCTTGAGAATGTTCTCAGCAGCACAGCATTGCTTCATGAAGTAAGACAGCTGTGCACATTTCCAAATGAGTAACAAGACAACAGAGAACTGAATGATGGCTCACAGAATAGAATTCTGCCCATGCACTAGTGAATCATTAGCCCCGTGCAACAGGACACACCTAAAGGGCAGTGTTACACACAAGGTGCTGTAGGATGACACCAGGGGTGTGCCACCATCCACACACAAGGGCAGTTTGCTAAGTGTAAGCTGGATAGACCTGGGGGACCCTAGGCCTCAGATCATTTTAGAAAAGTCGCTCTCTCCCAAGGTCGAGGTGGGGTTTTCCAGAGGCCACATGTAGAAACAGAGCTGGAAATGCAGCTGTCCTTTAAGTCCAATATTTAAAACCATTTGCAAAGAATGAAAGAGCCACTGTTTTAAGTGATGGTTTTGGTTTTTCATTCCCACTTATTTCTGGCTTGGATAATATAGGTATTCTTTCATCAAAATTTTATTTATGTTTGCATGTATAGTTTTATTATTATCATTACATTAAAACACTATATAAAATTATCAATTTAAGTTTCAAATACAGCTAATGCTGATAGATATAACCCACATAAAAAACAGCTCTTTGGATCCTCAATAAATTTTGAGTTTAAAGGGTACCTAGGATGAAGGTGCTTGAAAATCATGGCTTCAGAACAAACCCTGAACAGCTGATCTGCACACCTCCTCCATGCTCAAGCCACGTGGCTGAAGAGCAGATTCACAGGGTGCTCACCCATGGCTGGCAAGATTTAGGAGGGACACACAGGGTTCCTAAAAGTGCAGATTGTTTTCTTTAAAACAAAATCAAATACAGATTTGAAGCAAATATGGCAAAAAGTGGGTGGGTACGTGTATTTGCCTTTTTACTTATTTCACTATATAACTGAAACACTTGCGGGTAGGGAATCTATCACTTGCCCCACAAATTCATTTTCTCCAACTGTATATTTCCTTTAGTGCCATTAATTTTCCCTGTGAATCCCACTAGGTCCATTGGATGAGGTCTATTTCTCTCAGCAACTTCACACACACACTGACTAAGAGTAGACCTAAAAAGTTTTTCCCCCTTTTCCAAATGAATATGAATTTTTTTACTGATAATCTTTCAGAAATCGGAACCCCACAGATGAAATTATAGATTTATGGAGAGGGAAAAGGTGACCTCAGAGACTCCATCACATGACATAATCTGATGCAATGTCCTTAAAAAAGAGTCAATAAAAGGGAATATCAACATTATTTGAAAAGATAGAAATAAAATAATCAAAAGTACTGGTTTAAAACAGATCCTTTTCATCTAAAACTATCTTTCATGTATATTTAAATTTCTCTACACATACACACACACACACACACACACACACACACACAAACACACACACACACAAACACAAAACCATGGATGAAAAAGGCTGACATGATTAAAGCAATACATCTTACCAACTGTCCAAAATGACAATGTTTTAAATTAAAATAAGTAGTCATCCATTAATGAAGCAATAGTTATTGAGTCCCTAATGCCTAAGAACATGGGAGGATAAAACAGGCATTCACTCTGTTCATTCCAACAGGCAGGCAGGACGTCAAGGAAAAGAGAATGCACACAGAAATATTCCAGATCACGATAGATACTAAAAATTCAGGAAAAAAAGAAGTAGGGTGATGTGGTTTTGACTGGACAGGGAGACTCCACAGGGCTCAGTGGAGATGGAGAGGGCAGAGGCAGCCCTGAAAAGGACACTTCGGCCATGACAGGCTGGCAGCCAGCCAGACACCTGCTGGCTGGACTCACCTCCTTCAGAAGGTAACAGGGCTGTGAGGGAGGAGCTCGGAGCAAGGGCACAAGAGGGAGACAGCAAGCTGAAGGGTGGGCAGGGAGCAGACCAGAGAAACTCAGGGGGTTCAGCAGGGCAGCAACATGACCTGATGCTTGGACTATCTGAAGACAGAGGGACCCAGCATCAGGAAGGCAGGCAAGGAGGCCACTACTGTGGTCCTTCTGCCAAGAAACAGTGGGTAGGGGAGCAACCATGGAGGGGAGGCAGGAGGAGGAGGACAAAGGAGCCCTGGGCTCAGGAAAGGGCTGAATACAGCTTAGCAATCAACAGCAATGCCCATATTCTTTTTTTTTTTTTTTTTTTTTAAAGAGAGAGTGAGGGGGGGGGAGAGAGAGAGAGAGAGAGAGAGAGAGAGAGAGAGAGAGAGAAATTTTAATATTTATTTTTTAGTTCTTGGCGGACACAACATCTTTGTTGGTATGTGGTGCTGAGGATCGAACTCGGGCCGCACGCATGCCAGTTGAGCGCGCTACCGCTTGAGCCACATCCCCAGCCCTTGCCCATATTCTTAACAAGAAAATAATGACTTCCGCTTGGGAATATTATGTTCTCAGTCTGTTTTAGCTATTTTCTTACAACGGTACAGCAAAATACACAAACTCAAAATAACAACGATTTCTCTTTTGTTCTGTCTGTGTATTTTGATCTGCTCTCTCCTGGACAAAAGGTGCAGATGGGTCTGTCCCTCCTCACCTCTGTCCTCACCCTGGACCATCTCCAAGTCCTGGGTAGGTTCTTGTGGAAATGATGGTAGAAACACAGGAGGACAAATCCCACTTTAAGCCTCTGTTTGACAGGTCACTTTTGATAATGTCCCACTGACCACAGTAAAACTCAGGGCTGAGCCAGAATCACATGGCATTAAATACCCACTTCTCCATATGATGAAGACCATGGATACTCAGAGGGACACAGAACACAGGTAGTAACCCAGCCAACACAGTGTCAGTGTGGTTGAATCAAGACATGGTGCACTAGAAAGGCAATGACATTTAGGATCTTTATGAGATTAGGATAACAGGATAGAGAAATTGGTTTGAAGTTTAAAAGAAAATGATAAAGTCTGAAGACACCAATGAGATCAATAGAGACTAAAGATCACAACCAACCAGTATACAGTTCAAAGAAATTTGTAAGAAAAGAAAATAAGTATTCACTTATTTTAATACATAAAATTAAGCAATTTTATTTCATAAAATTAAAAAATAGCAAAATCACTCAACAAAGTAAGAGGCTAAATATACTTTAAAAAGTTTCATAGTTTAACAAGTATATAATACTCTTACTAAACATTAAGAAAAATAAGACTATGCTTACTTGTCCATATCGCTAAAAGCTTTACCACTGTTTGCTATGCTTAGAAAATATTTCTTAATAGAATGAATGTGCTAAATATGCTCTGCTGAGGTCATAGAAACACACTGTTCACCTGAGAGGAGGCAGAACTGAGTCATGAAGAGTTTTCAACGCTAAGCAGAGAAATCTGCATTGGTTATGCAGCTTACCACAGGCAAGAGGAAGGACCTGCAGAAGGCACTGGGCAACTGTGCACAAAGGAATCCAACAGACCGACCAGGAACAGGTGAATACAAATTCTAAATTAGTAAAAGAACACAAGAACTAACCCAAGAAACAGATGGAATATCTTAGGAGTAATATAATAGGAGAGAGTCAAAGAAAATGCTAGAATCCAGCCTAGGGCAGTGCTTCTCAATCTCAAGGACATGAGGGTCCAGTTACAAAGCAGATTCTGAGTCAGGAACCAGAGATTCTGCCTCTTCATGGACCTCCAAGGTGGGGCGAGCACTGCTAACTTCAGATCACTTCTGAGAAGAAAGGACCCAGAGAATGGAGCCATTATGGAGAACTTCCTGTGCAGCAGCTTTCCCAGCACTCCAGACACTGCAGGAGCATCTCATCACATGCTCTTCCACCACGCCATGGCCTCCTTCATGGCATGCACCAAGCATGACTTGTGTGTCCAGTTCTGATGTTCTGTTCAGTGTACCTCCTCCCACTTAACATGGTGCCCTACTTGGCGCACCACTTGAGCCCTGATGCTTAACTTCGCATGCATCTGGCACATGGCCTGCACCGAGGATTTAAGAAATGAATGAACAGAAATACTGGTAAAGAAAGGGCACCTGCGTGCAAAGAGACACTCCTGAGAACAGACAGAGGCTCCAGGTGCAGATCTGATGGCTGTATTAATGTGCACAATGGAGCCATGAAAGAAAATAATGTAGGGGACACACAAAGAAAGAACATCCAATGAAGCTCTCGGGGGTACTCTGGAGAGAACCTAGGGGAGGGGACAGCAAGGAACACAGTCAGCAGGAGGTTCTCAAAGGATGAAAACACTCAAATAATGAAAAAAAAATTAAAACACAGCCTCTAGGCCAAGGCAGATGGAGCACTGAGCACAGCACAGGCTAAGCCTCCTGCTGCAAATGGGAAATTCTAGGAGGTTCAGGAGGAGCAGGAGACAGGGAGGAAGGGAGGAGACAGCACTCCATGTTCACACCCAAGGCTATCTGCTGCCCATCTGAAGGAAGATGCAGCCTAGTGTGTTTGAAATGCCTCCAAGAGCCAGGCTGACATACAGAAAAAAAATGAAATGTTCTCTTATAAAGCAGGGATGGGGCTTGGCTCAGATCAGAGCACGCAGCACGTGCCCCCTTCCCCACACAAACAGCAGCTGACCCACTTCAGGGGAGTAAAAATCCAATACTGTCAAAATGGACATTTTTATTTTTTGTCCCAGGAACACACAAAAATTGGAATATGTGTGTGAACCTTCCTGAATTGGGCAGAGAATATATTGAATTTGTAGTGTACCACTGGATTCTCTCTGACCTACACAAACAAGCAAAAAACCCGACTTATCCAAAGTGAATAAAAGTACAAGACTGCAGAGCAGAACTGAGAGTGTGGCTGGCTTTGAGCAGACCAACATGCAAACAGGGCCAATATGGTGAGCCACCAAGCACAGGTGGCCGAGGCCGAGGACAACTGGCTCAGCAAGTGGCCCAGAGCACCACAACAAAGCAGGAGGCCTTCTCTGTGAGGCCCAGGAAGCCACCCAGCATGGAGAGAAAGGGTGGAGGAGGGGTGGGAGACTTGGGATGAATGGAAGTCCATCCTGAAGTCCACCTGACACAGCTCCAAGTCAAAAGCCAGATGACCACAGTGGGAAATGGCCTCAGACTGGGAAAACTGTTTATGAAAATACACTGATTTATTTTATTTTAAATTTGGACAGTCCCAACACTTTTCAGTGATCTTTTCATCTGACACTATTTGAGCATGGACAGCGAGGGCTATCTGAAATGGTACTAGGTGTACGACACGGATTGTGGAAGCAGAATGTTCTGTGGAGAAAACACTCCACAAGCGAGGGCAAGAAGGCAGCAGCCCTCCTGATCTCAGCCCCTTTGTTGACTGTGCCCAAAACACCTGGAGCCAGTTGAGACAGGAGACAGCTATCTGGCCTCTTAAAACTCCCTGGACTGATGCCATATTCATGCACGCTCAACAGCAGACAGCAGGTCAATTAATCACCATCCCAGCCTGGTCTGCAGTTAAAACTGACCTAAATCATCAGCTACCTCTGTTCTCTCTTATGAAAAGCTTGGGCGTTCTTTCAGCTAGGCTGCGACAGTCTAGATGGGCAGCAGCATTGTATGCTGCTCTCCCTCAGAGGACAGCTGGCATTATGGTATGTAAAGTGCCACACAAAGCACAAGGGTCCATATAAAAAATTCATCAGAAATGATGTCATAAAGAAGCATATGCCTAACAGAAGGGGTACTAGATACAACATATGCCTAACAGAAGAGGTGTGAGGACAACTCAAGGTAGAAGTTGAGAGACAGTAAAGTGAAGAACCATCAATGCTACAGAAACAGATAAAAAGCTGGGAAAGAACAGTCCATCACTGAGGGACTCTTATCTGACACAACAACAAGTGTCAGGGTGGTCTCCCAGTTCGCCATCTTGTCCTACCAAGCCATGCTGCCTTCCAGCATGGACTCGAGTTTCCTGCAGAACTCTCAAAACCTAGACAACTGATCTTAAATTGTCATCAGTTTCATTCTGTCTGTGCTTCATCTGGGGTGCCCTGAAGACACTCTTTCTTCCTACTGCACAGAGCGACACAGGAAGCCATGCCACGCACAGAAGACTCACTCCTGGTCCTGCAGATGTTGGCCTGAAATGAACACAGGCTCTGACATGACCAGGACGAGGGTCGGGAGTTCCAGCTCTGTGACAGCCACATCCCACAAAGACCCAGGGTTCAAGGTCCGAGAGTAGGTTCACCCGGAGCTCCAACCAGACCCAGCCTTCAGCCACCCCCCAGCCCCTCCCCAGGTCCTAGATCCTGGAAGGCGTCTTGAGTCCCAGGTCACCAGGGAGCTCCACTCTAAGCCAACACTAGACGAGGGCCATCCAACAAGACACACAAGGGCCTAACAGAAGCGGAAGGGACAGGAATGGAAGAAGCCAATCCAAGAACGATTTAGTTGTCATGAATTTTTTTTTATGAACTGTTCTTAAAAACACACAGCTTTTGCTCTCAATATTTGTGGTCTTAACCACAAATATTAATTAATGATATTAATTAATTATCATTCTTAATTAATGATATTAGGGCTAGAGTTGTGGCTCAGTGGTAGAGCATGTGCCTAGCATGTATGAGGTTCGATTCTCAGCATTGCATATAAATAAATAAAGGTTCATCAACAACTAAAAGAATATTTGGGCTGGGGCTCAGTGGTAGAGCACTCACCTAGCACATATGAGAGACTGGGTTTGATCCACAGCACCACAAAAAGATAAATAAATAAAATAAAATTATTGTGTCCATCTACAACTAAAAATATTTTAAAAAATAATTGATTTAAAAAAATTCATGACAACTAAATCTAAGAAATGACATACTGTGCCAAGTCAGAAGGGAACATGACAGTATGGAACTAGATTAATATGAAATTCCTTCTACCACTCTTTGTTATTCAGGAAAATGGAACTCTGTAAGTTGTTACTTAATGTGAACACACAGTCATATCATTGCATGTAAGAAGTCAGCATACAATATTATCTGTTTCACCTAGTATTAAGAGTAAAATATAGGGAAAAATAGAAAGAAAAACTGAAGAAAAAGTAAGTGGCTAAAAAAGCATCTATTACTAAATCACTTCTCTGAAAGTTCCCCAGCTTAGTGGATCTGAGAATAAGGATTTTTTCTTTATCAATTTCTCACTACTAATAAATTGTTTCACATGACTATGTGGAACTATCAACATTATCAAATTTTAAATGTTAAGAAAATAATAATATAAAAGCTGGTTTTGGATTTTGTTTTTTTTAAAGTGAAAAAAATATTCTGTGTATCTTTGCTTATATTTATATTTCATCTCATCACATAGCTACTTCTATCTACCTCAAAAAACCACAACTCCTTGAAAACAATGGTCCTCTGTCCCACTGTCTGGCTGTTAAATTACAACTATACATGCCCTGATAGAATATATTCCTATTAAAATTCCTTGAAGCACCTATTTAAGAAGTCAGTTGACTTAGTCAATTTTCTGCTTCTGCAACAAAATATCAGAGAATGGGGAATTTATAAACAAGAGAGGTTTATTCAGTCCTCCATTCTGGAGGGTGAGAAATCCAGGATGGAGGGGCAGCATCTAGTGAGGGATTTCTTACTGGTTAATGTGGTAAAAGGGCAAGCAAATGTAGACACAGGATATAGAGGATGGAAAGACAAAGTGATTAGCACCCATTATCAAGAATAGCACCTACTGTCAATCAGAAAAGCAGTGCTGGTGTGGTTTTCACACACAGCTCTAAATGTTTCTTTCTTCCCTTTGATTAGCTAATAACTGCAAATTACACAAGAAAAAGAAAATATGAGGAACAACGGAGTACAAGAAAAATTTCTTTTAGAAAAATCAGTGATACTATAGTGAGAGGTATGCTTAAGTATTAGAACATCAAAAATATATAGTTATCAGGATTTAAAACATTTAGGTATTAGAAATTTATATATGCATTCCAATAAATTACAAAATTATATAATTTTAATTAATTAGGGTCTCTTGAATTCTTTGAAAATAATCATTTTAGGTGTCATCCAAATAGTTTATGAACTTACTGATGACAAAAAGATTAAAACTCAGGTCTTCACAATTGATGGTTATCTTGAGAAAAAGTAATAAAAGATGTTTTGTGTAGAGACCATAGTCTCTTTAAAGGAAAAGTTTCATTTTCAAGACTCCCTCACTGGCTCAATGACAGTGACTGCACAGTAGACCCACTCCATCACACCTGCCACCTCCTGTCCGTTCCACAAGCAGTAACTCAGACATCCTCATAGACTGGTGAATGATTTGGATGACCAAAAGACACACCCTGACTTCTACTGGACTGCACTGACAGATTAAAGGCCCCAAGAGTCCTATACTTCTAAAAAGCAAGACTCTGTGAGTTTAATAACCCCTCCCAAGTTTAAGTTCTACACTATCATTCCTAACTCTTAGCCACACCGTGAACCAGCCCTCACTCTCCAACTTCACTGCACACCAACTTCTACATCACTCCTCTTTTCATAAAGTCCTTAAAAGAAACCTATTATTACAAATATGGAGAGATATACTTCAAATGCCACTTAACTAGCTTGGACAGTTTACTGAACTTTCCACCCCTCAGTTTCCTCATACGTAAATGGGAATGACCTCACAGAATATTATGAAGATGAAATGGTTTAATATTTATAAAACTCTTAGAACAATGACTAACATACTGTTTGCTATAATTATTAAATATTATCAATATACCTTCAAACTTTATAGATTTCATGACACTAGATTTGAGGAGACCATAAAAACAAGCATCACCCTTTAAAGAGCTACTCAAAACTGTTCCAAGTCCTCCTGGAGACACACTCATATGAACCTCCAGTGCACAGTGTTCCATAATCCTTGGGGCACAAACTTTTACCTGCTGAAGCCTAGTTAATATGGGAAGAAAAAGGTGTGTGGCAAAATGAGTCATTCAAGTAGAAGGGAGGCCACAGCCAGCACACAATAACCAATTGCTACTTTCACAATGACCAAGGAAGTGACAGGCAAAAATTATATTTTCAAGAAATTATGTTTTCTTGAGCAAATTTTGAATCTGCAGCCACTTCAAAAAGCAACTTGCTTAGATCAGTCCACTCACCATGAACAAATGCTTAACTAAAATTAGGGGGGGGGGGAATGTTCTCTGCACCACTCACTAAAAGCACTAAAATAATATCAAATTTTCATTATGTTACAAATATCACATAAACTTATAATTCAACTTTTCAATAAGTTAATATGGGAATAATCCCAAAACCACATTAGCAAATTTTCTTCAGACTCTTAATGCTTATGACGCCTTTTAAGGAGAAATTTTCATGTAAAAAATAATATGCTATAAACAAAAGTGTACTGGCTTCTACACTGGGATTTCTTCTACTTCAGCTCATAGTATAGATAGTTAATCCTCCCTGAAAATGAGGCCTGGTATCCAGGCAGCTAACTGTTCTTCTTTATCATAAGAACAGACTCCCCTTACCACTGACAGTTACTGTTAGAACATTCTGTTACTTAACAAGAACAGTTAAGACTTTTAATCTATATACTGTGCAATACAAAGTTCTGTTTCTTCCCATACTAAAATAAACAGCTGTACTCACAACCACCTATTAAGCCCAACTGCATGGCACTAGTAAAAGTATCTCAAAAAAAAAAAAAACTTGCTAAAAATCACTAATTGTTGCACAGAACCCTAAACATTATGACATTCTTTGCTGTTACCTTTTGGATGCTTCTGCTGGGTTCCTCTCACATTCCCCAGGCTATAAGAGGCTTTGAACAGCTTGTCCTCATATCCTTGGAGTAGTCCACTGCGGCATATCTGGGCAACCAGACCTCTAAGGAACCCTCCAACACACAAAGTATCAGAGTCCTGGGCTTTGCAGAAATGAAAGGCCAAAGCCTGGCGATGTAAACCTCTCTGCAAGCTTGTAGGTGAACTTGGCCATAAGAGTTCAGTACACAGGGCTGTCTTGCCACTACCAGGCCCTCCTACCAACAACACACTCCAGGCAGCTGCCTTTCCTGAGACAGCACCAGCATTATTCCCAGAATTCATCACAAAGGACCGTGTGTTGACAGCACTACTGCAGCAGCTGGTTTTCTCCTGGAGGCAATGCTGAAGCTTGTGGAAAACCCACTCCCTACAGTAAAAGTGCTTCCCTTGCAGTAAACTCGTTTGGGCCATTTTGCAGACTTTTTCTTCCCAAGGATTAGTCATAATAGGTTTTCTATCTTCAACACTGGCTAGGAGATAGGTACACCAATATAGTCTTTATATCCATTTGGACATAACTTGCATTTGAATGACAAAAGAAACCAGTTACAGAGAAATTCAACAGTCACAATTTATCAATACAATGTGCATGACTGTATTTGCTTCCATATTCTTGATTAGCAGAGAATATATTAATTGTTGAACAGACGCAAAAACAACTGGTTCCAAAGCTTGCCCATAGTTTTTGTATATCTTGATGGGTCATATAGCTCCATCGTTATGTCTGGAGTTTATGTGACTGTAGAGATTCTAAGCATACAGATGAAATAATAAATCTGGAAAACTCAAAAAGAGAAAACTCAGTCTTTCAATATATAACAAATGCTTCTCCAGACACCAAGTGTTAATTGTGTGTGTGAAAATCAGATGTAGAAAAGCTGTCCATTATCTTAAATGTCATCAAAGAGATAGCATTTATATAGTACATAGGTAGCTCTGTATTTCCTGTTGAAGGATGACCACACCAAGGACTAGTTCTTGCCAGTTTTAGGCATCTGGGCAACTGCCAGGGAACTGATTCAGATTTTCCTTATGTGGCAGAAATGACAAACCACTGTTTACACCTTCTTAATTCAAAGCATTCATAAAACGCATTTTTCAAGACAGCAGATTCTTAATAAACGGGTTCCTGGGTCTTAAGATGTCCAGGTAATCCACAATTTCCATCAGTAACTAAAACGAAACAAACAAAAATATCTTAGTGCAAAATACCATATATTAAAAGCTTATTTACAGTTCACCCATTGATCTCAAAAATCCATACACCTCATCTCTGGCACTTTCAAGAAGTTGGGACACTTACCCCTCAAAGATACTCGTTCTATTTCCCTTTTGCATTATTTTCTTCTATGGTTGTAATTCCCAAGCAGCCGATTTTATTAATTTAATATCGATTTTTGAAACCTTTTCACCCTAGAAATGGAGAAAAAGAGACTTGATGCACTTGATGGAGTGACACCCTTCATTTTGGCCCAAAGGCTCTGAGGCTAGCTTGGTGGAACAGCGCCTCCAAGGAAGCGCTCTCAGCCCGCCCTGCATGGCAGTAGGGGGCTGTCGACTGGACCCGCCGCACTTCTTTGTTGGTAGTTTGCAAAATCAAGGAAAAGAACCCCAGGGTTGTGGCTGGATGAGAACTGGTTCACAGAAAAGAGAAGGCGACAGTCCCTTCCAAACACACTACAGCGTGACTCCTTCCCCGCGCTGCACCAAGGGCGATGCGCAGGACGGGTCAGACGCCACCTCCCGCTCAGCGCAGCGGCCAACTCCTCCCGAGCCAGGCGCGGGGCAGTGGCACCAGCGGGGCAGCCCGAGTCCAGCTCGGCCGGGAGACAAAAGGGTCCGGGTCCGGCGCCCGGGCCGCCGTGGATGGCCGCCTGGCAGAGACCGCGCCCTGCACCGCGGTCCCCCAGCCCGGCACGCCCGCCGCCGCCCGCCCCGCCCCTGGGGTGTGTCTCCGGGAGGGTGCGGGGTCCTCCGAGCCCCCGTGAGGGCCGCGGCCGGCGTCCAGCGCGGCGCCCCCAACCCTCCTAGCCCGCTGCGCGGGGCGCGCCGGAACGGGGGTGGCGTGGAGGGGAGGCGGGTCTCCTCTAGCCCCAGCCGCGCGCTGCCTAACGAGGGAGGGCCTCGCTCCCGCCGCCGCCGCCCCTGGGCACCGTGGCCCTGCCACCGCCGGCCCTCGGTACCTCGGGCCCCGCGGCCGCCTCACGCACTGGCTGCGCGAGATGCCGCCACCAGCAGGGCTCCCGGATCCGGCTGCAGCCGCCTCCTCTGCTGGCCTGAGGTGCGCTCCCAGCTGCAGATCCGCCTCTTGGTTCCCTGTGATGGCCAGCTCCAGCTGCCCCAGCAGCCCGGGCCGTGACCCTCCCCACCCCCACCGGCCAGCGCCCACTACCGCCACAGTCAGGGCAGTGACTGTCTCCAGCAGCGGGACCCGCCGGCTCCGCCCCTAGGCCCCGACCCGCCCCTTTTTCCCGCCCGCCCAGGCCCCGCCCGCTCTCGAGGCCCCGCCTCCGCCGTCCCACCTGCTCACCCGCCCCACCAGGCCAGGTCCCCGGCGTCGGCCCTTCCTCACTCGCGGGCGCTCGCCCGGGCAGGTCCCTTTGGGCTGCGCAGGCCCCGCCCCTGAGGCCTTTCCCCTGTTCCCTGGCGGCCTGTGCCCGCTACTGCCGGACCAGACCGCTTGGGACCTGCAGCCGCTCGGTGGGGTCGCCTTTCGGGGCGGGCGTCGGGGCTCCGCCTTTGGGGGGGGGAGGGGGACGGGGGGGTGCGTTCTCGGGACCTGAGAAACGTGGTGCATTTATTATTTTTATTGTTTTTGCTAAGATGAAAAGTTCTCCTATTTTCCGGTCTGTTTCCCAAAATACCAAGCCACTCTCCCTGGTTTTAGGAATTTCAAAGTATAACAAGCATACATAAGTAGAAACACAACCAAATAGACCTGCTTGTGCTTACTCTCCCATATTGCTTATTCATGGCATGAGGCTTGATGTTTAGCTTTAACTTATGTACCCTTAATTTGGTGATTCTTTTTCCAGAACACAACCAAAATGACAGTAAAGTTTAATTTTTCCATAATTAGATGAAAGTTGATTTTATGAAACTATAAATTATGATTTAAACAGCTTATTTGTTTTAATATTTTTACTGGCACATTATAGTTGTACATAATAGGGGATTTGTTGTAACATATTCGTACATGAACACAATGTGAAATTTGGCCAGAGTAGCATTAACCAGGATTTGTCCTTTTTATCGCTTGCTCCCTCCCCCGATCACTCCCCTCAACTGATGTCTCGATTTATAGATTTACATGAGATTCCCCCCCCACACACACACCTTTATTTTCCCTTTTTCTCTCTAGCTTTCACATATCTGAGAAAACATACCACCTTTGACCTTCTGAGTTTGGCTTATTTCACTTAACCTAAGATCTCAAGTTCTATTCATTTTCTTATACATGCCATAATTTCATTTTTCTTCCTGGCTGAGTAAAACTCCTTTGTGTATACATACCACATTTTCTTTATCCATTCATTCACTGATGGATGCCTTGGCTGGTTCCATAGTTTGGCAATTGTGAATTTAGCAGTTATAAGATGGGTATGGATCTGTAGCTGTACTATGACTAATTCTTAAGGATAAATACTATGCAGTGGTTTAGCTGGGTCATATGGTGGTTCCATGCCAAGTCTATTGAGGAACCTCTACACTAATTTTCCAAACTGGTTGTACTAATTTACAAACCCATCAACAGTATAAAAGTGTTCCTTTTTCTCCACATCTTGTCCACCATTTATTATTGTTTTTATTCTTAATGGCTGATGTTCTAACTGGAGTAAAGTGAAATTTCAGTGTAGTTTTGCTTGCTTAAGCAGTTTTTAAAAATATATTATTTGTTCTAATTAGTTATACATGATAGCAGGATGCATTTTGGCACCTCATACATAAATGGAGCAGTTCTAATCATGACTTAGTTTGCCATGCAACACAGTTGTCACTTTATATGTTTACTGAAAATTTTAAATGAGAAACATGTATATCACATTCCATTTCCATTAAGCCACTTGCTAGTGTGATAATTAAAATAGTTTCTACCTGACGGGGAAATTCCAGAAACTTGGTTTGGTGGGCCTTTTTAATGATAACTATCCCACAGCATGGAATACAGTTTATAGTAATATCATCTACATCTAAGCAGTTAATAATCTTCAGCCCATCTAGAATTTTAATTTTTTACTTTAAATAAACTTTATTTCAGGGCTGGGGTTGTGGCTCAGTGGTAGAGCACTCACCTCACAGGTGTGAAGCCCTGGGTTCAATCCTCAGCACCACCTCAAAATAAATAAAGCTTATTTCACATACAAATAAAGTTTATTTCATTTTTTATTACTTTTTGCTTTCCTCAATAGAAAAGTTTTAATAATAACAATTTTATAATACTTCTTTTTGTTAATTACCTGCATGCTAAAAATAGCATGAGCAGAGTTCGTACTCCTGCTACTATTCACATTGTTTAATCAGTTTCTTAGCCATCATTTTCTCCAATAGTAGGTACTGGCATTTTCTGAAAAATGCCTTTTTTTTCATACGGCTTTCCTTATTTTTCTTTAAAAGACTTCCTGAAATTATCTTCACAACTGCATAAATTTGAAGTTACTGACACCTTCAATTACTGCTTCTCTATAGAATCTTAAATCAAACATTTTCTCTGTTTGTAGGAAGGTATCTAATATGTTCAAAGCAAACTCTGCTTAATATATTCTCAATTCTGGTTTCTTTATACTAAGAAGAACAAAATGTTCAGCTTAAATCTTTCCATAGAAATTGTCTTTTGAAAATCCACTTAGAGCTACACACGTCAACATATATTTTTACAAGAGGAAGTTCAACATATATTTTAAATTTGTTTGCTTTGATGATCATAAGCAAATTTGTAGACTGCACAGATTGACATCTCAATTTTAGCACATTTGTATACAAAATATAGTTTGTTGTTGTTGTTTTGGTACTAGGGATGGAAGCTGTGGCCTCCTGTGTGCTAGCACTCATCCTATCACTAAGCTGCATCCCCAGCCCCAAATATAGTTTCATCCAATTAGAAGCAGCAGCTCCATCAAAAGATTCTCCCCACAAGTTCAAGTATCCCAAAGCACAATTATACATTTCAAAATTAGGTTTTTTTATAAAGTTTATGCTCTTTTCATGGAGTACATTGATTTTCTTTTTTTTTTTTTTGGCAGAGATAAATTTCAATTTATTTGTAAGCTCAGTTTTTGGTCTTTATAAGACTTTAAAGCTGCTGAAGGTGAATAATCTGATTTTAGAGTGCCAATGATTTTGAATGAAATGCATGATAATGTAGAGGTTTGTGTTAGTCCTCCAGTTTAACTAGTAGGTCCATAGGTTTACTCACAAGAGAACGCTTTCAGGAGCCTTCCCAGCAGGCTTTCCCACTGGGCCACAGTGTACAAAAGCATTCAGCATACTTGCTTCCCACTCCACCATAGGCAAAACCATCTCTATTTCACATGTTCCAGACAAACCTCACGAGATTTTTCCACATGTACCAGTGGCTCTCAGAAGTAGCAGCCTGGTGGGGCTCGTGTGTGGAAAGTGGCAGAAGCAGGCCACAGCATGCCAGGCACTAGGCTGACACACTGAGTCCCAGCAGCGTCACCGGCCTCCCAAGCTTCTTTGATTATGACCAGACCCAGGACTGCTTGGAGGTGCAAATGTACCACCTCCCATATCAAGCCATATGTACTTACTTATTTTCAGATAGCACCCCGCACAGTACTCTAGTTACTTTGAATCTGGAAAGGTTCAGGAAGAAAGTTCTCACTGGCCATCTTTCATATTTCCCCACAAATTTAAATTCTGTCCTCTCACACTAAGACAATGAAGGTCTATCAAACTCATCCCAGATGATTTTAATGTGAATACTAATAAGAGCCTTATCTACACAAACACGTGCATTATGTTAGTTATGTTGATGGGTCTTGAGGGAGACCTAGACCATGCAAATGATTTGATTGGCATGACAAGTGTATTCATAGGGATAGCCAGCTGTGTTGCTCTCTTAAATACTCTTTTAAAAGAACCCTTGTTTAAATTTCACATTAAAAAAAATTACGTGCCAGCTTTATTCAGTGTTGTTCTTGAAAGCATGTCTTAAAATAGTCTTTACTTATAAAATGTGAAAGAAAAAAGCCTCTCCTTCAAAAAATTAAAAGAACCCCCAAATATAATTCATTTTGCAGAATTACCAGCTAAGCAAGATGAAGACTTGCTAGCTATGATTATCAGGTAGCTGATTACAGCGCTTTACCTGTGTTCCTTAGACCCCTAAGCTAGAGCAAAAACTCAGTCAAACCCCCAAATTACACCTATTGTACACATGATAACATGAATTCACATTCTTGTCCATTCCTTGTATACAGCAAGGAATTTTAAAAAGGAAATTAGAATCCTCTAATGTATGTCTATTCACTGGATTCTCAGAACTGATTTTCCCAACTCTTCTACTACAGGTTTCTGTGTAGTTTAAATGACCTCTTAATGCCAGCCGTCTCCCTCAGCCTGTCATCAGGCGTCTCATATTGATAAATGTCACTCATGAGTATTCTCTGAACTATATTTGAAGTATCTGAGACTAGCAGAAACGGACTTAGTAACAAGTTGCTTTCCTGACTCCTGTGTCATGTGGTCATGTATAATAATAGCAATAATTGCATATAATTATACTACTTTGAACCTAATGGTAAATGTTATTTGTTAAGGTGACATTCATAATTTATTATGTCCACTATGCATTCTCTGATGAGGTTTCTGTGAATCAGATAAATTACTCACTTGTGCATAATTTATTATTAACTTGACAAGTTCCCAAGAAAATAAATGTGATTATTTCTTGTCCTCAGTCTCTGCTCTTCTAAAACCATACCTCCTTCTTTCCTTTCCCCAAGTCTCTGTAACTTGCTCAACAAGCATGCCTTAGCACTGGTGACCTTGGGAAGGTATATCAGATTCATTTGGAAATTATTAAAATGTTCTGAAAAACACAAAAATAAATTGGAAGGCAGCGTCTGTGGGGTGAGACATTTTCCTAAGGTCACAGAGGCTCCTGGGGGACCATGTTTTCCATCCCACAGAGGTGGCAGGGTACTGTCACATTTCCCTGTGGCAATGGCTCAGATGGGGCCTAGGACCCAGCAGCACCAGGAGTCACACGCAGGGTCCTCAGTTTCTCAGAATGTTTCCTTTCACCTTGTCTGAGTTAGGCTGGACGTTACATGCCCCCCTGGTGTAACTTGTACATTTTTTACTGGTCAATTTCTTCTAGGTTCCCATATTTCTTAGCACTGTCAGTTGGCCAAATTCATAATCCTTCCTTTGGGGAGTTAAAATGTCCTTTTCTTTTTATTTGATTTTGACTAAGCCCTTTCTGAAAAAGAAAGAAAAGAAAAGAAAAGAAAGAAAGAAAGAAAGAAGAGAGAGAGAGAGAGAGAGAGAGAGAGAGAGAGAAAGAAAGAAAGAAAGAAAGAAAGAAAGAAAGAAAGAAAGAAAGAAAGAAAGTTATTCTGACAGAAGGGTGTAAGCAAAATCACAAGTCTGGACCAAGTTGGTTGAAGAGCTCACTGTACTCTACACCTGGTGCCTTAACTGAGCAGCACATTCCCTTTTCATTCCCTTTTGGATTCCCTTTTGGATTGCTGTGCCAGGAACACTGGAAATGCCACCCTGCAATTAGTCTCTGAGAAGCATGTGTGTAGATTCCTACACTCTTGAAAAGGAAGCAGTATTTCCACGCCTTTCTCCCCCAGTTACATGTGGTAGGTAGCTAGACTCCAAAATGCTTCCAGTGAACTTTGCCTCCTGCAGTTTATGTCCCCAAGTGGTCCCCTCCTGCTGTAGCTTGTGGGCCTGTGCCAGGGGATCAACTCAGGCTTCCATGAGAGGAGGACAGCAGCTTCAGGCCCTGCCTTGGGCTGCACCCTCTTAAAACCATCAACCAAAGGTCTGCCCCACCCCCTTCAGAAGCAGTGCAGAGTGGCCCCAAAAGGCCATCCAAGGGACAGGGAGAGGCCCAGCCAGCCACATCCCAGGGGGCAGTGGGTCCTGGGATGATTCCAGCCTCCACCACCATGAGCAGCAAGTTTATGAAGAACCCCAAGAGAGACCAGGGAAAAAATTGTCCAGCTGAGCCCCCAGGAACCCCAGAAATATAGGGGCTGACAAGGCTAGTGGTGTTTTGAGGCTCTGGGGGAGGGGCTTGTGTAATAGTAGTGAGTAAGTTAAACACTGTCAGATGGAAACAATAAAAAACTTCACGATCCACACATAGGCTGAGCATCCTGAATCCAGAAATCTGAAATCCAAAATGTTCCACATCTGAAATTTTTCAGTGTCCCCATGACCCTACAACTGTAAACTTCCATGCCCAGCCTCACGGAATGGTCACACAAGAGTCCCACCGCATTTATTGTTGCAATCTCAAAAAATAATAAAACATTTTTTTTCCAATCAAAACAGGTACATTAAAAGCCTAGAGTAAATGAAAGGGAGGGAATCAAGTTTATGCTTAGAGACCCACAATCTGGAATAAAGAAGGAAACCAGGGACAGGGTACACACCTGTCATCCCTATGGCTCAGAAGGCTGAGGCAGGAGGGTTGTGAGTTTAAAGCCAGCCTCAACAACTTAGTGAGGCCCTAAGAAACTCAGGGAGATCCCCAGTACCAAGAAAGAAAGAAAGAAAGAAAGAAAGAAAGAAAGAAAGAAAGAAAGAAGCAATCCTTTTGTCTAAGAGAACACATGACATAATAGTAATAAAAAATAAGCTATGTTGTACATAGTTCAGGAGGGAGTATGTCTTTGGATTTACTTTAAAGTGAAGTCATATTTGAATGTTAGGAGCTTCATGGTTTGAGGACAGTATAGGGTCACCACAGATAACTGCACAGGCTGGGTACTGCACAACTTCGGGTGACATTATTCAAATGGACTGTGATGCACTTCTCAGGGACTAGAGGGCATCAGGTTGGGAACATAGTTAGAGGTCATATTGAGTATGGGTAATAAAGCCCCCAAACAATGGTTTAATCATGAAGAGGTGTTTCTCTTGGGCAACAAAAAGTTAGGCAGGACTAGTTTATATGGTGTACAAAGCCATCAGAAACCACCCTGATGTCTCTCTTCTGCCATTATATGTAGCTTTTGTATTCATTGTCACCTCTTATAAAATGAAAAGTTTGTTCCAGGTTGCCAGTGGCTGCTGCCCATTTCAAGTAAAAGTCTTAAATCTGGGGAATCTCCTCGGTTTAACAGGAGAGTTGGTCTCAAAGTGTTTCTTACCCACTAGAAACAGGACAGAGACAGGGAACAGTAGAAGGTGACTGGCAGAGACACTGAATTCAGCAAAGGAAAACCTGTCCCTAGATTCTCAGCACATTTCCATTTGTGTCAAATTTACCAAAACTATGCAAAGTAGGCAGGGAAGTAGATTGCACATTCTGGACACATGTCGCTTTGAAAAAAATCAGGGTCCTGGTGGTAAGAAGCAATTAGGAATGTGTGACTCTCCCCAAACCGCTCAGCATGGTGGAGCATAAATAGGGAAGCAGAGAGCCAGAGGAAGCCAGGCTTGGGACTGCCCAGGGAAGGACAGCGGGAAGCCGAGGAACCAGATTGTGATGCATGCATATGATCCCCCAAATTGTCCATCCTGAAGTGCATCCTGGGGAAGAAGTGCCAGACAGCCAGGCGGGGCTCTGCTAGTGAGACAGGCGGTAGGACAGGTAGCAAGGTTCCTTTTGGTATTTCAGATACTGGGGGAAAATTCTACCTGAGAAAATCAATGATCCCAAAGAGGTAAATGAATATTACTTCTTTTGGCCTATGGCAAGAATTTTTGCCTTTAATTTGAGATTCATCAAGTAATTCTGCTTGGCTCATTGAAAAATTCTAAACTTTAGGGGTTGGAGTTGCAGCTCAGTGGTAGAGCACTTTCCTAGCACATGTGAAGCACTGGGTTTGATCCTCTGCACCTCATTAAAGTATATATATATATATATATATATATATATATATATATATATATATATGTGTGTGTGTGTGTGTGTGTGTGTGTGTGTATTTATACACACATATATATGCATATATATATATGTATATATATATATATATATACACACAAATAAAATAAAATGAAAAAAAATCTAAACTTTGAGGATAAAATTTTTGTGCTAAAATGAAACTATTTCTGTAACAATGATTTTGTTTCTCAAGCTAGAGCCTAGATTTCCACATGTGGGCTCCATTTCTCACATTGGTCTAGGTTAATTTTACCCCAATAGATTTTCTCACTCCTCTAAGCCAAGGAGAAAAGAAATTCTCAAGAAAAAGGTGAAATAAGATAACAATAAATCAATAAAGACATCTTAACAATAAAAGCAAAATCTAGTAGAAAAACAGATGATGGTTTAATGACTGAAGAATTTTTTTAAAAAATGTGTTTTAATGAAAATGTGTGTGCGTAAATTTAAGCTAAATATTTTAGCGTCACATGACAATTAGGATAGCTCCCTGATTGAAAACAGAAATCATTTGTCTTAAATGAATACTGACAGTTGTCATAAGTGACAGCTGAGTTGGAGCACCACCTCCTACTTAAGTTGGGGCATATTTAGGAATATATGCCCTTATCAGACTGAGGATAGCAAGAGCCATAACAATCCCTCTAGGGAAAGTAGTATTTATTGCATTTTTCAATTTCCCCTACTAATAATTGAAGGGATTAAATAAATGAAATCCAGAACTACTGCTATTTATGTAAATATACTTTAAGGAATTGGTAAAACAAGTCAGTCGTTATTCAGATATTACAAATAAGAAAATAAAAAATGACTTAACAGACTTACAGACCAGCCTCACAGCTGCGGTGGTGGAAGATAAGACAATGCTCTAGGAACCAGTAACAGAAATTTGATTTTCCATGTGTGGACCTCATTGTATTTAATACTATTAAATTAAATAGTAATTGTTTCTTTCATCATCATTGTGGATGATCATCGTTTAGAGTAGAGGATACAGATTTATGATTGTTTGAGTTCAGACCTGGTGAACATAAAATGACACATTTCTTAGAGGGGGAACCCTTCCTCATGAGAGCTTTTATAGCTCCAACCTAAAGATTCTGTATGATTGACTAAGGAAGGCCAAGACATTCCACTGACAATGGAACCCTCCGGAATAAAGAAGAACCAGGCCCACAGAGTTGGCAGCAGAAGAGCTGCGGGGCCCCTGCAGCAGCCCCACTCTGGTTTGGCTCTGCTGAGGCAAGAGGCTTTTGTGTCTCAAGGTAGAGCCTAGATTTCCACATGTGGGCTCCATTTCTCACATTGGTCTAGGTGAATTTTACCCCAATTGATTTTCTCACTTCTCTAAGCCAAGGAGAAAAAAAATTCTCAAGAAAAAGGAGAAATCAGATAACAATACAATGGAGGAAATATTACATCAAGAATTGGCTGCCTGTCCCTGAGAAATTGAAGATGGTTTGAAACCTGCAAGCTCTTACACTGATAAAACAATACTGTAAATTTTAATTTATTTAAAGATAAAATACTCTAATTTTTGAATAGGAGAAATTAATTACAAATTTTCAAAGTATAAAAATAATCTTTTCTATTAATATTATTCTCTAATGCATTTTTCTGAAAATGATGAACGTGATATTACCTCCTTTTGACTCATTGAATAGAAAAAAGATTAAAAAGTTGGAACAGAATATCTTTGTATATAGCAGTTTGTAAAGAAGGCTGTGGTAAAGTGGAGCTTTTGAAAGAGGACTCACTTTTTGTACCAGCTTTTGGTGGAGGATTAGATTTTTGGACTCTGTGGCTGCACTGAATCCCTTAACCTGAAGCTTAGTGGCTGAAAACAACCCTTACCTATACTTCTCACTATGCTGTGTCCAACTGGTTGCTCTGACATCTGTTGGGCCCCCTCATGCAGCTGCCCTGGGTGGGGGGAGGTCACTGCATGTGTAGTTTAGCAGCTGAGAGATGCTAGAATCTGGTACTGGGTCTTCTTCTCTTCCTGGGGGTCCAGAATTCCTCAAGGGCTGGGGGAAGTGGGGGAGGAGGTTGTGAAAAGCTGTGAAAGCTGGTGAGGTCTAGATTCTGAAATTTCCCCACATAGCTTCCTATCACATCTTATAAAAGTCAAGGCAGTTGACCAGGATAGCTCAGCATCAGAGGTGGGGCCAAATCCCACTGCTATTGGCATAAGGTTCACAAAATTGTATGTTTTTCAAAGACCACAAATGGAAAGAAACCTTTGAAAACTTGATATTTCATATTAATTCCCCACCAGAGAAAAACAAAAAACACACATATACCAGTTCTCTGTCCATTTTAAAGAAAGCTGATCTTCTGTGTTACCTTAGAATCAGGATGGTCTGATTCAAACAGCTGCATTTTTATGGATTTAATTCTATGTACTGTCTAACATGAATAAACAGGAAAACCACAAGATAAAAACATTTGTCCATCTTTACCTTTTTCAGTGTTAGATTCTGTGTTTAATGAAAATTGCATTTTTATTCAATAGAACATGATTTTTACAGAAGTTAAGGCTGAGAAACTTGAAATATAGTAGTTCAAAAGAAACTTAGAACTTTTGGAAAATATTTTGTTTGACCTCAAATGGAACATTACTCATATGAATGAATACATAACAAGATGATAGTACTTTTCAAGTTTTATAAAAAGCTTTTTATTTTAATCAATTTGTCATTTTGTCTCTGATTACATTCTTTTAATCTGAGGAGGTTAAAAGCAAATAGTTTTTAATCTTCTGCAATCATGGGTAGAAGGAGCTTCCCTCAAAGAAAAAAGCAGATATTATTTTTGCTTAATTAATTAATGTGCCTTAAAAATATGTTGAAGCATATGAGCATTTTGCAAAAAATAATTTAATAATTACTGTAACTTCATAATTGGCATCAGTTAAGTCTTTCCAAGATACATTTCTTATTTGATAGAATTTTTGTAGTGAACTGATTTTATAATCCCTGTTAGTTTAATTGGGCTAACTTTAAAGTGAAATCAATGAGTAATATTTTATTACTTTTATTTTTTATGTGCATTCATTATTTGCTTCTGGAAGAATTTAGAAATGCCAATTACATAAGTGTCTAGCACTTCAGTCTGTAATTTGTGATGCATAAGAAAAAAGAAGGACTTTTGGATATGTACACAAGTTACATAAAAGAAACCTGGCACAGTTCCTGAACTTCAGGAGAACCGAGGTGCTGCCATTGGATGCCACATGGGAACCTGTAGAGAGAATTACATAATCAAAATATGCTCAGATGGGAGCAGGGACAGTCATGGTAATGTTCATTGTAGGGGGTTATATCAGGAGCTCACTTATCATGCACTAAAGTAAATGAAGAAAAGTCCCCGTTCAAGCAAGATTATAGAACTAAACCCCACCTTAGGGGTAACTGTCAGGGAGAATCTTTGTTCAACTCTATTTTGCCCCACTGTTGCTGGCCTTTGAAGATGGAGATGACCATAAGTAGGGATTGGAAAATGGCTACAAGTGCCAAGAGTGACTGCTGCCCAAATACCCAGGAGGACATGGGAACCTTAGTCTGCAACTGCAAGGAACTGTATTCTGCCAGTCACAAGAATGGGCCTGGGAGAGGACCTGATTTTCCTGAGGGAAACAGGCCAGCAGGACCTCAGTTGGTTCCCTCCTTGAGCTGGGAACTCAGCTGAGTCCTGCTAGACATCTGTGTACAGAAACTGGGAGATAACGAGTGGGTCCTTTTCTAAGTTTCTAAGTTTGTGATCATAGGTATGGTAGCAACAGAACACTGATAAAAATGCTGGTACCAGCCATGCTACCATAACAAAAAACTCAAATATGTGCAAAGTGTTTTGGAATCTGGTGGTAAACTAAAGTTGCTGGAATTTTGAGGAGAATAATAATAATTTTAAAAGCCTAGATTGCTTTGAAAAACTGCTATAAGTATGGACCCTAAAAGGACTGCAAGGGAGTGCTCAGAAGAAAGAAACCTCATGTTATTGGAACTGCAGGAAGGGAGACCCTTGTTCCACAGTGGCCGGAAGCTTAGGAAAATGGTAGGAGGTAGGACCTGTCCATGGTGAGTTTACAAGTTGGGTTGAGGAGATGTCTAAGCAAAGTGTTGAAGTGAAAACTGTTTTATTATTTATGTTTATAGTAAAATTTAGGGTGGGGAGAGAAAGGGAGAAACTGAGAAAAGAGCTGTCAATGTGGGAAATCCTCATCCTCCACAGATGGCAAAAGGTGCTAAAAATAAGAGACAGCTGCTCTGGAGGTTAGCACAAAGAGCTGAAGGGGTGCAGCAGTACAGCCCTTTTCTGCGATCTCAGGAAGATGGAAAGGTCCCAGCACTCAACACCAGGGGTTCAAGTTATGCCCGTGGGTCTTCTCAGTCCTTTCAGAGAGCCACCAGGGAGCTTCTTGGAATGATCCTTCAGCCACCCCAGAAGAAGCTGAAAATGGAAAAGGAATGACCTCAGCAAGATGTGAGCACATGTTCTGTCTCACGAGGCATCCACAGGGGCCCTCAAGGAACTGGGCTGTCTCATCAGCAGGAGAGTGGCCTGTGGGAACTGACAGGGACAGACTTCAGGACAGGGGAAGATGCTCAGAACTATCAAGATCTCTGGCAAGAGGGGGCTGGGCAAGCCATGCGGCTACTAACACAAGCTCCCTTCCATGCAGAAGCAAGAAGACACAGTGAAGCTCCCAGAGGGCAGATAATCCAGGTAGGATCTTCCTGGGCCTGGGGACCTAATGTAGAGCAATTCCCCCATTGGATTCAATTTTCCCCAGGTTTAAAGAAGAATGCCAGGAATTGTCAGTTTTCAGTCCCCATGTAACAAATTAGCACAAAGGTAGTGACGTAAAACAGCACAAATTTTTTGGAACCTGTTGAGAGCCACAGCTGAGTCAGAATGACGCCTGGCATATTGCCAGAGGGAATGTGCCGCAGTCCTGCTGCAGCAAACGGGGGAGGGGGGGGGTGACGAGCAACTTGTGTAGATTGATACAGCAGGAGTGGAAGCCGTTTATTGTAGGACAGGAGCGGGATTTATACATTCCACACAGCTTATCTTCATTAGCATAAACTATATACAGCAGTCAACCAATAAGAAATCTCCACACTTAATGGCTCGCTTTTGTTACTTCTCAAACCACTCCCTCTGGCATTTTGCCAGGCACCATCCAGACTTGTTTATAAACTCTAACATTTCTCTGGCAAAATGCCAGGCACCATCCTGACTTGTTTACAGACTCTAACAGGAATGGTTGAAAGGTGAGGCCAGCGAACCATTGAGATGATGATTTGAGTTAAGCTGTATATAATTGTTGTGATGCTGGATTGATTGGGTTGTATATGGACCCTCTTGGGGGGTGGGAAGGGCGGCTCTGGGAATCTGCCTCGGGCGCCTGATACTTTGTAGTCCTGTTGCAGGGCCCTTCTTTTGGAATTGCTTTCAGAATTTATTGGAAATTTTTGAAAGGTGACAAGTCTTGTTCTCTAAAGATTAATTAATTTTCAGCAGTAACTAAATTTCCAAAAAGCAAAGTATGGTATATAAATTTGGGCTCAAAACTAGACAAAGGTTATGAAAGGACTAGAAATCAAGTAGACATAATTTCCCATATGGCTTTTAACTGACTGTAAAGAAAACTCAAGAAGAACATTTAGAATAGTTGAAATCAGTTGTAACTTCTCAGATTAACTTTGCTTTTATAATTAGTTTGACATTATCTTAAAATCTAAGTACTTTCATATCATATCAAACATTTTAGCAGATAACACTAACTTGAATCAGTTACTCTTAGTTTCTTTAACTACATTCATTGTATTCAAATAATAATAATAATAATAATAATAATAATAATAATAATAATAATAATAAATGTGTTAGGCACCATTCTGCTTCAAAGGTGTGTCTATCAAAATTTGTGTGAAATTACCAAAGGAAAGTAAGCTTTTACCTTGTAGGTTGAGTTCTGTTGCCTATTATAACAAGTAATTCAGCCTCAGGTGATTCTGTGCAGAGTTCTCTATTTGCTGTAATTCTAAATTTTTATTTATATTGTCAGAGAAGCTGACAGGTAAGGGGTAAGTTTCATGAGTTACACTTAGACCTAAAGACCTTGAACTTTACTGAAATTGTTTAGTAGCAATGAATCACAGCCCTGCATCACCTGAATCCTTTTCCTCTAACCAGAACACTGCTGCTGACTGTGTTGATTTCCATATAGGCTGCAACCAAGAGCAATAATTAATCTTCTTACTACAAACAGTAACTCTAGAGTTAAAATGTTGACTCTCAAGAGAATGTATGTGAGGCCGGAGACCTACCAGGTGACCCGACGATAGTGTACCACTCCAAACCAAAAATTTCACAGTAGGAAAACTGTGGCAGATTCCTAGACTACAAAGTTGGAAGACATCAAATCCAGCATGGTTTTTTCTTCTGTTGATAAACTTACAGATTTCTTCTGTAAGAAAAATTCTGAAGAAAGGAATTACCTTATTTCCATAGTCAATGTGTAACCGATTATGTTTTTCTGTCTCTTCTGCTAGTTTTGGAATGCCTTCAACCTTGACTTCTGTTTATCCTTCTCTTTACAATGAATGTTATCAGAGCAGTCAGTTACTTTTATGTTCATGGTGCATGGCACAGAGAAGGTAATGAAGAAATCTTTTTGTTGGAACAAAGAAAAGAAATAAAATAACTTCCTGGATTTTGCAAGCTTAAAAATAGTTTTGAAGTCAAACTTTCTGTATTAAGATTTTATTTATTTTTATGATGTTGGTGAATAAAAAATTATTTCCTCCAATTGAACATTAATTCCCTTAACTATAATACTGGGGTATATAATATGACTGTTGTAAAGATTAAATGAGATAATACAAATAAAGGTGATAATATAATAAGTAGGTATTATATAGTGTTCTAACTGTAAATAGCTTTATTCTGTTTAGCTTTTAATACTTCAAAGGGATGTCATGAACCTATTAAAGAATCTAATGGAATCCCCTCATCATCCCCTCATCACTCCATAGCTTTAGCAAGCTCTTCAAACTATCTAAGCACAATTTACAATAGCTAAATTATGGAACCAACCCAGATGCCCTTCAGTAGATGAATGGGTAGGGAAATTTTGGTATATATGCACAATGAAATATTACTCAGCAATAAAAGGGAATAAAATCATGGCATTTTCTGGTAAATGAATGGAGTTGGAGAATATAATGCTAAGTGAAGTAAGCCAATCCCTAAAAACCAAAGGCCAAGTCTTTTCTTTGATATAGGACACTGACTCATAATGGTGATGGGTGGGGAGCATGGGAGGAATGGAGGGACTTTAGATAGGGCAAAGGGGAAGAAGAGGATGGGAGCGGGTATGGGGATAGGTAAGACTGTGGAATGAGTTAGACATCATTACCCTAAGTTCATCTGTGAAGAGACGAATGGTGTGAAAATACTTTGTGTACAATCAGAGACTTGAAAAATTGTGCTCTATATGTATAATATGAAATGAATTGCATTCTGCAATCATATATAACAAATTAGAAAAAAAAAATAATTCATTAAAAGAAAAACTACCTGTATGCTCCATATCAAGAGTCTCTCACTGACACTAGTCACATTTCCCCCCACTTATATATCATGAACCATTAGTGAAATGAAGTCTACTTATTTCATAGGGACTGATTTTATTGGGGGGGGGGTGACAACTTGCCAAGGATCGAACTCAGGGGCACTCGACCACTGAGCCACAACCTCAGCCCATTTTTGTATTTTATTTAGAGACAGGGTATCACTGAGTTGCTTAGCACCTCACTGTTGCTGAGGCTGTGTTTGAACTCAAGATTCTCCTGTCTCAGCCTCTGGAGCTGCTAGAATTATAAGTCTGTGCCACATCGTCCAGCCCCATTATATTTTTAACTAATATGAACAAACAGAATTGAGTGGAGTACAGTGCAGTGGAGTGGAATAATAGAATAGAAGAATAGAGTCTATGTTTTGCATTTAGTGGGATAAATAAAGGTAAACATTTTGTGAAACTTGCCTTAAGATATACGTGCACAGTATGCTTATGCGCCTACATATGTATTTTAGGTTCAAATATATCTTGCTTGATCAAGATGGCTCACACAGAGCATCCTGCAGATTTCTATGCCTTATCATTTTCATCACCCTTGCTGTTCTTAGTTTCACCTTGTTTGCGTAATTTCCCAACATCTAAGCACAACAGCTACATTTGCAATACAACTGATCACAGAGATCATACTCATTTAAAAAACAGATTAAATCGACCAAGTGATCACATTATCAAGTGATCACAATAATTGTATGCTAGCTTCACCAATAACACAAAAGGTCATGTTCAGAAGGCAAGATGCATCAAATTTTGAGTGCTCCACATAGATGACCTATATTCCAGAGTTTCTTAGACTATGACCCAAGAGCATGTTATAAACAAAGCAGGAAAATGAAGGTGCACTGTTCTAGATGATGTCAGAAATTGTTCTAAGTCAAACTTTGTATCAGAGCATGACGCCTTACATTAAAATTTTAATGAATAAATATTCCAGATTTTTGTAATTAAGATGCTTTAATCCAATTTATCCACTTTCTTAACTTGAAACTAGAATCAGAACGTGAATCAAATATGTCAAGTGGTTTTCTTACAACACATAATTCCACAACTATATATAAAATGTTTTTTGTTCGAATGATGTATAATAAAGACTGTTCACAAAAAAAAAAAAAAAAACTAAAATGCCTGCAGATGATGGAGACACCTTTGAAATTCTCCATTCCAAGGACCATTAATCTAATTTTATTCTTCTTCTTGAATTAATATCTCTTCAAAAAAGGTTAGTTTCTCATTGAGTCTCTGAAATGCAGTGTAGCTGTTCCTCCCTCATTGTTAATGTCTTGTTTATTGAACTTTTTCAAGAATTAATCTAATTAAACATTGAGTTTACTTTTTTAAGACTTGTATTGTTTCACAAGGAAAAGACATAAAACTATTTGAGGGAAAAATGCAAGCATTTATTGTTTTTTACCTGGTGCATTTTTACTCTTTTTGCCACATTAGTGATTTAATTTACACTAAACAAACACAACTCTCTCCAATACAGTTTAATTCAATGCAGCTAAATTTGTATTTGGCAACATTGTACTATATTTAGGATAGACACATTAGTTAAAAGAGCACATAAACAAAGTATTTCTTTTTGATATTCTATGAACTCAACCTTAGAGATTTTAGGAAGATTTGCCAGAGGAATTCCAGAAGTTATAAGTCATTATTTATTTAATTACTCTTCTAGGGAATGTTTGGAACTTTTCATGAATCTATATCTCATGTAGATGCTTGCCTTAATTGTTGATTGAATGAAGAATTAAATAGTCAATGTGTTAGAAATTATAAACATAATTAAACTTTTAAGTTTAGCAATTCCTGGTCTGTTGACTAAAGATATCTGGATGTTCTTTGAGGCAAAACATCTTTAATAAGCTTTAGAATATATATGTTTTTTGAAGATTTGTAACTTAATATATATTATGTGAAGAGTTGAAATAAAGCAACTAACTATTCAAGCCAGATTAAGAGTACCAGGAAACATATCATTGGTGTAATAAATGGTGCTTTGTGCATGCAAATTTAGGAAATAGAATTTACAGGCATAAAATAGAATTTGTAACAATGGCAACAGAAGCCAAACCACCAGAATATAGTCACATGATGTGGTTCCTTAAAGAGCATTAGCTCAGCAGTCAGGAAGTTTTCATTTTATTTTTCTTATTGTCATGACTATTCTTAGTTTGTTATCTTTCATAAACTGAACATCTAATTATAAATGTATGAAACAAATACAAAAGCAATGTTTTTGTTTTGGAAATAAGATACTAAATTGGTTGCTTTAGTTACAAAGTTCATATTCAGGCAATTATGACTACCCTTTTAATGTCTGTAATAATATTTTTTTTCCAATAGCATATTTTTTGTTACCTCAAAAGGTGACATTCTTGAGTAATTTATAAGTTCAGAAATTATAAAAAATTAAATGTTCTCCAGTAATGTTTAAAACTTTAAGAGTTTTTCATTTAAATGCTGCCATTCATTCTCTCATAAAAACTGAACAGAATTCTAACTGCAAATTAAAGAAGGATGGACAGACTCAGTCATTTTCATTTATAATTCTTTATATCCAGTCCCAGAATATAATTTGGAGTCCAAACTAAACAGTGAGGGCAGGGACCACATTTATCTTTCACTGATCAAGTTACCAGCCCCCAGTAAGATTTCAGTTAATATAGTTTGAGTAAGTGAAAGAACAAAACTAAATCCAAGAAAATGAAACCTGATAAAACCATTTGTGCTTTTAACATAGAAGAGCAAAGGCTTCCTAACAAGCATTTTTCTCTTGAAATTTCCTATTACAAAATAGTATAAATTTCTTTGGAAACATAAGCATTTTTTATTAACATATTGTCAATAAATTTAGAAAAGCTTGTGATTTTCAGAATTAGGCAAATTTTCTCCACCAATAAGAAGAGGGGGAATTGATACAGTAAGTTATAATGTCTTGATCCAAAAATATTGGATCACACCAGGCAAGTGAAGGTCCTAACATGCACAAGAGTGCAGGTCCTGAGCAAACCCACACACAAACAAACAGAAAAGTTATTTTTCATGTGCTAAGAAGATGTCTGATCACTCATGGCCTATCTTCTGTTTAGCTGTGTTTTTTTATTAATAGAAGCACAAAAGAAAGGCTATGGGGTGGGATGGCCAAGTTTTGCAGAGCATTCTGGAGATGATGCACCTGCCTATACTATTTAGCCCAGGGGCACCCAAATTTAGGTTGACACATTTTGAAGTCTGTGATAAACATTTGCAAAATTAAAAAATATTGACAGTGAAGTGAGTTTTTTATTAAAGTATTTTTTCAACTTTAAAATCTCATTTTAAACAGAAGTTTTTAAATAGAATATTATTGAATAGTAAATTTTGCTGTTTCCAAGCTCAAATAATTTTAAACTTTAGACAATTGGTAACAGAAACACATTCTGAGATTGCATTAAAAAGAAGAAAATGGAAAACATTGCAAGTGCAAGAAGAAAACATTAGATTAAAGGAACAAATTTCAGTGTCTCTATTTATAACTGCCATTGATTGATGAAGACAGAGAGTCTAGGAGTACTATGAATGTGTGCTGCGTCCCTCCCCTGACTCAGGCAATGGCAAGGCCCTACTGAGGTGGATGGTGCAAGGCGTCCATCCTCTGGAGGAGCGCAGTGTGTTTCTGGGAATGGGCTGGTTTGTTTTTGTGTTCCTTTAATAAGTATAGTTGCAATTTGTCATATGACCATTAAGTATGAAGGAAAAAACATGACTTACCCAATTAATGCAACTACTTCTAAAGAATAGATCTGTTTGTTCTAAATGCAATGATTCAGCTATGGAGCGTAAATTGTTAATGTCTAATGAAAAACTCCCTGTATTCCTGTCAAGGAAGTTTTTGAGAAATTAAATTAAAATCTAGAGAAGAAAAATTAATGTTAAGAAGACAGATTAGTGCTTAGTACTGGGCAACTTGTTCTTGTTCCTGTGCACAATGGTTTGTGCTCTTACTCTTGTTTGATTAAAATTAATAACAAGTCAACCACTTGCTGTAACCATGGCACCGGTTCCAGTCAGTAAGTCAAGAAAGAATAGTCAATGTATGGGCCAATAGTTTGGGACATTTCTAACTATTATTAAAAGTTAACTAAGCAGAAACAGCTCAAAGCAAAATGTGAACTGAAAGTACAA
This sequence comes from Spermophilus citellus, assembly GCF_964194105.1. Taxonomy (NCBI): domain Eukaryota; kingdom Metazoa; phylum Chordata; class Mammalia; order Rodentia; family Sciuridae; genus Spermophilus; species Spermophilus citellus. Next base: position 601,224 of record NW_027672876.1, on the reverse strand, counting down.
ATGCTTGCTTATGCATAAGCCAAGATACATTCTTCTATTCTAATTGTAGCTATGTAATATTTTGTTTCTTTGAATAATGATTCCTGTTTTGTAACCACAAAGTACTGTGAGCCTGCCAAAATAAAAAGTATATATGATCAACTTCACAAGTAAAGACTGGGATCAGCACCTTCACTTTGGTGTCTATGTTATTTCTCCACCCGCTCTTTCGCCAAGTCTTCACCATCCATTTGTCTCCTGAGAACCCCTGTTGGAGCTGGTCTCCAACAAATGGGGTCCCTTCCTCTTTTATTCATCCTCTGAAAGAATCCAGCTTCCCTTGATACTTCTGTGGAAAATGGCATTCAACTGTACCAAAGGAAAAAAAAAATGAAAAGATGCCTTTTTTTTAAAGAATGAAAATGGCTTTGGTTCTCAAAGGCTCTTTCTTTTACATTAATTTATTTGGACCTCACCAAGTTATGATGGAAAGTCTTACAATTTATTGTGTAAGTAGTGCACAGATGCAAGAAATAAAGGAAAACAACACTTACTCCAAAATAAACTCACTCTACTTAGGCAAATTGTTATTACCAAGTTATATTGTATTTTAAACAATAACTGATGTGCCTGAATTCATTTTAAAAAAGCTAAACATAAGTTGAACTTTTCTATGAGTATGATTTAATTATTAAGATATCTACTTCAAAGTTCAGAGATGCATGAAAACTAATATATTAACTTTCATAGAAGTCTTTTTAAGAGAGGGAGCCTGATACTTCTTCAAAATAGATAAGCCAGGTTTTTAGCTGGCTTTTTACCCCAGGAATATTTACTATAGGATTATTATGTAATTAAATTAATTTATCATGTAAAAGTATTAAGTATAAATTCACATAATTTCTCTTGGTAAGTAAATAAGCAAATAAAAATACATAAAACATACCCCAAATCATTGTATTTGGGGACTATAGCAGAATCATAATACCTTTGAGCTAATGTCATTACCATATTCTCTCACGCTTTAAAATAACAATTTCCTTACACATTTATACATATATTCACACACATAGACACACACAACAGGTTCATACACTCACATAAATACACACACATGCATAGACTTTAACCCTTTTGCTTTACATTTGGACATTTATAGCTAAAACAAACCACCATGTGCCCTATATGACTAAATAAAACTTTAAAAACTCTCCTTTGGGGAATTGTTAATTTTTTTATATCACT